>NW_021703784.1:41929210-41934878 GCF_005190385.1 Monodon monoceros | reverse complement strand
TCCTGGTTCCTTAACTGTGCAGATGCAGTCACTGAGAAAGCAGATGGATGAATTCATGAAGATTTGGGTTTCTGCTAGATAAATGGCACAGGAAGACAGATGCTCAAAAGAGAAAAACAATGATGTAAAAAACAATTTTTTTGATAGTTGAAAATCAATAGTCTCCTTTCTGATTTACATATATTTCTTTGGAATACCCCTCCATTCCATATATTTTGTTTGTAGGAAAGTCATAGAGCAAAGTGAACATTTACTTTTTAAACTTAGATTTCACTTGGCACTATTTGATAATTGAGAGATCATTACATAATTCTGGTTAGTTTTCACTTTTTTAAAAATTAAAAAAATAGTTTTACTGGATCTATTTGAAATAAAAATGCAGATATTAAAGCATTGATCTGCCTGACTAATAATAAACTTCAAGCCCTAGAATATTGTTTCTATGGTCTGTGATTCATTTGGTTTGAATGTATTTTAGGTTTTTTTAAATAAAAACTCTACTTTGAATTGATTTTAATAAAACTGTATGGAATAATATATCATGCCAACAATTTGCATTAAAATAAGGAATATTAAAATACAGTTAAAACAGAGGTACAATATTATGACATGTGTAGTAACTCAGGGAATATTTAATTTTAAATCCCATATCAATGTGTATGATATTGTTACATGTAGCAGGAGTTGAAATGTAGGTCATCTCAGTGAACCAGATGGAGGGTCATTTTTCTGTAGTCATGAGGCAAAGTTAAGAAGCAAAGTGAATACAAAGTGTTTAATCAGTCCATCAAACCACAGACTCAGGAGAGGAAATTTTCATTATGCATAATGCAAGACACCTAACCATTCTTATTTCACTGAATTTCAATGTATATCCAGTTCAAAGAGAAAGAATTCATAACGTTATATGCTCTTCTTATAGCCCTAGAGCATGACAATATCAGTTCAAGGCAATAATCATATTATGAGTTGGTAGTGTATTTTGCATGTTTATATGAAAGATTTCCATTATAGAATGCATTCATAAAGTATGTTTTCAACACTTCTATCCTCTATGACTATTAAAATGAAATATTCTTAAAAATTCTGTCAAGTGTCCTGTACCAACACTTCTGACTCTTTTAAAAATCAAATCATATTGTCTAACCCCTTTAAAAATCATCCATATTGTCAACTATATTTGGCATATGCAACTATGAATTGATATTTTTTTACACTTAATTGCTGAGCTGGGATTAGAGTTGTTTGTGGCTACTGTACATTTCAAGTGTCAGGAGTACAATATTTGTTGTGATGACATGAAAATTAATAAGCTAGTAAAATATTTATGACAAGAAGCCAAAAAACCTCCTTAAGTTATTGGTTGGAATTTAGGCTTAATAGAGACAGGGAACTGGCCTACCTTTCTCACCATAGGGTTTTCAGTGCTTAGCCAAATGTTGGGCATATAAAATGGTCTTTAAAATATTTATGCATAAAAATACTGCTGAGTTGAACATCAAAGAATTATTATAAAGAGCTCAGTTACTTAAAAAGTTGGTAAAAATTGAATCATCAGTATTAAAAGCATATATCTTGAATATGCAATAAGTTAAACTCTGAATTAATGAGTTTATTTATTGTCTTCATCCACAATTAAGTATGTTCTAATTCTAGCATTTTTTCCCTATATACATCACATGTTCATTGCCTAATTTATCTACTGTTTTGTTTTGTTTTTTTTAAATCATGGATATTGGCTTGTTTTCAGATCATTATTATTTTTTCCATTGAGCTCTTGTAAATTCTTTTTTTGGAGAGTTGTATTGGTACATTGTAGAAATAACATTAGTTGTATATTTTTCAGCTGTAGTGAAGGTTTATTACAGAATCTCATTCACCTTTAAACATTAGTGTGCTTTAGTCACCAAGATTTACTTCCTTTCATTTGTCATTCCACGAAATTTTAGAATCTGCCTAAAATTTTAAAAAAGTGTCTATAATTTGAGAGGCTAGTTTGTGCCAGACAAAGAGCTGGGGACTTTGTATAATTATCTTTAATCCTTACAACATTTCTGCAAAATGATTATTTTTGTATCTATATTACTTTGCATGTAAAGAAACTGAGGTTCATAGACAATGAGTATATTTCCCAAGACCCCCTAGCTACTAAATGATAGAACTGGAACACTTGTTTTTTACCTGAGTCTAGATTCTCTTTTTTTTTAGAGCCTCTTAATAACTACTGTGTTCCATTTTTCCTCCAGGTAGTGATTTTTGGCTATTTCTCCTAAGTAGTTCTTTATGCCTTAACTTGGACATCTCTGAGGATTGGTCATTCCTCATCTTGGATTGATTTTTTCCTATAACAGGAACACTGACAGGGTCTTGTTATTTCTACAGAGGGGTGACTTCTATTAGGGATTTGCAACTGAACATTTTGACTTGCTTAAATTTCTAACTTGCCCAGCTGCCTTTCTTTTTGGGCCAGGTCAGGTCTCTGGACCACAGGTAACTTCATGATACTCCTATTTTGTATATATATGTATATAATATATAAATCATATATAAATTTACTCTCTCTCTCTCGCTCTACATATATATATATACACACACAGTAGTTTGGGTTTTAATCATGTGGTGCCTAACACCAGAAATTAAAGAGAGAGAGATAAAGAGACAGAGAGTTGGAGAAAGGAAGAGAGAGGGAGAGAGAGAGAATGAGAGAGAGATTTGATATCGTGAGGCAAGTACTTTAAATATAAAGGATCTTGCATTAATCAAATCTTCTTATTCCCAAATATATTATAAAAGAGAAAAAATTCTTCGTGCATTTATTTTGAGTTTTGATAATCTGAAATATTACAAATGTTTGTGGTAATAAATAAAAAATAGAGCCACCAAAATAACAGGGACATTTAAGTATTAGCTTTCAAGTAACTGTTATGCCAAGTTCCATCTTGAAGTCTTGTAATACTTCACCATCCTGGACAGCCCTTCACTAGATGGAGAATCCAAGGGATTGATTACAAATGGTTTGCATAGTTTACATTGTGGTAATATCTTTGGAGACTCAAGGAGGATATATGTGAGTACAATATACATTCCACAGAAATTTCTCTGAATTTTAAACTATTAACTTTATATTTAATTACTATCTACTCTTTGTTAAGTGCACTTGCATGCAGAGAAGTCCAAAGCAAATCTTGGATAGCTCCAAAAAGTGTTCATAAAAGTGATCACCAATAATGATGATCCTCTTGAGTCTTCTCACTCTTTATCATTCTTTGCAAAGTAAAATGTATATAGCAATTGCTTATTTGTCTTTTCTACTTAGTAATGGACTATTTAATCCCACTAGAGTGAAGGTGGTGTTAGAAGGACAAAGGCTCTACTTACTACCTGTGGGACATTTGATCTTGCAATGCATCAGTTTCCTCATGCATAAAATGGGGACAGAAATATTAATATACTCACACATATAGTAGGCAGTATAATAGAGTGGGTAAGCTTAGACTTTTCAGTTAGGAAGATAAAATTCTTCATTCTTTCTAAGTGTGGGAACTTGGCAAATTAATTAATCCATTAGAGCCTCAATTACCTTATTTAAGAAAATGCAGTAAATAAAAATTTTCCCATATCATCATTGTAGAGTGCTTGGCAAAGTGCCTGGCTATAAAAATAACGTCTAAATAAGTGTATTTGTTAATATTTATAGTAATAATGTATGTGACTGGTCTTTATGAAGAGTAACATTTTACACAAATTTATGATATGTTAACCCTAATTTTAGTAATTAAAATTAGATAATTTAGTTTATTAAAATTTTTAGGACTTCAAACTTTTATGCAAAACAGGAGCTATAAATTTGGTGAGCTATTTTAGAATTACAGTCCACTATGTGATTAATATAATGGTATTTCTGGATGAAGAAATGTTTCCAGAATTTTAGCCAACACAAAGAAGAATAATTTTCTTGAAAATTTTGAAATGCACAAGTTGGGGTGCACAGGTAAAGACTGTCATATTGCATTTTGATTCTAATAGTATATGTCATCTCAAGAATAATAATTACTTCAAAAGTTGTTTTGCAGATTTAATGAGATAAGATATGCAAATATTCAGCATTTTCTTGCCTTGTAGTAACTGCTCAATATGTGGATGTTGCTTTTCCCTAAAGTGTAAATTGCTTCATGTGAAGGATTATGATTTTTGCTCTCTGCTTCTCAAAAATAGTGCCTTGTACAGAGTAGATACTTAATACAGATTACCCAGTAGTTGCAGTTCATTCACTACTAAATGGATTGCAGTTGTTCATGCAGGATAATTCATTTTTTTATTGCTTTATTTATTCAGTCAGATTTTACTAGTATCTACTGTGCGACAGGCTCCATGCTAAATGTTAGAGACTTTAAAATGAGTACGACAAAGGAGTTCCCATCTTTAAAAAAATCATAGCCTAGTGGGAGAGGTCACATCTACACAAATAATTGTAGTGCATTTTAAATATTTAGGTATGGCTTTAACAAAATATCAATATGGATACATAGAGGGAATAATATTAGAAACATAAAAATCAAAATGGCAGTTTTCCAACGTATCAGACATTTTTAGGAATGGGAAGTTTTCTTATCTCAATTAGCTTACATTTCATTAATATCATAAAATAAAATACCCAGATTACTTAAATATATTTTTGGACAAAAAGAATAGTACTCTGTTAGTGACTTCTATTGGCAACATTCACAATGGTGAGTAAAAGAAATCCACAGAAATCTCTGTGTCCTTAGCTTTAACACTCCATATTGCAGATGACTCTCTTGGGGCTAAAATCATTTGTCAGTTTTTTATGGAGCTGCTGTTGTTTGCTACCATATATTATGTGAACTACAACTTTTTGGCCCTTTTGCCCTTAGCAAAATGGAAAATGCTGGCTAGTTTTGACTTATCTTCCTCATATACAAATTCTATTTTTTTCCACAGGCATTTTGATAGATATTCTTTTTAAATAATTCAGACATACTATTTATACTCTTTTCAAGACGTTGTAGACTTGTGATGAAGACAATGTCACAGTCCCTCTTTTGAAATATTCTCTTGCTTACTGTTTCAAGACAAATGAGCATTTTCTTAAGAGAGATGGCTTTCTTTGCTTATAATTTTTAATTTTGAAAATTTATTCATAATTTTTATATTGAATATTTTAAGTAATTAATTCACACTATTTTTACAAAATCAAAGTACTTAAAGTTGTCCCCTGCCCCAGTATTTCCATCCTTCAAATCCTGTTTCTAGGGCAAATTCTATTAACTCTTTTATTAGTTTCTTCCAGAAACTTCCTCTGTATCTCTAAATAAAATGCTTATCTTGCTTATTCTTTTTTTTTTTTAAGCTTGGGCTCAACTCTACGTAGAGCAGTGCTTTCAGACTTGCCATGCCAACTAATTACCTGGGGATCTTCTTTTTTTTTCTAAGCAATGCATATATTTAATTATTTTAGTTTGAGGCTATCAGTTGCATAATAAATTAATTATTTTTAGATTCTGCTGAGCGTTTTTTTTTTTTTTTCATCTTTATTGGAGTATAATTGCTTTAAAATGGTGTGTTAGTTTCTGCTTTATAGCAAAGTGAATCAGTTATACATATACATATGTTCCCATATCTCGTCGCTCTTGCGTCTCCCTCCCTC
>NW_021703784.1:41436885-41929110 GCF_005190385.1 Monodon monoceros | reverse complement strand
CCCTCCCACCCTCCCTATCCCACCCCTCCAGGCGGTCACAAAGCACCGAGCTGATCTCCCTGTGCTATGCGGCTGCTTCCCACTAGCTATCTACCTTACGTTTGGTAGTGTATACATACCCATCCCTCCCTCTCGCTTTGTCACAGCTTACCCTTCCTCCTCCCTATATCCTCAAGTCCATTCTCTAGTAGGTCTGTGTCTTTATTCCTGTCTTACCCCTAGGTTCTTCATGACATTTTTTTTTCTTAAATTCCATATATATGTGTTAGCATATGGTATTTGTCTTTCTCTTTCTCACTTACTTCACTCTGTATGACAGACTGTAGGTCCATCCACCTCATTACAAATAGCTCAATTTTTCTTCTTTTATGGCTGAGTAATATTCCATTGTATATATGTGCCACATCTTCTTTATCCATTCATCCAATGATGGACACTTAGGTTGTTTCCATCTCCGGGCTATTGTAAATAGAGCTGCAATGAACATTTATGTACATGACTCTTTTTGAATTATGGTTTTCTCAGGGTATATGCCCAGTAGTGGGATTGCTGGGTCATATGGTAGTTCTATTTGTAGTTTTTTAAGGAACCTCCATACTGTTCTCCACAATGGCTGTATCAATTTACGTTCCCACCAATAGTGCAAGAGGGTTCCCTTTTCTCCACACCCTGTGCAGCATTTATTGTTTCTAAATTTTTTGATGATGGCCATTCTGACTGGTGTGAGATGATATCTCATTGTAGTTTTGATTTGCATTTCTCTAATGATTAGTGATGTTGAGCATTCTTTCATATGTTTGTTGGCAATCTGTATATCTTCTTTGGAGAAATGTCTATTTAGGTCTTCTGCCCACTTTTGGATTGGGTTGTTTGTTTTTTTGTTATTGAGCTGCATGAGCTGCTTATAAATTTTGGAGATTAATCCTTTGTCAGCTGCTTCATTTGCAAATATTCTCTCCCATTCTGAGGGTTGTCTTTTTGTCTTGTTTATGGTTTCCGTTGCTGTGTAAAAGATTTGAAGTTTCATTAGGTCCCATTTGTTTATTTTTGTTTTTATTTCCATTTCTCTAGGAGGTGGGTCAAAAAGGATCTTGCTATGATTTATGTCATAGAGTGTTCTGCCTATGTTTTCCTCTAAGGCTTTGATAGTTTCTGGCCTTACATTTAGGTCTTTAATCCATTTTGAGCTTATTTTTGTGTATGGTGTTAGGGAGTGATCTAATCTCATACTTTCACGTGTACCTGTCAAGTTTTCACAGCACCACTTATTGAAGAGGCTGTCTTTTCTCTACTGTATATTCTTGACTCCTTTATCAAAGATAAGGTGACCATATGTGCATGGGTTTATCTCTGGGCTTTCTATCCTGTGCCATTGATCTATATTTCTGTTTTTGTGCCAGTACCATGCTGTCTTGTTTACTGTAGCTTTTTAGTATAGTCTGAAATCAGGGAGCCTGATTCCTCCAGCTCCATTTTTCCTTCTCAAGATTGCTTTGGCTATTCGGGGTCTTTTGTGTTTCCATACAAATTGTGAAATTTTTTGTTCTAGTTCTGTGAAAAATGCCAGTGGTAGTTTGATAGGTATTGCACTGAATATGTAGATTGCTTTGGGTAGTACAGTCATTTTCACAATGTTGATTGTTCCAATCCAAGAACATGGTATATCTCTCCATCTATTTGTATCATCTTTAATTTCTTTCATCAGCATCTTATAATTTTCTGCATACAGGTCTTTTGTCTCCTTAGGTAGGATTATTCCTGGATATTTTATTCTTTTTGTTCCAATGGTAAATGGGAGGGTTTTCTTGATTTCACTTTCAGATTTTTCATCATTAGTGTATAGGAATGCCAGAGATTTCTGTGCATTAATTTTGTATCTTGCTACTTTACCAAATTCATTGATTAGTTCTAGTAGTTTTCTGGTAGCATCTTTAGGATTCTCTATGTACAGTATCATGTCATCTGCAAACAGTGACAGCTTTACTTCTTCTTTTCCGATTTGGATTCCTTTTATTTCCTTTTCTTCTCTGACTGCTGTGGTTAAAACTTCCAAAACTATGTTGAATAAGAATGGTGAGAGTGTGCAAACTTGTCTTGTTCCTGATCTTAGTTGAAATGCTTTCAGTTTTTCAACATTGAGAACAATGTTGGCTGTGGGTTTGTCATATATGGCCTTTATTATGGTGAGGAAAGTTCCCTCTATGCCTACGTTCTGCAGGGTTTTTATCGTAAATGGGTGTTGAATTTTTTCAAAAGCTTTCTCTGCATCTATTGAGATGATCATATGGTTTTTCTCCTTCAATTTGTTAATATGGTGTATCACATTGATTGATTTGCATATATTGAAGAATCCTTGCATTCCTGGAATAAACCCCACTTGATCATGGTGTATGATCCATTTAATGTGCTGTTGGATTCTGTTTGCTAGTATTTTGTTGAGAATTATTGTATCTATGTTCATCAGTAATACTGGCCTGCAGTTTTCTTTCTTTGTGACATCCTTGTCTGGATTGGTATCAGGGTGATGGTGGCCTCATAGAATGAATTTTGGAGTGTTCCTCCCTCTGCTATATTTTGGAAGAGTTTTAGAAGGATAGGTGTTAGCTCTTCTCTAAATGTTTGATAGAATTCACCTGTGAAGCCGTCTGGTCCTGGGTTTTTGTTTGTTGGAAGATTTTTAATCACAGTTTCAACTTCAGTGCTTGTGATTGGTCTGTTCTTATTTTCTATTTATTCCTGATTCAGTCTTGGCAGGTTGTGCATTTCTAAGAATTTTTCCATTTCTTCCAGGTTGTCCATTTTATTGGCATAGAGTTGCTTGTAGTAATCTCTCATGATCTTTTGTATTTCTGCAGTGTCAGTTGTTACTTCTCCTTTTTCATTTCTAATTCTATTGATTTGAGCCTTCTCCGTTTTTTTATTGATGAGTCTGGCTAATGGTTTATCAATTTTGTTTATCTTCTGAAAGAACCAGCTTTTACTTTTATTAATCTTTGGTATCGTTTCCTTCATTTCTTTTTCATTTATTTCTGATCTGATCTTTATGATTTCTTTCCTTTTGCTAACTTTGGGGTTTTTTTTGTTCTTCTTTCTCTAATTGCTTTAGGTGCAAGGTTAGGTTGTTTATTCGAGATGTTTCCTGTTTCTTAATGTAGGATTGTATTGCTATAAACTTCCCTCTTAGAACTGCTCCTGCTGCATCCCATAGATTTTGGGTCATCGTGTCTCCATTATCATTTGTTTCTAGGTATTTTTTGATTTCCTCTTTGATTTCTTCAGTGATCATGTCGTTATTAAGTAGTGTATTGTTTAGCCTCCATGTGTTTGTAATTTTTACAGATCTTTTCCTGTAATTGATATCTAGTCTCATAGCGTTGTGGTCGTAAAAGATACTTGATACAATTTCAGTTTTCTTAAATTTACCAAGGCTTGATTTGTGACCCAAGATATGATCTATCCTGGAGAATGTTCCATGTGCACTCGAGAGAAATGTGTATTGTGTTGTTTTTGGATGGAATGTCCTATAAATATCAATTAAGTCCATCTTGTTTAATGTATCATTTAAAGCTTCTTTTTCCTTATTTTTTTTCATTTTGGATGATCTGTCCATTGGTGAAAGTGGGGTGTTAAGGTCCCCTACTGTGATTGTGTTACTGTCGATTTCCCCTTTTATGGCTGTTAGTATTTGCCTTATGTATTGAGGTGCTCCTATGGTGGGTGCATAAATATTTACAAGTGTTATATCTTCTTGTATCGATCCCTTGATCATTATGTAGTGTCCTTCTTTGTCTCTTCTAATAGTCTTTATTTTAAAGTCTATTTTGTCTGATATGAGAATTGCTACTCCAGCTTTCTTTTGGTTTCCATTTGCATGAAATATCTTTTTCCATCCCCTTACTTTCAGTCTGTATGTGTCTCTAGGTCTGAAGTGGGTCTCTTGTCGACAGCAATTATATGGGTCTTGTTTTTGCATCCATTCAGCCAATCTGTGTCTTTTGTTGGGAGCATTTAGTCCATTTACATTTAAGGTAATTATCGACATGTATGGTCCTATTCCCATTTTCTTAATTGTTTTGTGTTTGTTATTGTAGGTCTTTTCCTTCTCTTGTGTTTCTTGCCTAGAGAAGTTCCTTTAGCATTTGTTGTAAAGCTGGTTTGGTGGTGCTGAACTCTCTCAGCTTTTGCTTGTCTGTAAAAGTTTTAATTTCTCCATCAAATCTGAATGAGATCCTTGCTGGGTAGAGTAATCTTGGTTGTAGGTTTTTCTCCTTCATCACTTTAAATATGTCCTGCCAGTCCCTTCTGGCTTGCAGAGTTTCTGCTGAAAGATCAGCTGTTAACCTTATGGGGATTCCCTTTTGTGTTATTTGTTGTTTTTCCCTTGCTGCTTTTAATATGTTTCCTTTGTATTTAATTTCTGACAGTTTGATTAATATGTGTCTTGGTGTATTTCTCCTTGGATTTTTCCTGTATGGGACTCTCTGTGCTTCCTGGACTTGATTAACTATTTCCTTTCCCATATTAGGGAAGTTTTCAACTATAATCTCTTCAAATATTTTCTCAGTCCCTTTCTTTTTCTCTTCTTCTTCTGGAACCCCTATAATTCGAATGTTGGTGCATTTAATGTTGTCCCAGAGGCCTCTGAGACTGTCCTCAGTTATTTTCATTCTTTTTTCTTTATTCTGCTCTGCAGTAGGTATTTCCACTATTTTATCTTCCAGGTCACTTATCCGTTCTTCTGCCTCAGTTATTCTGCTATTGATCCCACCTAGAGTACTTTTAATTTCATTTATTGTGTTGTTCATCACTGTTTGCTTCATCTTTAGTTCTTCTAGGTCCTTGTTAAATGTTTCTTGCATTTTGTCTATTCTATTTCCAAGATTTTGGATCATCTTTACTATCATTATTCTGAATTCTTTTTCAGGTAGACTGCCTATTTCCTCTTCATTTGTTAGGTCTGGTGCATTTTTATCTTGCTCCTTCATCTGCTGTGTGTTTTTCTGTCTTCTCATTTTGCTTATCTTACTGTGTTTGGGGTCTCCTTTTTGCAGGCTGCAGGTTCGTAGTTCCCATTGTTTTTGGTGTCTGTCCCCAGTGGCTAAGGTTGGTTCAGTGGGTTGTGTAGGCTTCCTGGTGGAGGGGACTAGTGCCTGTGTTCTGGTGGATGAGGTTGGATCTTGTCTTTCCTTTGGGCAGATCCATGTCTGCTGGTATGTTTTGGGGTGTCTGTGGACTTGTTATGATTTTAGGCAGCCTCTCTGCTAATGGGTGGGGTTGTGTTCTTGTCTTGCTAGTTGTTTGGCATAGGATGTCCAGCACTGTAGCTTGCTCGTCATTGAGTGAAGCTGGGTGCTGATGTTGAAATGGAGATCTCTGGTAGAATTTTGCTCTTTAATATTATGTGTAGCTGGGAGGTCTCTTGTGGACTAGTGTCCTGAAGTTGGCTCTCCCACCTCAGAGGCACAGCAGTAACTCCTGGCTGCAGCACCAAGAGCCTTTCATCCACACGGCTCAGAATAAAAGGGAGAAAAAGTAGAAAGAAAGAATTAGTAGAAGTAGAAAGAAAGGAAGAAAGAAAGAAAGGAGGGAGGGAGGAAGGAAGGAAGGAATGAAGGAGGGAAGGAAGGAAAAAAGTAAGAAAGAAGATAAAGTAAAATAAAATAAAGTTATTAAAATAAAAAAGAATTATTAAGAAAAAGAATTTAAAAACAAAACAAACAAAAACAAAACAAAACGGACGGATAGAACCCTAGGACAAATGGTGGAAGCAAAGCTATACAGACAAAATCTCACACAGAAGCATACACATACACACTCACAAAAAGAGGAAAAGGGGAAAAAAATCATAAATCTTGCTCTCAAAGCCCACCTCCTTAATTTGGGATGATTCGTTGTCTATTTATATATTCCACTGATGCAGGGTACATCAAGTTGATTGTGGAGCTTTAATCCGCTGCTTCTGAGGCTGCTGGGAGAGACATCCTCCCAGGGGCTCAGCTTTGGATTTGGCCCCGCCTCTGCGTGTAGGTCGCTGGAGGGTGCCTGTTCTTCACTCAGGCAGGACGGGGTTAAAGGAGCCACTGATTCGCGGGCTCCGGCTCACTCAGGCCAGGGGGAGGGAGGGGCACGGAGTGCGGGGCGAGCCTGTGGCGGCAGAGGCCGGCGTGACATTGCACCAGCCTGAGGCGCGCCGTGCGTTTCCCCGGGGGAGTTGTCCCTGGATCACGGGACCCTGGCAGTGGCGGGCTGCACAGCCTCCCCAGAAGCGGTGTGCGGATAGTGACCTGTGCTCGCACACAGGCTTCTTGGTGGCGGCAGCAGCAGACTTAGCATCTTATGCCCATGTCTGGTGTCCGTGCTTTTAGCCGCGGCTCGCGCCCGTCTCTGGAGCTCCTTTAAGCAGGGCTCTTAATCCCCTCTCCTTGCGCACCAGGAAACAAAGAGGGAAGAAAACGTCTCTTGCCTCTTCGGCAGGTCCAGACTTTTCCCCGTACTCCCTCCCGGCCAGCCGTGGCGCACCAACCGCCTGCAGGCTGTGTTCATGCCGCCAACCCCAGTCGTTTCCCGGCGCTCTGACTGAAGCCCGAGCCTCAACTCCAGGCCCCGCCTGCCCCTGCGGGTGAGCAGACAAGCCTCCCGGACTGGTGAGTGCCAGTCGGCCCTGATCCTCTGTGCGGGAATCTCTCCGCACCCCTGTTGCTGTGCTCTCCTCCACGGCTCCGAAGCTTTCCCCTTCCGCCACCCGCAGTCTCCGCCCGCGAAGGGGCTTCCTAGTGTGTGGAAACCTTTCGTCCTTCACAGCTCCCTCCCACTGGTGCGGGTCCCGTCCCTATTCTTTTGTCTATGTTGTTTCTTTTTTCTTTTGCCCTACCCAGGTACGTGGGGGTTTCTTGCCTTTTCGGAGGTCTGAGGTCTTCTGCCAGCATTCAGTAGGTGTTCTGTAGGAGTTGTTCCACATGTAGATGTGTTTCTGATGTATCTGTGGGGAGAAAGGTGATCTCCACGTCTTACTCTTCCGCCATCTTCCCGGAAGCCTCCTATCTTGCTTATTCTTGACATAGGTTTTAAGATTATCTTATGAATTCCACCTACAATAGTTGAAGATGTAACTCGCTGCACCACTTGCACATTTTGTAGCAGATTTATTGTACTGCTGGACCCAATTTTTACACCTTGCTTGTTCACACCCTTTGGAAGTATCTTCTCATACTGACTCTGAGCTTGGCCATAAAGTTTTTACACTAGTGCTTTAGCAAAATTGAGGCAAAGAGAGGTTGAAATAGCACTAGTCCATTTATACTTCCTTTCTTGGATTCCTGTCAATGCCATGAGAATGAGCCCTGTCTAGCCTGCTATAGGACGAGAGGCTTTGCGGATCAAAACAAGTAGTCTGAGCTCCAACCATTCTTGACCTTCCAGCTCTTACCTGACTGAAGATGCTTGAGCAAATCCAGAATCACTCAATCAACCTGTGGACTCATAAGGTGTTTTTAAGTTTAACAATTAAGTTTCAAAGTAAAACACATTCTTTTGCAGATGTAGAGAATGGACTTGAGGACACGGTGGGGAGGGAGCCGAAGCTGGGATGAGGTGAGACAGTGGCATTGACATATATACACTACCAAATGTAGAATGGGTGCCTAGTGGGAAGCTGCTGCATAGCACAGGGAGATCAGCTCGATGCTTTGTTGACGACCTAGGGGGGTGGGATAGGAAGGGTAGGAGGGAGGTTCAAGAGGGAGAGGATATGGGGATATATTTATACATATAGCTGATTCACTTTGTCATACAGCAGAAACTAACACAACATTGTAAAGCAATTATACTCCAATAAAGATGTAAGAAAACGAAAAACAAAACAAAAAAAACACATTCTTTACTTTCAATTTTATTTTTATAAATTTATTAATTTTTAAATTTATTTTTGGCTGTGCTGGGTCTTTGTTGCTGCATGCAGACTTTCTCTAGTTTCAGAGAGCAGGGGCTACTCTTCCTTGTGGTGTGTGGGCTTCTCATTGCTGTGGCTTCTCTTGTTGCTGAGCACGGGCTCTAGGTGCGCGGGCTTCAGTAGTTGTGGCATGCGGGCTCAGTAGTTGTGGCTCCCGTGCTCTAGAGCACATGCTCAGTAGTTGTGGTGCACGCGCTTAGTTGCTAGGTGGCATGTGGGATCTTCTTGGACCAGGGATCAAACCCGTGTCCCCTGAATTGGCAGGCAGATTCTCAACCAGTACCCCACCAGGGAAGTCCCTACTTTCACTTTAAAAAAATTTTTTTTTGCGGTACACAGGCCTCTCACTGTTGTGGCCTCTCCTGTTGCGGAGCACAGGCTCCGGACGTGCAGGCTCAGTGGCCATGGCTCACGGGCCCAGCGGCCATGGCTCACGGGCCTAGCCGCTCCACGGTATGTGGGATCTTCCCGGACCGGGTCATGAACCCGCGTCCCCTGCATCGGCAGGCGGACTCTCAACCACTGCACCACCAGGGAATCCCCCCTACTTTCACTTTTAAAATATAATTTTATGGTATTATTCTATCTAGCCCCTTCCTTTCTCCCCATCTTTTGTTTTGTTTTGATCCCTCTTATATCACACTTTAATTTGAAATTGTTGTTTTCTAGATGTGATTCATCCTGGAACTTCTAGTTGCCACTCTTCTAGGTTGAATATTCAGCCATTATCTGGAATCTATGACTTTTTCTTTTCTTAGTTAACTCCTTTATGTTGGGGGGCATATTTTCCAATTTCATCCAAGAAAATGTGCATGTGATGTATATATTCTGAATGTTTATAAATCTGAAGTGATCTTTATTCTGTAGTCAACTCATTAGATACTTTGATTTCCTAAGTGAAAAATTATTTCTCCTGAAAAATTTGAGAGTATTTATCCTAGGTCTTTTAGCATGCATGTCACTATTTAAGAGTCCAAGTCTTAGCGTCATTCCTTTCTGTATGACCTGCACTCTGCACTCTACAAGCGTTAAGGACCTTTTCTTCTGAATTTCTTCATTGTTCCAAGAAATAACAAAGTGAGTTTGTTTAGAATGATGCTTAGAAAACTACATCTATCTGTTGAGAAAAGTAAAACTGGATTGATATTAACACCATAGATTCATGGTAGAATCTAGTTGAATAGAAGACCTGAATGAGAAAGGTAAAAATATAAAGTTAATAAATGAAAATATAGGAAAATGCTTTTGTGATCTATGTGTTGGAAAGAACTTTAAACAATTTTAAAGCATAAACTTTTAAATTAAAAAGTTGAATTTGATTACATCAAAGTAAGATTTTTATTTTGTTCACTGAAGGATATCATAGACAAAGTTAAGACATGACAAACATGGATACAAGACTTGCAATGATTAAAAATGAAAAGAAATCAGAATACCAAATATCTAAGAAGTTACACATTCAACAAAAAAATCAGTAATCTCATTAGGAGAATGGGTGAATGATATGGAACAGATAATTTAATAAGAAACCCCCAAATCTAATAAGCTGATAAAGAGATGACAAAAAATTATTAGTAATCAGGGAAACTGGATTTTAAAACTGCAATATGATATCATTTACAACTACGATATTAGGCCAGAAAAAATAAAAAGCTGAATAACGTCAAATGCTGGTGAGGTTTTGGGGATACAGGAACGTTCATTCTCTGCTAATGGAAGTTTAGACTGGTGTAGCCATTCTGGAAGGAGTCAAGATAAGCACACCAATACTATTTGATCCAAGAACAGTAGTTCTTAGTATGACAGTAATTCTAACATACTGGTAAGGGGGCATGAATAAACACTCTCCTAGAAGAATTATTTGTATTGATTGAGAGATGGAGGCAATGTGGATGTCCATAAGTGGGGGAAGATAAGTAAAATACAGCAGTTGCACAACATGGAATAGTATGCAGAATTTAGAAACAATAGGTTAAATGTACACATTGCTACTTGTGTGGAGCTTAAAAATGATAGCCTTTGGAGTGAAAAAAAAGAAATAGAATTAAATATATAACAAAATAACATATTTTATAAATCTATCTATCTATCATCTATCATTGTCATCATCTATCTTTTCTTTATCTCTTGCTTGTATGCAGCTTATGCCTCAGGACTCCTCTAAGGAAATTGATGCCTACAATTACCAAACACCTTAGAGTTACTTAATGACAGAACATGCTTTGAATTTCTTCTCTTTCTTCCTGTATTTTAGGCGGTTAGTTTGGAATTTTTAAAAGACACATAAAAACAATTTTACTTTTTTTTATGTTTCATAAAAATCACATTTTATATTTAAGCTTGTAATATACCATAACCTAAGACCATAAACATTTCAATAAAAATTTAATGAGAATTTACCATATTCTAAGCAGTATGACACGCTCTAAGAATATAACAATAAATAAGACACATTACCTTTGGCTTTCTGAAAGTTATGTGATAAATTAGTGTTTGGGGGAGTTGGGGGGGCAGTCTATGAGAACTTATTTATTCATTGCATCATTTAACACAGCGGTTTCCAACCTTTCTGGCACCAGGGACCAGTTTTGAGGAAGACAATTTTTCCACGGAGCTGGGGGCGGGGATGGTTCAGGTGGTAATGCAAGCGATGGGGAGTGATGGAGAGAGATGGGGAGAGATGGGGAGCGGCAGATGAAGCTTTGCTCACTTGCCCTCCTGCTGCTCACCTCCTGCTTTGTGACCTGGTTCCTAACAGGCCATGGACCAGTAATGGTCCGCAGCTGGAGGGCTGGGGACCCCTGATTTAACAAATATCTTTTCAGCTTTATTGAAATATAATTGACAAATAAAATTGTAAGATACTTAAGGCATACAAAGTGATGATTTAATATATGTATACATTGTGAAAGGATTCTCCCATCAAGTTAATAAACACATCCATCACTCACATATTTAAATTTTTTTAAATTGCTGAATAAATTTGTGTTCTAATCTCTTAGCAATTTTCAATTGTACATTAATGTGTTATCAACTGTAGTCACCATGTTATACAGTAGATCCACTGGCAACTTTTTAAATCTGTTTCTCAGTTTGACTTTTTTATTTTTTAGATTTCACATTTAAGTGATACCATGCAGGATATTTCTTTCTCTGTTTTAGGTAATGCCCTCTAGGTCCATCCATGCTGCTGCAAATGACAGTATTTTCTTCTTTTTAAAGGCTGAATAATATTCCATTGAATATATCTACCACATTTTCTTGATCCATTCACTCACTGATAGATACTTAGGTTGTTTCTATGCCTTAGCTATTGTGAATAATGCTGCAAGGAACATGAGAGTACAAATATCTCTTTGAGATAATGGTTTCCTTTTATTTTGAATATATACACAGAAGTGGGATTGCTGGGTCCTATGGTAGTTCTATTTTTAATTTCTGGAGGAACCTCCATACTGTTCTCAATAGTGGCTGTACCAGTCTACATTCCTACCAATAGTGTACAAGGTTTCCCTTTTGTCCACATCCTCACCAGCATTTATCTTTGATAATAGCTGTTCTAACAGGTGAGAGGTGATTTCTTATTGTGGTTTTGATTTGTATTTCTCTGATGATTAGTGATGTTAAGCACCTTTTCACGTAACTGTGGGTCTATCTTCTTAGGAAAAATGTCTATGTAGTTCCTTTGCTAGTTTCTTAATTGGATTATTTGTTTTTTTGCTATTGAGCTATATAAGTTCCTTGTATATTTTGGATATTAATCCTTATTGGTTATGTGATTTGCAAACATTTTCTCTCATTCCATAGGTTGCCTTTTCATTTGGTTGATGATTTCCTTTGATGAGCAGGAGCATTTTAGTTTGATGTGGTCCCACATGTTTGTTTTTACTTTTGTTGCTTTTGCTTTCAGTGTCAAATCCAAAACAGTGTTGCCAAGAAGAATGTCAAAGAGCTTATGCCTTATATTTTCTTCTAGGAGTTTTACAGTTTCAGGTTAAGTTCAAGTCTTTAAACCACTTTGAGTTGTATTTTTGTATTTGAGTTGATGATGTCAGGTCCACATCTTTTGGATGTGGCTGTCCATCTCATGTAGGAGATAAACTTCGTCAATCAGCCTGGTCTGAGCTCTTGGTTATATCTCAAAGTTCTGTGATTGTCCAGGTCACCTTCTTTGTTCTTAGTGGTTCCCAGTAGTTGAGGGTGTGCCAAGACTGAACTGTGTCTCAAAGGTTAGGATCCCATTCAGTGCCTAGATAAAGAGTGACAGTAAGCCAGGCCCTCAGGAAGCAGCTATTAAAGTATCCATGGCAAGCTTTCAAAGCTTCTGACAGATGTCAGGGGCTAATTGTGGATTGCAAATACAATGCATCCCTTAAAAGTGTTTGGGTCTACATTCATGTACTTTCTAAGGGCATCTACCAATAGGGCCTGAAATAGGGCTGGATTTCAGTGATAGTCCCAATAGGGATCCATTAGAGGCACTGCTGTCATGCCCATGGGGTACCGATGAGGTTGGGCAATGTGTAATCCACCAGCATATGTTTGGGCCTGTGCCCAAATACAGGTCTTTTTCTCAAGACCTGGTGCAGCAGTGGGAAAGGACAATATTTATATCCTTCCAGGTAAGGTCCAAGGAAAGAGTCAATCCCTGGAATTCTTTGGTGAACCAGCTAGGGTCCTCTGAGAATCTGCCTAAGCAGATTGGCACTGATTGAGGTTAGACAAGAAAAAGGGGTGTGGACTCTGGTAATTCCCTGAGGTCCACCTACTACCTGAAGGGGGCAAAGAAGCTCTGGCTGCACTTCTGGTATGGAAATGTAAAGAGACTTATAGGGGAGGGGAGGGGCTGAAGATGGTGAAAGAGTTTTGGGGCTTGGGTCTTCTGTCTAGGGCTTGTGTTGCTCCAGGGATGCCACTAAAGAGGGCTTCTGTATAGCCTGAATGGGTCCCAGCCAGCTAGGTTCCCTAACATAGGACTTGCACAGCTCCAGGTTCTCTTTTAGGGCCATAAAAACCTGAACCTAAGGAAATTCTGTCCATTTCCCCTGCCTTTTGCAAAAGATGTCTAACTATAGGATGGTATTATAGTTGAGGCTTTCATTTTCTGGCCAGGCCTCATTGTCCTCAAATTTGTATGGTGGCCCAGCTGTGTTACAAAAGAAAATGAGCTTTTGTTTTGTTTTGTTTTAAAGAATGTAGAGAAAACATGTCCCAGTGACTCAGAATGTACCTGAGGGTGAGTCCTTGGGGAGGGAGGAGGTGTTTCCCATTGTTCCTTCAGGGAGAGGGTGCTCCTGTAACAGAGAGAAGCACTAGCGTTAGGAGGTACTATGGGGGCTCTCTAAGACAGGACTGGTTCCCGGTGTACCCATCCACCTAGTCCTGTCGACCTTAGCCACAGTGGGGGTTAGCTACTCAGCCATGTGGTGGTCCTGCTAGCCCCCGTGTCCTGGGTCCTGTGTCTTATCCTGGGCATCTATGGTACCCTGGATGAGTGACCTTCCTGAAGACTTCTCTGTAGACTTTATGGCCAATGATTAATGCCTGTGTTCTGGGGTATGTTCCCCTGGAATGGACATCTTCATAGGTCTAGGACCTATTTAGGTACTAGCAATTTTTTTGTTTTTTTCTAAAATGGTGGTAAATTTCTGAAAACAGGCACTGGCCATTAAGGGAGGTGGTTTATGAAAAAGCCTCTCTTTTCCCTTCCCTTTTGTGGGTAATATCCCGGCCTAAGTGCCAGCCTCCCCCTCCATCCCTTCCCATACCTGCTCTGTCCAGCCAGTGACAGGCCGGGAGCAAGGGGGATATGGCCGCTGGAGGTGGAGGCACCATGTCTGCATTTAGGGGGACAGAGGGCGGGCCCAGTGGTCCTGCAATGACACTACCAATAGAGCAACCCGGGGATGGTGGGGAGGTAAGCACAGCAAACTCGGGTCACTGCATGGGCATGATTCCTGGGCTGTGGCCATGTGCATAGCCAAGCCAGGGCAAGCCGCTCCCAGCGTGAGCCACCCCGCATCAACAGGGCGAGGCGGGGTGTTGGGCAGGGATGGACCTCGGCAGACCACGGAGGGGGTCAGCAGGAACACCAGGCAGAGAAGAATGGCGGCCAGGACATGGTCCCACCATCATGGGTCCCAGCCGTGGGGGAATGGACCATCCCCCTTCCCAACTTCTGGAGGTGTGCACACAGACCACCCATGATGCCAGGGAACTCCCAAAGGAGCTCAGCCTCTGCAACCACAGATGGAAGTCTGTCTAAGTAAGGCTGCATTTTATATTTTCACACAATTGTACCTGCTGACACTTAATTAAATGGTGGATAAGGCAAACCCAGAGGGCAAAGGTCCTACGCTTCGGGTCCCTAGCTGCCTGTGAGGATGGTGGGAAACCCTTCTTGACACACCCTGCACATATGTGACAGTGAGAAGTGGAAGACCTAGCAGCAAGTTTGGGAAATGCCTGGCAGAGTTCTTTTTGCTCACATTTTCAGCAGGGTAAGGCACAAAATAAGAGTGGAAAGTACGAGTGAGGTAGGGATGCAGAGACAAGGATAGCCAGGCATAGATGGACTAATAATAAGACTATAAGTGTAGCCGCTGGGAGAGGGCAGTGTTATGCTTTTAACTGTGTCCCTAAGAACCTTGTGTGGAAATTGCCTTGAGGTGGGCAGACAGACCTAGTGTCTCTCTAGTCTGTTCCATGACCCACTCATCCTCTTAAGGGAGATTTCTCCTGGTAAGTACCCCAGTGGCTTTTAAATGCTTGACCTGTGCCCACATCTTTGCAGCAATAGATCTGAAAATAAGACAGACAATAAGAAAGAGAGAGCGAGAGAGAGGAAATGGCAGGAAGTAAGGCAGTGCCTCTCAAGCACAAGGGAAGCGAGAGGCTGAGGCTTACTGAATTCTCCTGGCTGGTTCCCCAAAGATGTTCCTGGAGGGTAGGTTCTTGTCTCTCGTTGCAGAAAGAATTCAGAGATGAAACAAGGAGGTCAAGAAAGTAAAGTGAGGATTTATTCAAGCAATAGTATGCTCTAAAGGGAAGAGGGGGCAAGCTCAGGTGAGTAGCTGCCCTAAGTTTCTTTGGCGAACTGGTTATGTGGAGACTAGAAACGAAGGGGCAGAATATTCACTGGGAAGGGAGGGGTTTGGGGGTCATATTCCCTGATTTTCATCCCAGCTCCACCTCCCCAGGGGAGGAGGGATTTATGTCCTTATTTAGTCTTGCTCGGAAGTATCATGGTGTCAGTGCATGATGGGTACTTCTTATCTGCAAAGCTAATTTTATTATAATGAGCACAAGTCTGCCTCCAGGACAATTTCATCTCCAAATGTGTGGTTTCCTATCAGTCTGGAGGTTCTTGCTTCACTTTGTCTGCCCAGGACCCCTCCTATTTACGAGTTGCATGGTTTCCTGCCATCTGGCCCGTGCCCCCTTTTTCTGTTCATATCTAGCTACCTGCCTGCTTTAACATTAAGAACTGCTTCTTTGATTGCTGTGGTCCTGTGGGACTCATGAATGGAAGCCCCGCTGGATATCAGAGCTGGGTGTTCTGGATACCTGTCCCTTGGGTAGCATCTCCCCACCTGGGGCACAAATTGTATGTATGAGCTCCTTCCAGGAAGATACTGGCAACTTGCAAGAGGCTACAGAGAGATGGCAGGGGAGGTGTCTGTGGGTTTCCTTGTCTCCAGGAGTATTGCAGGATGCCCTTAGATATGTGCTAACTGAGAAGCTTGACCCTCAGGCAACAGTTTTCAAAGTAAACAAATGGACCCCTTTCAAGGAAAGACTGGGAGATGGGCAATTTTGCCTGCTCCCCCTGCACTGAGTCCCAGCAGGATAGTCATAGAGAGTGCTTGTATGCCTGTTAACAACTGCCTTTTCATTTGCTACAGTCTTGTGGGTCTCCTGGAAGCAAGCCTCATTGACTTTTAGAGCTAGATGTTTTAGAGGCCCATCTCTTGAGTGGGAGGCTTAAAAGTTGTGTCGCTAAATGTGGGACACAAACCCTTTGATGCTCAGAGAGAAACTGGTAGTTGGGAATCCTCTCTGGATTGTATGGTGCTGTTCTGGGGGTGGGATTTAGGTCAGACTGTGTCTCAGCCTTTCCTGCCCTTTCTGATGTGGGTATTTTCTCACTCATGTGATATGTAGAAGTCACTCACTCAGTTTCTGGACTTCTTGCAGAAGCAATTGCTCCATGTGTACATTGGGTTCATCTGTGGGAGGAGGGGAATTCAGGAGCCTGCTATGTCACCATCTTTGTCAACTTCTTGATACTTTTACCCTTAGAAAGAAAGAAAATAAATCAGGAATAATAATATGGTTGACTCTTGGACAACACAGGCTTGAACTGCACGGGTCCACTTATACTGGAATTTAAAAAATAAATAACTACCACAGTACTCCACAGTCTGCAGTTGGGTGAATCTCTGGATGTGGAACTTCGGATGTGGAAGGCCCACTGTAAAGTTTATATGTGGATTTTCATCTGCATGGGGGTTGGCCCCCTGACCGCTGTGTTGTTCAAGGGTCAACTGTACTTCTCATTATTTACTACACATACCAGTCTATTTGGCACTATCTCCATTGTACTTGGGTACTGTATTTTATGACTGAAACAAAGAATGACAGTGCTGTATAATAAAACATAAGAGGAAAATGCAATTTTACCCGTCTTTTGTTAGGCAATCACTATGATGTAGCTTGAATTTAATTTATATAAATTTATTCCTACACATACATGCACCTACAAGCACAAGTGATAAGATCTTCTCAAAGAATAAAACTGTTAGTTTCTTTAGTAATAGTCATACAATTGATCTAATCCATTTAATTCATTTTTTGTGTCTTCAATGCTTACTTTATATCAGAAATTTAATCATTAGAAATAATTTCTAAGATGTAGGAAAATTAAAAAAAAAAAAGAGAGAACTGATTAGTCATTTTCCTACCACCCAGACACAAACAGAGGTAATATTTGTGTTTCCTTCCAATATTTGTTTCACTCAGCATTGGTTTTGAAAAAACTCCCTTGTAATTTATTTCTATTTTGTTCCCATAAACACTTATGCAAAACTGGCTTCCTTGGGACCTCTTTAACCCCAAGAAAATCTCTACAGGATAAGAATAGAGAAGGTGATTTTGTGAGTTAGATTTCTTTTATCTGATTTTTATTTTGAAATGAAATAAGACTTCCTTGTACTATCTCACATATTAAACAACTTTTTAAGCAAGTTAGACTGTTTAAGAAGGTTTTTCATAATATCTATGCTAGAAAATTTGACAATAACTCCTTATTTAGGTAGTTCTTTCAGAAAAATTAATAAAGTAGGGTAATTTAGGAGTTAGGGAGTTTAGTGAGCACAACACAGAGACTGAAATTAGGTTTTTAATGAAATGACTGGCAGTAAATTCCATAAAATTCAATAAAATACTTATTGAATGTTGGAAGAAAGAAAATTCTGTAACGAAGGAGGAGACAGTACTTATCAAGGCACTCTGTAGGGTTATGGCATTGTACTTCAGTAATCAGGAAAGTGGATTTGGGCATAAGTTCATCAGCT
Source organism: Monodon monoceros (assembly GCF_005190385.1). NCBI lineage: Eukaryota > Metazoa > Chordata > Mammalia > Artiodactyla > Monodontidae > Monodon > Monodon monoceros. The sequence goes on along the minus strand of NW_021703784.1, from coordinate 41,911,587 downwards.
AACTCCTTCTTTTGCCAGAAAAAACAACCTTCATGGGATATATTTCACTATGAGGCCCTGCTCACAAATAGTAACAGGACTTTCAGTATGCCCTATGATAAACTGTGGCCTGGAATTTAACAGCTATCCTTATTACTTTCTAAAACTATCTTGAGAGAACTTACCCTAAGACACACACAATGATCTAAATTAGATTTATGGTTGCCTGATCCCTAATAAATCACACTCATTGTAGGGAGCATGGCCTAAACAGTTGCACAGAGCTTCCTGTTTAACTGCTTAACACTTTATTTAGTGCTCAGCTGTTTTCCATCCTGAAATTCTTAATAATTTTTGAACAAGGGGTCCACCATTTTTATGCTGTACTTGCCCATGCAGATTATGTAGCTTGTCCTATATACCATTTAGTTTTATAGTATCTTTCCAGATAGAAATCAGTAACTGCTCTCCTGAACTGCTGAAAATCATTAAAAAAAAAATCTTGTAAGGTTTGCAGTATATTGCTTAGTTTCACTCTGGGTTAGTATCAAAGAAATGTAATGACATCATGTTCTCATGTGCTCCATAAAAAAGGGAGTCCTCTTTTTTTTTTTCTCTTTTCTCACCTCACAAATTCTTTATTTCTATATTTTACTTGCATTGCTTAAAGTACATAAATCCCATTTCATGACATTGTGTTCTCATTTGTGTAAAATGTTTCACATACTAAAGATACTTTATTATTATTGAGTATTGGAAAATAAAAAAAAACTATGCATATTGAGAATTAGATAGCCTAAGTATATTTTTCTTAATTCCCAAATGAAATGACAGATTTTCAAGTGTGTAATGTTTGAATCAATTTTATAATATTCCAGGGCTCTCTGTAGGCCTATTGTAATCTTCTTACTTATAGCCTTTCTCATTTGCACAGCTTCTGTATATTTTGAAACAATGATGGTAGCTTAATCATATTAAGAAACAAATATAGCAACACTACCTTTAATTTCTAATTTTGATTTGACTTTAACAAAGAGATCATACATTTTACTAAACAATCTTCAGAGTACATATTTATACCATGTCACAAATTAACTTTAACAGGCCATATGAAACAACAATTTCTGTCCTTACAAGTAATGCCAATAGTGCCAATTATGCTCATGTGTTTCTGGTTTTCTGGTTGAAGTTTTTTTTTAAGGTGAAAGTCAAAATTTTATTTTATTATAATTTTTAACGTTTTTATTGGAAGATAATTGATTTACAATTGTGTGTTAGTTTCTGCTTTATAAAGAAGTGAATCAGTTATGCATATACATATATCCCCAAAACTCTTCCCTCTTGCATCTCCCTCCTCCCTCCCAACCTCCCTATCCCACCCTTCTAGCTGGTCACAAAGCACCGAGCTGATCTCCCTGTGCTATGTGACTTCTTCCCACTAGCTATCTATTTTACATTTGGTAGTGTATATATGTCCATATATATACAACCACTCTTTCACTTTGTCCCAGCTTACACTTACCCCTCCCTGTGTCCTCAAATCCATTCTCTAGTAGGTCTGCATCTTTATTACCGTCTTGCCCCTAGGTTCTTCATGACCATTTTTTTTTTTTAGATTCCATATATATGTTAGCATATGGTATTTGTTTTTCACTTTTTCACTTACTTCACTCTGTATGACAAACTCTAGGTGCATCCACCTCAGTACAAATAACTCAATTTCTTTCCTTTTTATGGCTGAGTAAAATTCCATTGTATATATGTGCCACATTTTCTTTGTCCATTCATCTGTCGATGGAAACTTGGTTGCTTCCATGTCCTGGCTACTGTAAAAAGAGCTGCAATGAATATTGTGGTACATGACTCTTTTTGAATTATGGTTTTCTCAGGGTATATGTCTAATAGTGAGATTGCTGGGTCATATGGTAGTTCTATTTTTAGTTTTTTAAGGAACCTCCATACTGTTCTCCATAGTGGCTAAAACAATTTACATACCCACCAACAGTGGAAGAGGGTTCCCTTTTCTCCACACCCTCTCCAGCATTTATCGTTTTTAGATATTTTGATGATGACCATTCTGACCGGTGTGAGATAATATCGCATTGTAGTTTTGATTTGCATTTCTCTAATGAGTAATGATGTTGAACATTCTTTCATGTGTTTGCTGGCAATCTGTATATCTTCTTTGGAGAAATGTCTATTTAGGTCTTCTGCCAACTTTTGGATTGGGTTGTTTGTTTTTTGATATTGAGCTGCATGAGCTGCTTGTAAATTTTGGAGATTAATGCTTTGTCAGTTGCTCCATTTGCAAATATTTTCTTCTATTCTGAAGGTTGTCTTTTCATCTTGTTTATGGTTTCCTTTGCTATGCAAAAGCTTCTAAGTTTCATTAGGCCCCACTTGTTTATTTTTGTTTTTATTTCCATTTCTCTAGGAGGTGGGTCAAAAAGGATCTTGCTGTGATTTATGTCATAGAGTGTTCTATGTTTTCCTCCAAGAGTTTGATAGTGTCTTACCTTACATTTCGGTCTTTAATCCATTTTGAGTTTATTTTTGTGTATGGTGTTAGGGAGTGTTCTAATTTCATTCTTTTACATGTAGCTTTCCAGTTTTCCCAGCACCACTTATTGAAGAGGCTGTCTTTTCTCCACTGTATATTCTTGCCTCCTTTATCAAAGATAAGGTGACCATATGTGTGTGGGTTTATCCCTGGGCTTCCTATCCTGTTCCATTGATCTATCTTTCTTTTTTTGTGCCAGTACCATACTGTCTTGATAACTGTAGCTTTGTAGTGTAGTCTGAAGTCCAGGAGCTTGATCCCTCCAGCTCCATTTTTCTTTCTCAAGATTGCTTCAGCTCTACAGGGACTTTTGTGTTTCCATAGAAATTGTGAACTTTTTTTCTCTAGTTGTGTGAAAAATGCTACTGGTAGTTTTATAGGTATTGCATTGAATCTGTAGATTGCTTTGGGTAGTATAGTTATTTTCACAATGTTGATTGTTCCAATCCAAGAACATGGTATATCTCTCCATCTATTTGTATCATCTTTAATTTCTTTCATCAGTCTTATAATTTTCTGCATACAGTTCGTTTGTCTCCTTAGGTAAGCTTATTCCTAGGTATTTTATTCTTTTTGTTGCAGTGGTAAATGGGAGTGTTTCCTTAATTTCCCGTTCAGATTTTTCATCATTAGTGTATAGGAATGCAAGAGATTTCTGTGCTTTAATTTTGTATACTGCTACTTTACCAAATTCATTTATTAGCTCTAGTAGTTTTCTGGTAGCATCTTTAGGATTCTGTATGTATAGTATCATGTCATCAGCAAACAGTGACATCTTTACTTCTTCTTTTCCGATTTGGATTCCTTTTATTTCTTTTTCTTCTCTGATTGCTGTGGCTAAAACTTCCAAAACTATGTTGAATAATAGTGGTGAGAGTGGGTAACCTTGCCTTTTTCCTGATCTTAGTGGAAATGGTTTCACTTTTTCCCCATTCAGGACAATGTTGGATGTGGGTTTGTCATATATGGTCTTTATTATGTTGAGGTAAGTTCCCTCTATGGCTACTTTCTAGAGGGTTTTTATCATAAATGGGTATTGAATTTTGTCGAAAGCTTTCTCTGCATCTATTGAGGTGATCATATGGCTTTTCTCCTTCACTTTGTTAATATGGTGTATCACATTGATTGATTTGCGTATATTGAAGAATCCTTGCATTCCTGGGATAAACCCCACTTGATCATGGTGTATGATCCTTTTAATGTGCTGTTGGATTGGGTTTGCTAGTATTTTTGCATCTATGTTCATCAGTGATATTGGTCTGTAGTTTTCTTTTTTTGTGACATCTTTGTCTGGTTTTGGTATCACGGTGATGGTGGCCTCGTAGAATGAGTTTGGGCGTGTTCCTCCCTCTGCTATATTTTGGTAGAGTTTGAGAAGGATAGGTGTTAACTCTTCTCTAAATGTTTGGTAGAATTCACCTGTGAAGCCATCTGGTCCCGGGCTTTTGTTTGTTGGAAGATTTTTAATCACAGTGTCAATTTCAGCGCTTGTGATTGGTCTGTTCATATTTTCTATTTCTTCCTGGTTCAGTCTCGGAACATTGTGCATTTCTAAGAATGTGTCCATTTCCTCCAGGTTGCCCATTTTATTGTCATATAGTTGCTTGTAGTAATCTCTCATGTTCCTTTGTATTTCTGCAGTGTCAGTTGTTACTTCTCCGTTTTCATTTCTAATTCTATTGATTGGAGTCTTCTCCCTTTTTTTTCTTGATGTGTCTGGCTAATTGTTTACCAATTTTGTTTATCTTCTCAAAGAACCATCTTTTAGTTTTATTGATCTTTGCTATCATTTCCTCATTTCCTTTTCATTTATTTTTGATCTGATCTTTATGATTTCTTTCCTTCTGCTAACTTTGTGGGTTTTTGTGTTCTTCTTTCTCTAATTGCTTTAGGTGTAAGGTTAGGTTGTTTATTTGAGACATTTCTTGTTTCTTAAGGTAGGATTGTATTGCTATAAACTTCCCTCTTTGACCTGCTTTTGCTGCATCCCATAGGTTTTGGGTCATCGTGTTTTCATTGTCATTTGTTTCTAGGTATTTTTTGATTTCCTCTTTGATTTTTTCAGTGATCTTTTGGTTATTAAGTAGTGTATTGTTTTGCCTCCATGTGTTTGCATATTTTATGGATTTTTTCCTGTAATTGATATCTAGTCTCATAGCGTTGTGGTCAGTAAAGATACTTGATATGATTTCAATTTTCTTAAATTTACCAAGGCTTAACTTGTGACCCAAGATATGATCTCTCCTGGAGAATGTTCCATGAGCACTTGAGAAGAAAGTCTGGTTGAAGTTTTAATTGCAATACTATCCTATCTCTTAGTATAACTGTAAAGTATGTGCAATCTGTTCTTCTCACAAGCAGACCTGTCTTCTGACTCCACCCTGCTGTGCCCCACATAGATCACTAATCTTGACACTGAGTCTCACATTTCCTTAAGCAGGTGGTTACGTCTTCTTTTTTAAACCATTTTGCTTCTATTTATTCTCCCTTTGTATTCTCATTACTGGCATTACTAGGATCTAGGAAAACACCAAATAAAAATATTAAATGTCTATTAGTCTTGTAGGACTGCCATAACAAAATACAAGAGACTGTGTGGTTTAAACAACAGACATATTTTTTCTAGTCTCCTGACTAGAGGTCCAAGATCAAGGGGACACAGGCAGTTTTAGTCTCTTCTAAGGCCTGTCTCCTTAGCTTGCAGATGGCTGCCTTCTTGCTGTGTCCTCGCATGGCGCTTCCTCTTTACATATGCCTCTGGTGTGTTTTCCTTTTCTTATAAGACACCAGTCATATTGGGTTAGAGGCCCACCCTAACATCCTCATTTTAGTGTAATCACTTCTTTAAATACCTTATAACCATATATGATTATATTATGCCTTACTGGGGCTTGGGACTTCAACATCTGAATTTTAGGGTGACACCATTCAGCTCATAACAAAATGGAACCTCAGAACATCAGCAGCTGAAAGTCTAAACATTTCAAGTCTATAAAATGAAGGTTGGGAGAATTGATTTCTGTGATTCTCTGATAGGGATAAATATATTAGTGCTAAAGCATAATAGTCAAATGTGTTTTAAATCTTTAGCCTTTAAATTGCCAAAACTTTTGGGCCATCAAAATATGTGGGTACTATAGAATTATAAAGCAAGGGATATGTTTGATCTTTGCAAAATTTCTTAGTTGAGTTCTTACTAAATTACCTCAAACAGTCCCATTGGTATTTTTAGGTTAGCCAATTTTATAAGTTAAACACTGAATATGTGTTAAATTTTAAAGATACTATACTTTTATTCACATTTACTTTGACAAAGCTTAATTGGATGTTTACTCCATGACACTGGGCTGTTCTCTAGTCTTTATGGCCAGACACTTTTCTAGACTCTTATCAACCAGAGAGCAGAACACAGCCCCACTAACTGGGAGTGTCTATAGGAAATCTATACTATTCAAGCTGTTTAAGTTCAGACTGAAGCTGTGAAGGCTCTGGAGAAAGCTCACATTGCAGAGCACGTAACATTTATTTTGAAATATTCCCATTTGACATGACCTTGCTTCATCTTCCTCTTTGTCTACTTTCCTGAGGAATTGCTCCCCCTCCTAATCCCACCATGCAATGTCAGCCTCCTTTATTTTTCCCTCTCTTAAAAGAGAATCAAATATGATTTCACCTGTGAATTTCAAAATTCACATCCTTTCATCTAATAGAACAACTCAATGATAAGCATTATTTTACCACAGTATTATTTTAGGAATATCATCTTTTCTCCCCACCTATATAGATTATCTGAAGATTTCCTTAGAAAGATGAGTTTTCTCTTTGAGGAAAGTCCAATTGCTAAATAAGTTGCTAATTTAGCATATTTTTAAAATCCTGTATTCTTTCATTCATCTACCTATCTGTCTATCTGTCTATCATCTAAAAATCATCTATCTAAAAATCACTTACCTTATGGCCAATTTGTTACCATTATTATAGAATCTTTGAGGTCATGTAATTTAATAGATAAAATAATAGATAAAAATCATCTATCTAAAAATCACTTACCTTATGGCCAATTTGTTACCATTATTATAGAATCTTTGAGGTCATGTAATTTAATCCAACCCTGTCACCCTGTGGTTGGGAATGAGATGATGTCTGAAGAAACTGTGTTCTTCCCAGGTAATTGGTATCAGGGCTAGAATCAGATTTTGTATCTCTTGATCTTTACCTTTCTAAGTCTTGATTGCCTCTTCTATTAAGTGAGGATAATAATGAAGGCAAAGGGTGCATTAGACAAGTTTAACTCATATCCATTTATTCAAGTCCTGTCTATCCTTACAGTTTATACTCAAGTCTAAACTTTTACCTATGGTAAACTTCCAAACTTCCATAGAGCTTTATATCTTCCTCTTTCTAAACTTTCATAGAGCTTTATATCTTCCTTTTCAGTTCTCTAATTTTATTTTGTTACTCCAAAATATCTCTGTATTAGTTAGGGTTCCCGATTGCAAAAAACCCACCAATTCTGCTTCATAAAGGCAGAAAATAAATTTATTAAAATGGTGTTATGAAGAACACATAACTGTTAAGGGATAACCAAGAATTGCTGGGCATGTTATCTACTCTTCTATGAGTGACTTACCTAGGACACAATGACTGGCTCTGTTGTCAGTGGACACTTGCTACCATAGGATATTCTACTCAGTGCTGCTGTACTCAACTCCACTGTAACCACTGTGGATAAATTCTAATTGACTAAGACTTTGTAGCACTTTCTCAAGATTCAAATTTCTGGGTGGGAACATCCACTTGGCTGTGATTGAGTGACATACACAGGCTCTAAGCTGTGATGTCCTAGACTGTAGCTGCAGAAGGTATGTGGCTATTGAGCACTGGAAATGTGGCTATCTGAGCTGAAATGGGCAAGTGCAAAATGCACATCAGGTTTTGAAGATTTAGCCCCTTCCTTCAAATAAAATATCTCATTAATAATTTTTATGTGGATTGCATTTTGAAATAATAATATTTTAAATATATTGGGTTAATATTTTAATGTTATGTTATTTAATAGTATTAGAAAATCATATTGAAATTACCTTTACCTTTTCCCTTTCAAAATGTGGTTTCTAGAAAATTTTAAATTACATATGTGGCCCACATTTGTGGCTTGACTTATATTTCTATCAGACAGTGCTATTCTGGAATCCTCATGTTTAGGGGAGATAAAATCAACCCCCCTGGGGCATTTTACCAAATAGGAGGATTCACATCCATCCATAATCACTTAGGCCACTTTGTTTCATATTCTGTGATTTCCTTCTTTCTCTTTGGAACATGATGAAAACTCGATACATAGATTTTCCTCATTTATACGAATCTTTCAGCATAGATTTTTGCATTGGAACCTAACAGACCCTTAGTATTTGCTGAATTTGTAAGTTGTAAATCCGTGATTTTATAGAATTACCTAGATGTTTAGGAATCCATAATTGTGGTGTGGTTAATTTAAATAGTACACTAAAATAATCATTCAGAATTTGAGAAATAAAACTGGCTTGAGAAGGCAAAGTATGTACTATTATTATTTCTACTTCTGTAGTAGAAGTTTGAAGTAAGAATGCTTAGTTTGCACTAGGCAGTTTCACTTGTAATATCATTTAACATGCCTTACAGTCTGGTCATACCGATTTTAAAGATCAGCTAATGAGATTATGATAAGTTTACTAACTTCCTGAAGGTTACATAACCTCTCAATTTGCAAGACTGAGGTTTGAACCCAGTATTGTCAGACTTCCTAGCTTAGGCATTTTCTACTAAATTATGTATTCATAACAATAAAATTTAAATATCTGATGTTGATTTTTTTTACATTTTTTATAGTTAAAACAAGTTAATCTTGAAGAAAATTCCACAGTCATATCAAAGGCTACCTGAGTATCATGTAAAAATTTTGCTAAGCAACATTTTTTAGTAAATTAAATATACACAACCAGAAAATTCTATGTCTTCAGTTTTCTTGTGAACAGGTTTTAAATTAGAGACAAAAGTCATAGGAAAATATAATTTAGTATTATTGAGTGCTTAATGCCTGAATATATCTTAAGATCTCTTGAAATTCTAAAACACAGCTGGACAATGTATCTAGGCATAATTTATTTTTTTAAAACCACTCATACCTGGCTATATTTTCAATGTACTGGGTTTTGTGGATTTACTCTTTCACAAAAAGCACTTATGCCTAGTCAAAATTCATTCTACTCTAAATGAAGAAAGCCCTAATGTTCACAATGAATATGGTATCATAGCAATGGTTTGTGCCATGATTTAAAGCAAATTATTTTTATATTACAACCAGTTAAGTAGCATAATATCCATTTCATGTTCTGGAAGTAATTTTTAGTGAGCATTTTTCCATCTCCACTAATGATGAAGTAATGGAGGACACTGATAGAGATTTAAAAATGTCTGGATTCAAATTTCTCCTTAATATGGCATTTTAAAGACAAATAGCACTATATTTTTCTCTGGTGAGGGAGATTTCTTACTTTGGATATAAGGTCACCTTTCTATGCTTGTAACAAATAAGCACAGGCTTTTGCCTCTATCATAGAAATAAAAAAAAATACATCACATAATTAAAATCAACATTTTCAAAAGTGGGTTAGTATATTTCTTGAAGTTAATAGATTTTTTTCTTTTTTTTTAACCATAAAACCCAAAATCTCAGTGGCCTCTGGTTAGTTTGGATCCTTCATTCTCAAGTAACAAAACCTTCAATTCAAATTATTGTAACCGGACAGCTGCATGTAAAAGAATGAAATTAGAACACTCCCTAACACCATATACAAAAATGAACTCCAAATGGATTAAAGACCTAAATGTAAGGCCAGACACTATCAAACTCTTAGAGGAAGACATAGGGAGAACACTATGACATCAATCACAGCAAGATCCTTTTTGACCCACCTCCTAGAGAAATGGAAATAAAAACAAAAATAAACAAATGAGACCTAATGAAACTTAAAAGCTTTTGCCCACCAAAGGAAACCATAAACAAGATGAAAAGACCACCCTCAGAATGGGAGAAAATATTTGAAAATGAAGCAACTGACAAAGGATTAATCTCCAAAATGTATAAGCAGCTCATGAAGCTCAATATCAAAAATACAAACAAACCACTCCAAAAATGGGCAGAAGACCTAAATAGACATTTCTCCAAAGAAGATATACAGTTTGCCAGCAAACACATGAAAGGATGCTCAACATCACTAATCATTAGAAAAATGCAAATCAAAACTACAGTGAGGTGTCACCTCACACCAGTCAGAATGGCCATCATCAAAAAATCTACAAATTAATAAATGCTGGAGAGGGTGTGGAGAAAAGGGAACCCTCTTGCACTGTTGGTGGAAATGTAAATTGATATAGCCACTATGGGGAAGAGTATGGAGGTTCCTTAAAAAAACTGAAAATAGAACTACCATATGACCCAGCAATCCCACTACTAGACATATACTCTGAGAAAACCATAATTCAAAAAGAGTCATGTACCACAGTGTTTATTGCAGCTCTTTTTACGGTAGCCAGGACATGGAAGCAACCAAGTGTCCATCGACAGATGAATGGATAAAGAAGATGTAGCACATATATACAATGGAATATTACTCAGCCATAAAAGGAAATGAAATTGAGTTATTTGTAGTGAGGTGGATGGACCTAGAGTCTGTCATAAAGAGTGAAGTAAGTCAGAAAGAGAAAAACAAATACCGTTTGCTAACACATATATATGGAATCTAAAAAAAAAAAAAATGGTCATGAAGAACCTAGGGGTAAGACGGGAATAAAGATGCAGACCTACTAGAGAATGGATTTGAGGACATGGGGAGGAGGAAGGGTAAGCTGGGGACAAAGTGAGAGAGTGGTAGTATATATATGGACATATATACATTGTTATGTTTGTAAAGATAGTAACTAACTCATTGAGTTGCTATGAAAATAATACACTCTTAGGACAGTGCCTGGGACATATAAGCACCTGATAAATGTTGATAGTAATTATTATTGATTATTTATGAATTCAGGTTCTTTGATGTATCTTAACTGGTTATTTACTCCATGTTGATTGATAACTGACCTTCTGACAGTTACCAAGCCAAACCCTGAAGTTTGATTCACCATGTGGTTTTAGCACTGGATTCCTCAATTACTGGAGTTTGAGTTTTGGCTCTACTGCATATATGTTGAATATTGTCAAGTCATTAAACCTTAGTTTTTCCTATGTAAAATGATGGTAAAAATTTTTACATAAAATTATTGAGAAGACTGTCTTCATCACAGTGATTTATGTTTCTCTAAGGAGGGTTGAATAAATCATTTCAGACAGAAAAAAATATACTACTCTTAAAAATCTACTGTGAAAGAGATACCAGAACTTTTTAAAATTGCCCAATCTAGTGCTTAATCATCCTCTCAGGAAATTCTTTCTTTTGCCTGGAGGTGGTTTTGGCATATCCTTTATAAAGAAAGTATTTTAGTAGACAACCCTCTATGTGCATGCTCTCAGAAACACCAAAAGAGGATTTTTTTTTTAATTCAGAGGTATCATGGATTTTTTAAGATACAGAATCTTTCTCTAAGAGTGGGGTCACCACATTCCCCATAGGAACCATTTATCTTCCTCCACTCTCAAGTCTAACACTTCTTATAGGGAACTTAAATCCTTCTAGAGCAATTTAAGCCAATTTCCTGAGGTGTATCTTTCGAGGGATGGAGAACAGCTGGCCACCATTTTCTATATAATAAATCTTTGTAGGCTTTAAGTTTAGTTTTTAATTTGCCATTCTTTTTCTAAGCAAGCTACAACAACTTCATTGTTGTTTCCTCCTCCCTGGTCTCCTATCCCATGTAGGCCTGTTTTTTCTACTTAATAATTTAACTAATTTACCTACTAGTTTAATCCTCATACATTGCCAGTAAAATCATTAGCTAAATATAGTTTTGGGGATTTTTATCCTCATCTCCCACAGAATATAAATGACAATTTAAAGGATGTCTTTTAACTAAAATATTTTCCTTAGATTTATGCTACATAATATATTTATGCTATTTTTAGGGTCATTCTGCACTAATATAGGTTTTACAGTGAGTATGAATATTGTACTACAATCACAAGGCATGATTAGTCTTTCTTGCCTATCAGTATTAAGCACAGTAAGTTTTAATGTTGACTATAGCTTTTATTACTTTCCTTTGTAATTTTTTCCATATAGTGATTACTTTCTCCTTGTTGGTGCTATATGATCCATAAATCTTATGCCACTAACTTAAAAAAATCAAAATACTTAAATAATTAATACATGCTTTTTTAATTAGAAAAAGTGGTAAGACATAGCTTTAAATCAAATTATGAATTTATTTTCTTATCATACAGACACTGCTAACATTTATACTAACAGTTTGACCTTTTTCCTGGAGAGACAACTAAAAGATTTTTTTCAAGCTAATAGAAGAAGAAAATATGAAATGGTAATAAAATAGAATCTACCCAAAGGAAGACAAATAGAAAACACAAAAATGAGAAAGCACTTACTAAAATAGTAAATTAAATATACCAATAATTGTATCAAACATAAATAAAATTAATGCTATAATTTAAAGAGGCTATTAGTTTATATTAGATAAAAGAAAACCCTATTTATGTACTACTTAATAGAAATATATTTTAAACATAAGGTTTAAAGGTTGAAAAATAAAAGGATGATAAAATGTATAATATGCAAATACTAACCTAAAAAAAAGTTAGTGTAGCTATAGTGATACAAGATTCAATAAAAAAACATTAATAGAGATTGCAAGGGATATTTCATAATAATGAAATATTCAATTTTCCAGGAAGATATATCAATTCTAAATATGTGTAACACAATCTCTCTCTCTCGAAATTCACAATCAGAATGGGAGGTTTTAACATACTTCCTTTGTAATTAAGAGAGCAATCAGGCAGAATTCAGTAAAGATATAAAAGATATAAACAAAATGATAAGTAACTTAGGTTTAACTTAAATATGTAGAATACTGTGCTTAACAGCTGTAATATTCACATTATTTAGGATTACACACAGAGCTTTTCCAGAATTGACCATACATACTTTACGACAAAACAGTTTTAACAAATTTCAGAAGATTAAAATCCCACAGAATATATATCTTCTAACTATTATGTAATTAATGTAGAAATCAATTACCAAAAAGATAATCAGAAAATAAATCCCAAATCCCCAATGTTTTGAAATTGTGATAAAAGGCTAAAAAACCAAAGGTTAAATAAAACCACAACAGAAATTAGACAATGAGAAAAAGTACTGACTGATATAGAGAAATTTTCAGAATAAATTTTAAATTAAAAAAAAGCATAAGAAAAAAGTAAGAATAAGGAAATATATACATATTTATTCATTTTTGCAAACAAAACAAAATCCAGAAACAGGAAGTAAAAAACATGAGCTTGGTTGTCCATAGAAGATGTGTAGAAATGAGGTGGAAGCCTAGAGGAAAAAGGGGCAGAGGTGAGGGTGCTCACTCACTCCTCTGAGTGAAACTTTTTGTACAGTTTTGACTATTAAAGCCAAGTTATATTTTTTAAAGAAATTTAATCAACAAGGGATTACAAACAGAAACAGATGAATCAGATTCGGTTTCAAATGTAGAGATTAGCCACATCTGTAAAGGATGAAGGAAAGACTTGCCTAAGTTAACACTAGAACAAATACTTTGACTATATACCATTGAGATAAAAAATGAATCAAACTGTAAACAATATCAAATTTTTAAATAGGTGTGTTTAACATAGAGATATGGGTTAGGGATTCTCAAATTAAATGTGTATTCTAAGGAAGAATATTTATTTTTATATAGAAGGAGCCAGATTTCTCACTGTCAGAAAAGGGGATTAGAAATATGCAAAGACTAGAATGAATCTTGTGACAGTTAATTGAAATTTTAAGTATCCGTAAGAATTCATGCTTAGATTGATAAGTAGATAAAATGAAAAGGAGAGAGAGAGATAGAGAGAGATTTTGAATTATAAACTCCAGTCTCTGCTATAAGACATCCAAGCTCATTGGAAACATGGCTGATTCAAGGGCTGGGCCTGGGAGAGTGCATGATGAACCTGGAACATCTTGCTTTATCAGAAAACAAGGAAGCAATTAAAATTATGCGGGCATGTCAAAAGGAACAGAAGCCAATGTGAAAGGGCTACCATTGATCAAATCAGGATCAATTTGAACATCAAAATAAATAATTATATTAATGGATCGTTATAGAATAAAATTAGTATTAATGAGTCCATATTAATAAATGAATAACTAAGTTAAGTGTAGAGAAAAAATATTTTCCTTACAGTAGGATGCCAATTATTAATTTCAGAAGAAATGATGGGATTAAAAAATCACCATGTGGCAACCAGTACTGTAGTAATAGGAAAGTACTTGCTAAAACTAGAAAGTGAAAGTTTGTTGAGAAAAAAGATATCCGTATAATTTCAAAAGCACCTTCCAACAGTATATATAATAATTAAAAGAGGAAAAATCAGTATTGTTATATTGGGAAAACCTGGCATATGCCGCCTCAACCAAGTGATCAAAGTTAGCATCACCAGTCATGGCACAAATAGATTAACATATGCGCCCCTGACATATTGTGGTGAGGGCACAGCATCATTTCTATGGTTGATATTCCTGCTAAAAGTGCATAAACTGAATCTACTTATGAGGAAACTTTAGACATACTGAAATTGGGGAACATTCTATGAATTAAATGTATACCTCTTCAAAAATGTCAAGGTCATGAAAGACAAAAAGAGACTAAAGTATATTTCCAGCTTCAAGGAGATTAAGGAACTATAACAATTAAATGCAATATTATTTTTTGATATAAAGGAAATCAATGGGACAACTGTCAAAATTTTGATATGATCTGTAGGGTAGATCATTGTATTATATCAATTATACTGTATTAACTTGATGTGCAGTGGTTATTTAAAAGAATGTTTATATTTTAGAATTGAAATATTTAGGGAGAAAGGGCATGATGTCTGCAACTTGAACTCAAGGATTCTTACTTTTGGTATCTCTCTTTCTCTCTCTTTTTCTTACTTTCTCTCCTGATAAAACCAATGTGGTAGAATATTAACATGTGGAGAGTGTGAGTGAAGTATGTATGAAACTTTATATTGCTATTTAAAAAATTCTTTAAGTCTAAGATTGTTTCAAAATAAAAAGTTAAAAAAATATTTCATACCTCTTGTAGCAGAATCTGTCATCCCACCCTATATTGGTTCATTCACTTCTATACTCTGAAGGGTGCATATTGGTAACACCTGCAGTTCCTTGACTGAGGACCATTGTCTGGATGCAGGAGCCTTACGGTCCAACTGGAAGGAAAACCAGAAGTGCCAGAAAGTTAATAGCACTGGAAAAAGCCCTCAACTGATGATGGATTAGGATATATGGTAGTTGAATACTCCAGAGTTTTTGACTCTTAGTTGAGGTAAGTGGGAGGTGCATTCTAAGCTTTCCCTCAGAGTTCACTTGTGGAATTAAGTTCTAGTTGCCCATACTAGTTACTTGCTTAAATAATGTATCCTCTTTTGGCTTCCTTCCCTGACTCCATTCCCTACTTCTCAGCCAAGTTCCTGGGATTTCCTCCCAAATCAAATTTTTTTGCACTTGAATCTTTGTTTTGGGGTCCATTTCTGGGGGAATCAAAGAAAGACAATTAGGAACAGATATGATATGAACAGACCCTCTATATATAATGCTAGAATTTGGGTCATATATTAGCCCAATGACTACAAGTACTCATTGCTAGTAGTGAGTGGAGTAAGAATTTCTGTATACTGTAGGATCATAATTACTAAGACACTTACCTTTAGTAAGTTAAGATGGCATATAGGTGACAGGGAACACTTTGGCTTAAGCAATGTCTGCAGCATTTGACAGGTATGGAGCAATAGTAATTATAAGGATTGTGGAGTTAGTGGGTGGTTGTTAGCTGACAGTGAAGCACTGAAGGAGTAAAATGATTAGCTTCCCTCCCTGCTGATGTTTAGGACAATCAGCAGTCAGCTCAGGATACAGTATAAATATCAGAAGGTCTTTACAGCAGCGTTTAGAGACAGCCTCATGTCCTGCAAATGGAGAGCAGACTGTACTGAAAAGAATGCTCAAAGTCTAATTTGGAGAGTAGTGAGAATACACAGGCTGATTCACAGTCTTGACAAGACTGTGAGAGGCAGTCTAGATAGGTTTGGGGATATTTGGGTGGATGTTCCTGAGAATCATTAGTCCCTAGATTCTATTGAACATTCTGAGATCTTATGAGAGAATATCAGCCCCTTGGTAGAGGAAAGCTGCTTTTTCTTGACTAGAGAGTATGGAAACTCCTCATCTGCTTTATGGCTGGAGAACCCACCATGTGACTGACTGTATTTTCAGATGATATTCTTCTCACCACAGTGATAAGAAATCCTCTTATCACTAGTCAGCAAGTAGAGGTATTTTTGCAATGCTTTATGGTGTGTATACTCTGTAGACCAGTGTTATTACTAGGAAATACTGTTACAGAGTCAATGATAGCAGCACTTGGAGTAGCAGAATTAAATTGTGGGAGGCAAAATAAATATAATTACTACAGTTTGCAGCAAGGACAGAATGTTGATCATGGGGCTGGACTCACCAGGGCTCTGTGCCAATGGTTAAAAAATGATGACATTCCTGTGGGTGAGATAGATGTGGGAATCAATAAAGATATTGATTGAAATATATAACCAAAAAGGTTAAAGGTAAGTAGGACACTGATGCTGGCTACCATAATGGAAAATTATGATCCTTTGCCTTATTTCCAAACTTAAGGTATTTCTCAGACCCAGAATTTATGGTTGAAAGTGAAAGTGGGTCCCCTTGAAGAAAGGCCCATCAATGATATAGCAAATATTTATAGTTCCCCCAGTTATTTACAATTCCCCCCGCCCCTTCCCCCAAAGTAGACAATGACTATTTAACAGAGTTCTTTATCCTGAAGAAAAGAGAATACCCAGGTCCTTTGAAGGCTATTGGATACAAGGGTTAAGGTGACATGGATTCCTGAAAACCCACACATTGTCATGGTCCTTCTGTTAGAATGGAGTTAATTGATCTCTATTATCTACTCTGTAATCATTTTATTGGTCCCTCAGTGTATATTTGGGATTGTTATAAAATCAGTTATATTAATCACTCATTTTGATTCCCGACCTGTGGAGTAAGAACAGTAATGATTGGAAAACAAGTGGAAGCCCCAAAACTGTACCCTCTCCCACTCCCAAATTAAGGCAATAAGCCAGAAGCAATGCTGTATCATAGGTAAAATGGCCGATATTACTTTCATCCTCAAATACATTAAATTCAGGAGTGGTAGTCCACATCGTATCTTGTTTAATTTGCCAGTCTTGATCCTACAAAAAAAATTAAGATAGATAATGGTAGATGATGGTTGATTACTCTATACTTAACCAAATGGTAGCTTTAATCACAGTGCTAGATATTGTATCTCTACTCGAACAGATCAGAATAGCTTACAGTAGTTAGTTTGTGGCTATCTATCTGCCAAATGGCTTATTTATAATTCCTATCAAGAAATAGAATTAGAAAAAAAAAGAAATAGAATTAGAAACAGCTCACATTCAGCTGGCAAGAATTGCAGGATACCAATGATCATATTGTCCCAGAGTTATGTTAACTCTTCAGCTCTGTATCACAGCATGATCTGAAAGGACCTTGATCACATTAAATTAAAAAAAAATTTAGTTAGCAGGAAATTGCAATTGATCTGAATACTGTGATAAATACTTGTGTGCTGGAGGGTGTAGAATAAACACTATAAAGACTCAGAGGCCTGACACCTCAGTAAAATTTTGGGGTGTCCTTTGGTCTGAGTCATGTCTAGATATGCTCTGCAAAGTAAATAACAATAACCACAATTGCATGTCCTATCAGAGTCTTATCGACCACTTTTGATTTTGGAGACAGTACATAACACACTGCTCTGTTCCACTTAGATTACCCAGAAGGATGCCGATTTTGAGTGGGGCCCAAAAGGCTCTGCAATTGGTTTTGGTTGTGGTACAAGTGGTCTTATCACTGTGCAGCATGTCTTGGACAGTCCTATGATAGTAGGGTTCTTCAAGCTCTAATAGGAGGAGGGTAAGAAGCAATAGTTTGATTGTTGCAGACATGGTCTGTGGCCATCCCATATTTTCTGAGCACTCATTTCTATATTCTAATGGTGCTGTGTACTATGATCACTTGCAAAAGCTTACCTAATTGTTCCTTTTATGGAATGGAATGGTGGTTGGATTCAAGAGCTAGCTTGACTGATGTACAAGGATGGACAGAACCATCCTCTTCCTCTTCCCTTAATTGGGATAACCTTGGAACATATTTTATATCGTGTCTCAGTAAGATTATCCCCAGTTGTCCGCAGTAGTAACCTTTGGTTACACCCCTTATTGGCTTATTTCCTTACCCAACTCACTTTCAGTTTCCTGCTGGTGTTTTCTGGGATCTCTCCTCCCAAATAAACTCTTCCAATTTGAATCCTTGTCTCAAGCTCTGCTTCTGTATGAACTCAAGCTAAGACTCAGGAAAAATCAATAAAAGATAGAGAAGATCTCTATACAGAAAAGTGTATAATGTTCTTTGAAAAAAAGCTGTACAATGTTCTTTTTATACTAAGACTTATACAAATGAAGGGGGATACCAATTTATGGATTGGAAGACTCAATATTGTAAATATATAAATTCTCCTTAAATTTTTTATAAGTTATATGCAAAATCAATCAAAACCCAACAGAAAGATTTTTAAAAATAGAATTTGCAAAGTGATTCTCAAATTTATATGGAAATTCAAAGATAGAATAACCAAGACACTGCTGAAGATTGACATGATAGAACTCACTCTACTATAAGCCTTTTAGACTGTATGGTATTGGCATAAACATAGACAAATTGACTGATAGAATGGAAATGGAGAGCTACAAACAGGCCCATTTATATAATTTATGACAAAGGTGGCACTGTAGAGCAATAATAAAGTAATATTTTTCAATTGACCCCTGCCTCACAGAATAATTAAAACTATATATATATATATATATATATATATGTATATATATATAATATACTAATTCCAATGGGAGTTTATATCTAACTGTAAAAGGCAAAACAAATCTCCTAGATGATTATATAGGAGAAAAACTTCAGGACATAAGCATAACATTATCAAAAAAATAAAGGGAGTGATTTACCATAAAAGATAAGATAATCATGACCTCTGGAGATGCAAGGGGTAGTAATTTGGATTGAGAACAAGGGAGTAATGAAGTCAGCAGATCTCTATTTCTTATCCAAGGAAGTGGGTACATGTTTATTCAGTTTGTGGTAATTACTTGTTCATACATTTTTGCTTGGTATAAATTTTTGTATGAGTTTTGAAATTCATATTTAAAACTAATTGAAAAAAGAAACAAAAAAGACAAAAACAAAGCATTTAACATTCGGTTCCAGCAGTCCTGAAGCCATGGATGTTTCAGAAGTAGTCACTAATATTGCATTCTTACCATCCACATTCATCCAGAAAAAGAATGCTCACATCTGAAAGCAACATATGCTCAGCTTAAGAGCAAATGTTTAGGAAGGCATGCAATAGGGCTATGCTTTATCTTTTTTTTTTGGTCCACAGTACACAAATAAATCAACCTTTATTAATCTTTTAAGAGCGCAGTTTTTCATGCTCGAATCAATTGGTCTCTTACGAATGTATTAGAAAGGCTTTGAACAAACTATTGCCCATGACTTCTAGAAATAAGAGGAGCAAGAGCCTATTTCTGAAACCATTTTTTCTGGTTCCTTCCTCTATGTCTTTTCTATCCCAACATACTGAAATAACATTTTCATTTTTGTGTCATAGTGTTTTTCTTTTTTCTTTTTTTAAGTCCTACATTGCTGATACACTTATACTGGTTTTCAATTCCTTTCAGTCTGAATTGCTACTGAAGGTGATTCAGAGAGAAAAACTTCTTGAGACATCATATACCTTTGTAATTCTAAGAATAATCTGCTTATTGTGAAAACTTACACAATGCAGAGGCATAAGAAATTAAAAAAAAACAAATAGCCAGTAGATACTTTAATTGATTATTTTTGTTGTTGTTACAGATTTGTATGAGTTGTATATTTTGGATATTAACCTCTTATTGGATATGAGGTTTGTAAATATTTTCTCCCATTCAGTACATTGCCTTTTAATTTGATGGTTTCCTCTGCTGTGCAGAAGCTTTTTAAATTGATGTAGTCCTACTTGTCTATTTTTGTTTTTGTTGCTTTTGCTTTTGATGTCAAATCAAAAAACCATTGCTGTGGCCAATGTCAAGGAGCTTATCTCCTATATTTTCTTCTAGGAGTCTTATGGTTTCAGGCCTTATGCTCAAGTCTTTTAATCCATTTTGAGTTGACTTCTGTGTATGGTGTAAGACAGAAGACCAGTTTCACTCTTTTGTGTAAGCCCATTGAGTTTTTCCAGCACTATTTATTGAAGAAGTATATTTTCCCAATTGTATATTCTTGGCCTCTTTGTCATAGTTAAATTAATTGTATATGTGCATGGTTATTTTTGGCCTCTCTATTCAGTTTCATTGATCAGTATATCTTCTTTTTATGCCAATACCATATTTTTTGTTTACTATAGCTTTGTAATATAGCTTGAAGTCAGGAAGTGTGATGTCTTCAGTTTTGTTCTTATCTCTTAAGGTTTCTTTGGCTATTTGGGGTCTTTTGTATTTCCATTAAAATTTTGGGATGCTATTTTCTATTTCTGTGAAAACTGCCATTGAAATTTTGTAATAGATTGCATTGAATCTGTATATTTCTTTGGGTAATGTGGACATTTTAACAATATTAATTCTTCCAATTTATGAATACGGTATATCTTTCTATTTTTTTCATTTTCTTCAATTTCTTTCATCAATGACATATTTTTCAGTGTGTAGATCACACATCCTTGGTTAAATTTATTATTTTTGTTATTGTAAACTGGGTTGTTTTCTGAATTCCTCTTTCTGTTAGTTTGTTGTCTATAAATAGAAAAGCAACTTACTTTTTAATTTTTTTAACAACTTCATTGTAGTATAAGTGCTTTACAATGTTGTGTTAGTTTCTGCTGTATAACAAAGTGAATCAGCTATACACATACATATATCCCCATATACCCTCCTTCTTGCGCCTCCCTCCCACCCTCCCTATCCCACCCCCCTAGGTGGTCACAAAGCACCAAGCTGATCTCCCTGTGATATGCGGCTGCTTCCCACTAGCTATCTATTTTACATTTGGTAGTGTATATATGTCAATGCTACTCTCTCACTTCATCCCAGTTTATACTTCCCCCTCCCCGTGTTCTCAAGTCTATTCTCTACGTGTGCATCTTTATTCCTGTCCTGCCCCAGGTTCATCAGAACCTTATTTTTTTTTAGATTCCATATATATGTGTAAATATTTAAATATTTTAAATATCAATGTTTAAATTATTAATTTAAATATTAATAATTAATAATATATAATTAAAATTATATAATAATAATTAATAATTTTAAAAGCATATGGTATTTGTTTTTCTCTTTCTGACTTACTTCACTCTGTATGACAGACTGTACATCCATCCACCTCACTACAAATAACGCAATTTTGTTTCTTTTTATGGCTAAGTAATATTTCATTATAAATATGTGCCACATCTTCCTTATCCATTCATCTGTTGATAGACACTTAGGTTGCTTTCATGTCCTGGCTATTGTAAATAGTGCTGCAATG
The DNA here is from genome assembly GCF_005190385.1 of Monodon monoceros. NCBI lineage: Eukaryota > Metazoa > Chordata > Mammalia > Artiodactyla > Monodontidae > Monodon > Monodon monoceros. The sequence goes on along the minus strand of NW_021703784.1, from coordinate 41,890,158 downwards.
AACATTGTGGTACATGACTCTTTTTTTTTTTTTTTTTGCGGTACGCGGGCCTCTCACTGTTGGGGCCTCTCCCGTTGCGCAGCACAGGCTCCGGATGCGCAGGCTCAGCGGCCATGGCTCACGGGCCCAGCCGCTCCACGGCATGTGGGATCTTTGCGGACCGGGGCACGAACCCATGTCCCCTGCATTGGCAGGCAGACTCTCAACCACTGTGCCACCAGGGAAGCCCCATGACTCTTTTTGAATTATGGCTTTCTCAGGGTATATGCCCAGTAGTGGGATTGCTGGGTCAGATGGTAGTTCTATTTTTAGTTTTTTTAAGGAACTTCCATACTGTTCTCCATATTGGCTGTATCAATTTACATTCCCACCAACAGTGCAAGAGTGTTCCCTTTTCTCCACACCCTCTCCAGCATTTATTGTTTGTAGATGTTTTAATGATGGGCATTCTGACCATCAGGTAATACCTGATGTGAGGTAATACCTCATTATAGTTTTGATTTGCATTTCTCTAATAATTAGAGATTTATTAATAATTATTTATAAATAATTATTGATAATTTCTCAAGGATGCACCATTGAGCATCCTTTCATGTGTTTGTTGGCAATCTGTATATCTTCTTTGGAGAAATGTCTATTTAGGTCTTCTGCCCATTTTTGGATTGGGTTGATTGTTTTTTTGATAGTGAGCTTCATGAGCTGCTTGTATATTTTGGAGATTAATCCTTTGTCAGTTAAAGAAGCAACTTACTTTTGCATATAGATTTTGTATCCTGCAATTTTAGTGAAATCACTAATTAGTTCTAACAGCTTTTTGTTGGAGACTTTAGAGTTTTTTCTAAATAATACTATGCCATCTGCAAATGCAGACAGTTTTAATTCTTCCTTTCCTCTTTGGATGCTGTTTATTTATTTTTCTTGCCTAACTGCCCTGGCTAGGACTTCCAGTACTATGTTGAATATAAAAGTGGTGAGAGTGAGCACCCTTGTCTTTTTCCTGATCTTAGAGATAAAGCTCGCAGCATTTCACCATTAAACATGATGTTAGCTGTGGGTTTGTCATAGATTGTCTTTATTATGTTGAGGTATGTTCCTCTATACCCAGTTTGTTGATAGTTGTTGTCAGGAAAGGATGTTAAATTTGGTCAAATGCTTTTTCTGCATCTAGTAAGATGATTATATAATTTTTATCCTTCATTTTTTAATGTGGTGTATCCCATTTTTTGATTTGTGAATGTTGAATCATCCTTGTATCCCCGGAATAAATCCCACTTGATTGTGGTGTATGATCCTTTCAGTGTACTGTTGAATTTGATTTGCTAATATTTTTTTGAGGGTCTTGCATCTATGTTCATCAGGGATATTGGTCTATAATTTTCTTTTCTTGTAGTATTCCTGTCTGGCTCTCTTTCCATTCCTTTTATTCCTTGAATTTATTTGTTGATTCTAGGATGTAAAGCTCCCTGTGGTAAGTAAGTTGTAAAAGTGAAGGAATTTTTATGTGTTTTGCTCACTCTTGGATCCCCATTTTAGAAGACAACTGGAACATAGTAAACACAATAAATACTTGTTGAACAGAATTGAGATATAAGTCTGAATATTGTTTATATGGAAATATATATTGTTCACATGTTAACACTCACTGCAAAAGCAAAAAAAAAATATGGACACACATATATATGTATATATACACTTGACCCTTGATCAGAACAGCATGGGTTCACTTATATGTGGATTTTTTTCAAAAAGTAAACACAGTATCATGTGATCTATGGTTGGTTAAATCTGAGGATTTGGAACCCCTGAGGGCTTACTATGGGACTTCACCATACATGGATTTTGGTATCCATGGCGGATCTTGGAACCAATCTCCCACAGATACCAAGGGAGGAATATGTGTATGTGTGTGTGTGTATAAAATTTTGTAATCTTACCCATATTAATATGACTATACAACCCAAAGTATCCAGAATTTCCAGTGTTTGCTTGTTGTCCATTGACTTCCAACCAGTTTAGTATTTGTCATTATGAAAGTATCCCAGTCTACAGAAAATTGTGGTTCCTTCTTTATATCTTGAGTTATGGAAAGTCTTTTCTGCTAGGCTTCCAGTCATTCTCATAGATAGTTGCTCTGTAAATAGTTGTAATTTTGGTGTGCTTGTGGGAGGTGAGCTCAGGGTCTCCTTACTCTGCTTAGTCACATCCCCCATATCTTCTAGAGTTACATAATAAAATACTTTTAATGAAATAACTTGAAGGCTAGAATTTGCATCAATAAAATATGAGAGATAAAAGATGATGGGAGTAGAGATGAAACAAAATGGGCATGAGGTGATAATTGGTGAAGCTGAATAAAGTGGCAGATTTGTTATGTATCAGTTTTTCTCATATAACTTTGTATTTTATTCTTATGTCCCTATTTTTTAAACAATTGTAAACAGTTTAGCTGATTAAATAATTATTTAGAGTAAAATTCAAAAATATGTTAGTCAACTACTGAATATTCAAACTTGTGTGTCTGGAGCATGCTAAAACTTTATATTTCTGTTATAGTTTTTCCCCAGGTATGTACTGACAAGCTTTTTGTTTTCTTAGAACTTTCTAAATATATTTCTCAACAAGGAGTCTAGTGAGGGGACAGATTTCAACAAGTTCCTATGCATTATTAAATTATTTTCTCAGTTGGCCTATTGAGAAATTCCTTTTTGACAACATGAGGATTTGTACTCCTACCTTTGTGATACAAATTGTTCTGATTTATGGTCTAGTTCTACATGACTCCTAGATGGTAGGGATGATATAAGTAGGCTATTCTGGGCATCTGAGTTATCTTTTTTTTTTCCCCAACTAGAAAATTTTTAATTTGCCAAAAGTTTTTAATAAAACCAAAGAATTAATTTCAGGACTAAAAGGTCTAGGAGTTCAACATGTCTTATCTTTTCTCCTAAAAAAGCAGCAATTTATGAATTTGTCCCAAGCAAGATGGAGTTAATGCAAGGTCATTGGTTCATGAATCCAAGAACGAGCAATTGTGCATATTGCCCTAAAGGGCAATGGAAATAAAAATCTGGACAGACTACACCACTGGACTGTAACTCTAATGAAGAAGAAAATTGGGGGCAGGGGAGGATATAAGTATCAGGAAGCAAAACAGAAAGTGTAGAAACCAGTTGGAAGCAACATTTCCTGTTTGAAATTAGAACAGGAAAGGAATGTTTTCATTGACATCATCTACCTTCTCATTCAAAGTGTAAATTACAGACACAGAAAACAATCTTATGTTTACCAAAGGGGAAAAGGTGGGTGGGGAGAGATGAATTAGGAGTTTGAGATTAACAGATACACACTAGTATATAAAAAATATATAAACAACAAGGACCGACTGTACAGCACAAGGAACTATATTCAAAATTTTGTAATAACCTATAATGGAAAAGAATCTGAAAAAAGAATATATATGTATATATGTATATATATATGTATGTGTGTGTGTGTGTATATATATATAATTGAATCACTTTGCTGTGCACCTGAAACTAACACAACATTGTAGATCAACTATACTTCAATATAAAAAATTTGTTTAAGGTGTGAATTATTTTCTTTCTGTTTATGAATAAGCAGGAGTGGGACAAAGCAATAAAAATTTTGACTTTTATAATAATAATGAGAAAAACATTTATTGAGTGCTGATTTCAGAACCTAGGATTGTGTGACAAATTTGTCATACATATACTACTATAATTCTCATTCCTCGGGAGGTAAATACTATGATTATCTCGACTTTATAAATGAGAAAACTAAGGCAGAGAGAGGTAAAGAAAATGTCTGAAGGTTACTGAGTAAAAGAACCCAGATCTGAACTTGGGCAATGTCAGTCTGACTCCAGAGCCAGCACATGTATAATATGCTCTATTAAATAACTGGATAATTATACAAAAATTCCCCCAAAGCAGTAACACCAAAATACATATATTTAACTAAAAAGGTTTAGATTCAATCAATATGTATGGAAAACATTCCATGGGTCAAGTTCTACACTGGTAAATTTTCATATATTTTTGTTTTACTTAATCACCATAAAATATTTTATTAGTAGGTAGTAGCAGCTAATAAGTAATAGGGCTTGATTTTGTATTCTTAGTCTGAGTCTGTGATATCTCCATGCTGCCTTCCTCTAAGAAACTACCAAATTATTTATGTTATTCTTTCTTTTAACTTGTTTAAATTTTTTTATTGTGTTAAAATGTGTATAATATAATTTAGCTTTAGTGACACTTAGTACATTTAGAATGTTGCACAACTATCACCACTATTTAGTTCCAGAATATTTTTTCATCACTCCAGTAGGAAACCTCATACATATAAAGCATTCCTGTTCATCACTTTCTACCTCCAAGCCCTCACAACCACTACTCTGTTTTCTGTCTCTATGGATCTGCTATTTGTTAATATTTATATAAATGGAATTCCATACATGTGGCCTTTTGTGCCTGGTTTCTTTCACTTAGCCTAATGTTTTGAAGGTTCATTCATGTTGTAGTATGTATCAGTACTTCATTCCTTTTTATGGCTGAATGATATTCCATTATCCAAACATCTCATGTTTGGCATATCCATTAATCAGTTGATGGACATTTGGGTCGTTTCCTTGACTTCTTGATTTGGCTATAGTGCTGCTATGAGCATTCATGTGCAAGTTTTTGTTTGAACATCTGTTTTCAGTTCTTTTAGGTACATACTCAGAAGTGGAATTGCTGGAACACATGGTAATTCTTTGTTTAATTTAAATAGGTATGGCCAAACTGTTTCCTGCAGTGGCTGCATCATTTTACATTCCCATCAGCAGCGTAGAAGGGTTCTAGTTTTTTCCATATTCTTACAAATACTTGCTATTTTCCATTTTTTTGTAGTTATCCTACTGGATGTGAAGTACTATCTTAGTATGGTTTAGATTTGCATTTGCTTAATGGCTAAGGATGTTGGGCATCTTTTCATGGGCTTGTTGGTTATTTATATATCTTTGGAGAAAATATTTAATATTAGGCCTATTTCTGCCTTATAATGCATTAAATTGTGAGTTTAATCAATTTATATTTACAGTAATTACTAGTAAAGAAGGATTTACTTCTGCCATTTTTCTGTTTTCTATTTTTATGTCATATCTTTTTTGTTCCTTAATTCTTTCATTAATGCTTTTTGTTATTTCTAATTGAATATTTCTAGTGTATCATTTTGATTTCATTCCCATTTTCCTTTAACTATCTATTTATTTTTTGTTTTCATTCTTTTATCTTTCTGCTCCTCAGTCTAGACAGTTTCAATTGACCTATCTTCAAGTTTGTTGATTCTTTCTTTTGTCTGCTCAGATCTACCGTTGGACTTTTGTAATGAGATTTTCATTTCAGTTTTATACTTCTCAGCTCTAGCATACCTATTTGGATTTTTTTTGAATAATTTTTATGTCATTATTGATATTCTTTATTAATTATATAGATTAGTATATTCTGTAACAGTTTTCCTGTTTTCCTTTGATTTTGTGTCCATGGTTTCCTTTAGCTCTTTGCACATAAGACATTTGTAAGTCCAATATCTGTGCTTCCTCAAGAATGGTTTCTGAAATTTCTTTAATTCTTGTTAATGAGCTCTGTTTCCCTTGTCTCATAATTGTTTTGGTTAAAAATTGGAGAATTTGAATATTATAATGAGATAACTCTAAAATATCAGATCCTCCTTCTTCTACCCACTCCCACCAGGTTTGCACTGTTGCTTTTTTGGTTGTCTGCAGTCATCCGTATTTTTAGTGTTTTTTCCAAACTATTTTGCAAAGACAGTATTTCTTGTCATTGTGATGTCACTGAGTCTCCATTCCATTAGCTTACCAGTCAGCCAATGACCTGACAGAGATCTCCTTAAACTCCTGAAGCCAAAAACAACAAAATAAGGCAAAAAATACTCTCTTGTTCTATGTAGATTGGTTCTGAGCTAGAGCACTCCTTCAGTGCTTAGCCAAGATGCTTATAACTCTGCCTTAGCCATTTTCTTCTGCTTATTCAGTGCTCAAAGTTCAGCCAGAAGTTAACTGTAGGATATCTTGAGGTCTTTTATGGTCATGTATCCATCCCTGAGCATGATGTGGCCCTCTGGTTCCCTAGCAGATACAAAAGCCATTTAAACCCCTCATTCTCCCATGTATATTCTTCCTCAGCCTCATTTTCCCCAGGTTTTGAGGTCTGTCTTAAAGCATCTTGCCCCATCTGCTCTGCCTTGCCACAGGTGGCTGTAATAATATGTTTTTAAATACTTTTGAAAAACACGTACCAAGAGGTCACTCCAGCCCTGAGAGAGTTCCAAGAGGGTGCAAATAAAGGCAAATCTCAGAGCCAATCCACTAGTTAACCACCAAACAGGTCAAAATCATAACCACAATAATCCACAATTATTTCAGAACAAGGTTCAATTTACACATCAGGTCACACCAGGAATGGAGGTTGTGTTCCAATGGCTATCACTGATCTGAAGAATGGAGGATGGTAGGCTGGTAAAAAAAAAAGTGCCATAGCAATCATAAGGTTAATCTGTAAATTTAAAAATAAAACTTTCTTATAATGAGTAATGAAAACTAAAGTAGATAATATATGATTTTTTAACATCTTTATTGGAGTAAAATTTCTTTACAATGGTGTGTTAGTTTCTGCTGTATAACAAAGTGAATCAGCTATATGTATACATATATCCCCATATCCCCTCCCTCTTGCATCTCCCTCCCACCCTCTCTATCCTACCCCTCTAGGTGGTCACAAAGCACCAAGATGATCACCCTGTGCTATGCAGCTGCTTCCCACTAGCTATCTGTTTTACATTTTGTAGTATATATATGTCAATGTTACTCTCTCAATTCGTCCCAGCTTACCCTACCCTTCCCCGTGTCCTCAAGTCCATTCTGTACATCTGCATCTTTATTCCTGTCTGGCCCCTAGGTTCATCGGAACGATTTTTTTTTTCTTTTAGATTCCATATATATGTTTTAGCATATAGTATTTCTTTCTTTCTGACTTACTTCACTCTGTATGACAGACTCTAGGTCCATCCACCTCACTACAAATAACTCAATTTCATTTCTTTTTATGGCTGAGTAATATTCCATTGTATATATGTGCCACATCTTCTTTATCCATTCATCTGTTGATGGACACTTAGGTTGCTTCCATGTCCTGGCTATTGTAAATAGTGCTGCGATGAACATTGTGGTACATGTCTCTTTTTGAATTATGGTTTTCTCAGGTTATATACCCAGTAGTGGGATTGCCAGGTCATATGGTACTACAGACCAATATCACTGATGAACATAGATGCAAAAATTCTCAACAAAATACTAGCAAACAGAATATAAAAACACATTAAAAGGATCATACACCATGATCAAGTGGGATTTATCCCAGGAATGCAAAGATTCTTCAATATATGCATATCAATCAATGTGATACACCATATTAACAAACTGAAGGATAAAAACCATATGATCATCTCAATAGATGCAGAGAAAGCTTTTAACAAAATTCAATACCCATTTATGATAAAAAACTCTCCAGAAAGTGGGCATAGCAGGTACCCACCTCAACATAATAAAGGCCATATATTACAAACCCGCTGCCAACATCATTCTCAATGGAGAAAAACTGAAACCATTTCTTCTAAGATCAGGAAGAAGACAAGGTTGCCCACTCTCACAACTATTATTCAACTTAGTTTTGGAATTAGCCATGGCAATCAGACAAGAAAAAGAAATAAAAGGAATCAAAATCAGAAAAGAAGTAAAGTTGTCACTGTTTGCAGATGACATGATACTATACATAGAGAATCCTAAAGATGCTACCAGAAAACTACTAGAGCTAATCAATGAATTTGGTAAAGTAGCAGGATATAAAATTAATGCACAGAAATCTCTTGCATTCCTATACACTAATAACAAAAAATCGAAAAGAGACATTAAGGAAGCACTCCCTTTTACCATTGCAACAAAAAGAATAAAATACCTAGGAATAAACCTACCTAAGGAGACAAAAGACCTGTATGCAGAAAACTGTAAGATACTGATGAAAGAAATTAAAGATGATACAAACAGATGGAAAGATATACCATATTCTTGGATTGGAACAATCAACATTGTGAAAATGACTATACTACCCAAAGCAATCTACAGATTCAATGCAACCCCTGTCAAACTACCACTGGCATTTTTCACAGAACTAGAACAAAAAATTTTACAATTTGTATGGAAACAAAAAGACTCTGAATAGCCAAAGCAATCTTGAGAAAGAAAAATGGAGCTGGAGGAATCAGCCTCCCTGACTTCAGATAATGTATGATTAACTCTCAGTATGTCCAATAATTGTTCAGTAAATGCATGGTATTATTACTATTGTTCATGAAAATTTTTTTTCTTCTATTTTGTTACTATGTTGTAGACAGAGAGCAGAATAATTCTTTCTGAACACATTGGACAGCATTTTATCAATTTTAACCTTTACCATACTAAATCAAGTGTTAGCAACTAGTAACTATGGCTAACCAGGAAGAATGAATTATTGTCCCCATTCATACCACGCTCATATTCCTCATTATTATACCTGTCAGCAGGGCCAGATTTGCCCATCTATGCATTAGTTACCTTGATAGAGAATTTTGAAGGAGAAAAGGTGGCTCCTATCTCCAAGTACCTCTTCTACCAGTTTTGTCAAGATATCTCGTATATCCTTTGGGTTAAGGCACTAAAGACTTGCCATTAAGTAAATTTAAACCAGATGAAGTAATCATCTGGTAAAATGTAACAATCATTTACATTGTTTCTAGATTTTTTTTTTCCAACTCTGTCTCATACTTTCTTTGCCTATGTAGGTGGCTATTTGGGTATTAAATACTAATGCAATCAGAGATCCCTAAATTTTCCAGAATGAGTTGGCAATCTGGATAGGGCCACTGGCACTTTTCATTCCAAACGTTCTGGGATGTGTTTACTGATTAAACCTCTTAATTAGTCAGTGTTAAGTAAGGAAAATAGAAGACACTCTATTTATCCCAAGGAAGAAGGATTTAATATTGGAATTGGGGCTTACACAGTCATTGAAACATGCAAAGAAACAAAAAGCAGGAAGGCAAAACTGAAAGTCAGGGAAGCTGCCTCCACAGAGCATGAAGCAATGAAACTAAAATTTGTTGGTTCCATGCTATGCCATTTGTGGCAAGACATTCCTGTGTAATATATGGAAACATGTTCTGTGTAACCAGAGGATCAGGATTCAAATTCTATTTCCAATACTTAGAAAATATAGTGCCATGAACAAGTCATTTAACCTGTATAAGGTTAGATTTTTTATCTTCCAATTGGACGTTATGATAGCAGCATACATTTTAGGGTTATTGTGAAAATTAATGTAACATTATTACACTTAATTTTGTATCTGATATTCAGTAAAAAATAAGTGTGTACTGCCTAGCACAGGACATGATTCAATAAATACTCATTAATAAAAATGAGTGGGATATCAACAATACCGCTACTTCTGTTGATTTTTCAAGAAGTGGATCTTTCTACATAACAAAACTATTGTGAATTGTAGTCATTTATTTGATGATTTCAGCTCTGTGAAATTTTTTCTGGTGGTTTCATCAGCTGTGAATGAAATCCCTGGAGCCAGGGCAAATTCAGTTCTGCTGCCAGGCAGTAGATTTAAGTCAGCTGACCTCACAGCTACCACTGTACACATCTTTATGCCAAATCAAAGAAATTAATTACTTGTGTTGACTGCATCTACTCTACTGACATTCTTTTTTTTTTTTTAACATCTGTATTGGAGTATAATTGCTTTACGGTGGTGTGTTAGTTTCTGCTATATAAAAAAGTGAAGCAGTTATACATATACATATATCCCCATATCTCCTCCCTCTTGTGTCGCCCTCTCACCTTCGCTATCCCACCCCTCTACGTGGTCACAAAGCACTGAGCTGATCTCCCTGTGCTATGTGGCTGCTTCCCGCTAGCTATCTACTTTACATGTGGTAGCATATATAAGTCCATGCCAATCTCTCACTTCATCCCATCTTACAATTCCCACTCCCTGTTACCTCAAGTCCATTCTCCACGTGTGCGTCTTTATTCCTGTCCTGCCCATAGGTTCTTCAGAACTTTATTTAGATTCCACTTATATGTGTTAGCGTACGGTATTTTTTCTTTCTCACTTATGTCACTCTGTATGACAGACTGTAGATCCATCCACCTCACTACAAATAACTCAATTTCGTTTCTTTCTATCGATGAGTAATATTCCATTGTATACATGTGCCACATCTTCTTTATCCATTCATCTGTCCATGGACACTTAGGTTGCTTCCATGTCCTGGCCATTGTAAGTAGAGCTGCAATGAACACTGTGGTACATGAGCCTTTTTGTTTTTAACGTCTTTATTGGAGTACAATTGCTTTACAGTGGTGTGTTAGTTTCTGCTTTATAAAAAAGTGAATCAGTTATACATATACATATTTTCCCATATCTCTTCCTTCTTGGTCTCCCTCCCTCCCACCCTCCCTATCCCACCCCTCTAGGTGGTCACAAAGCACCGAGCTGATCTCCCTGTGCTATGCGACTGCTTCCCACTAGTATCTATTTTACATTTGGTAGTGTATATATGTCCATGCCACTCTCTCACTTTGTCCCGGCTTGCCCTTCCCCCTCCCCATATCCTCAAGTCCATTCTCTAGTAGGTCTGTGTCTTTATTCCCATCTTGCCACTAGGGTCTTCATGACCTTTTTTTTTTCCCTTAGATTCCATATATATGTGTTAGCATATGGTATTTGTTTTTATCTTTCCGACTTACTTCACTCTGTAAGACAGACTCTAGGTCCATCCACCTCACTACAAATAACTCAATTTCATTTCTTTTTATGGCTGAGTAATATTCCATTGTATATATATGCCACATCTTCTTTATCCATTCATCTGTAGATGGACACTTAGGTTGCTTCCATGTCCTGGCTATTGTAAATAGAGCAGCAATGAACATTTTGGTACATGAATCTTTTTGAATTATGGTTTTCTCAGGGTATATGCCCAGTAGTGGGACTGCTGTGTCGTATGGTAGTTCTATTTTTAGTTTTTTAAGGAACTTCCATACTGTTCTCCATAGTGGCTGTATCAATTTACATTCCCACCAACAGTGCAAGAGGGTTCCCTTTTCTCCACACCCTCTCCAGCATTTATTGTTTGTAGATTTTTTGATGATGGCCATTCTGACTGGTGTGTGATGATATCGCATTGTAGTTTTGATTTGCATTTCTCTAATGATTAGTGATGTTGAGCATCCTTTCATGTGTTTGTTGGCAATCTGTATATCTTCTTTGGAGAAATGTCTATTTAGGTCTTCTGCCCATTTTTGGATTGGGTTGTTTGTTTTTTTGATATTGAGCTGCATGAGCTATTTGTATATTTTGGAGATTAATCCTTTTTCTGTTGCTTGGTTTGCAAATATTTTCTCCCATTCTGAGGGTTGTCTTTTTGTCTTGTTTATGGATTTCTTTGCTGTGCAAAAGCCTTTAAGTTTCATTAGGTCCCATTTGTTTATTTTTGTTTTTATTTCCATTTCTCTAGGAGGTGGGTCAAAAAGGATCTTGCTGTGATTATGCCATAGAGCATTCTGCCTATGTTTTCATCTAAGAGTTTTATAGTGTGTGGCCATACATTTAAGACTTAAATCCATTTTGAGTTTATTTTTGTGTATGGTGTTAGGGAGTGTTCTAAATTCATTCTTTTACATGTAGCTGTCTAGTTTTCCCAGCACTAATTACTGAAGAGGTTGTCTTTTCTCCATAGTATATTCCTGCCTCCTTTATCAAAAATAAGGTGACCATATGTGTGTTGGTTTATCTCTGGGCTTTCTGTCCTGTTCCATTGATCTATATTTTTGTTTTTGTGCCAATTCCATACTGTCTTGATTACTGTAGCTTTGTAGTATAGTCTGAAGTCAGGGAGCCTGATTCTTCCAGCTCCGTTTTACTTTGTTAAGATTGCTTTCGCTATTCAGGGTCTTCTGTGTTTCCATACAGATTATGAAAGTTTTTGTTCTAGGTCTGTGAAAAATGCCATTGGTAGTTTTATAGGGATTGCATTGAACCTGTAGATTGCTTTGGGTAGTATAGTCATTTTCACAATGTTGATTGTTCCAATCCAAGAACATGGTATATCTCTCCATCTATTTGTATCATCTTTAATTTCTTTCATCAGTGTCTTATAATTTTCTGCATACAGGTCTTTTGTCTCCTTAGGTAGTTTTATGCCTAGGTATTTTATTCTATTTGTTGCAGTCATAAACGGGGGTGGTTCCTTAAATTCTCTTTCAGATTTTTCATCATTAGTTTATAGGAATGCCAGAGTTTTCTCTGCATTAATTTTGTATCCTGCAACTTTACCAAATTCATTGATTAGCTCTAGTAGTTTTCTCATGGCATCTTTAGGATTCTCTATGTATAGTATCATGTCATCAGCAAACAGTGACAGCTTTACTTCTTTTCTGATTTTGATTCCTTTTATTTCTTTTTCTTCTCTGATTACTGTGGCTAAAACTTCCAAAGCTATGTTGAATAATAGTGTTGAGAGTGGGCCACCTTTTCTTGTTCCTGATCTTAGAGGAAATGGTTTCGGTTTTTCACCATTGAGAATGATGTTGGCTGTGGGTTTGTCACATGTGGCCTTTATTATGTTAAGTTCCCTCTTTGCCTACTTTCTGGATGGTTTTTTTTTTTTTTTATCATAAATGGGTGTTGAATTTTGTCAAAAGTCTTTTCTGCATCTACTGAGATGATCATATGGTTTTCAACGTTCAGCTTTTAATATGGTGCATTACATTGATTGATTCACGTTTATTCAAGAGTCCTTTCATTCCTGGGATAAACCCCACTTGATCATGGTGTATGATCCTTTTAATGGGCTGTTGGATTCTGTTTTCTTGTATTTTGTTGACGATTTTGCATCTATGTTCATCAGTGATGTTGGCCTGTAGTTTTCTTTCTTTGTGGCATCTTTGTCCAGTTTTAGTATCAGGGTGATTGTGGCCTCGTAGAATGAGTTGAGAGTGTTCTTCCCTCTGCTAGATGTTGGAAGAGTTTGAGAAGGATAGGTGTTATCTCTTCTCTAAATATTTGATAGAGTTTGCCTGTGAAACCATCTGGTCCTGGGCCTTTGTTTTTTTGGAAGATTTTTAATCATAGTCTCAATTTCAGTGCTTATGTTTGGTCTGTTTATATTTTCTATTTCTTCTTGGTTCAGTGTGGGAAGGTTGTGCTTTTCTAAGAATTTGTCTATTTCTTCCAGGTTGTCCATTTTATTGGCATATAGTTGCTTATAGTAATCTCTCATGATCCTCTGTATTTCTGCAGAGTCATTTGTTACTTCTCCTTTTTCATTTCTTATTCTATTGATTTGAGTCTTCTCCCTTTTTTTCTTGATGAGTCTGGCTAATGGTTTGTCAATTTTGTTTATCTTCTCAAAGAACCAAGTTTTATTGATTTTTCTATTGTTTCCTTCATTTCTTTTCATTTATTTCTGATCTGATTTCTTTCCTTCTGCTAACTTTGGTTTTTTTTTTTTAATGTTGGGGGTAGGAGTTTTTTATTAATTAATTGATTAATTTTTGCTGTGTTGGGTCTTCATTTCTGCGCAAGGGCTTTCTCCAGTTGTGGTAAGCGGGGGCCACTCTTCATCATGGTGCGCAGGCCTTTCACTATTGTGGCCTCTCTTGTTGCGGAGCACAGGCTCCAGATGCTCAGGCTCAGCAGTTGTGGCTCATGGGCCTAGTTTCTCCGCGGCATGTGGGATCCTCCCGGACCAGGGCTCAAACCTGTGTCCCCTGCATTAGCAGGCAGACTCTCAACCACTGTGCCACCAGGGAAGCCCTGGAGTATTTTTTTTGTTCTTCTTTCTCTAATTGCTTTAGGTGTAAGTTAAGGTTGTTATTTGAGATGTTTCTTGTTTCTTAAGGTAGGATTGTATTGCTATAAACTTCCCTTTTCGAACTGCTTTTGCTGTATCCCATAGATATTGGGTTGTCGTGATTTCATTGCCATTTGCTTTTGGGTATTTTTAAATTTCCTTTTTGATTTCTTCAGTGATCTCTTTGTTATTTAGTAGCATGCTGTTTAGCCTCCATGTGTTTGTATTTTTTACAGATTTTTTTCCCTGTAATTGATATGTAGTCTCATTGCGTTGTGGTCGGAAAAGATACTTAATATGATTTCAATTTTCTTAAATTTACTAAGGCTTGATTTGTGACCCAGATATGATCTTTCCTGGATAATGTTCCATGAGCACTCGAGAAGAAAGTGTATTCTGTTGTTTTTGGATGGAATGTCCTATAAATATCAGTTGAGTCCATCTTGTTTAATGTAGCATTTTAAGCTTGTGTTTCCTTATTTATTTTCATTTTGGTTGATTTGTCAATTGGTGAAACTGGGGTGTTAAAATCCCCTACTATTATTGTGTTACTGTTGATTTCCCTTTTTATGGCTGTTAGCCTTTGCCTTATATATTGAGGTGCTCCTATGTTGGGTGCATACATATTTATGATTGTTATATCTTCTTCTTGGATTGATCCCTTGATCACTATGTAGTGTCCTTCTTTGTCTCTTATAATAGTCTTTATTTTAAAGTCTATTTTGTCTGATATGAGAATTGCTACTCCATCTTTCTTTTGGTTTACTTTTGCATGGAATATTTTTTCCATCTCCTGACTTTCAATCTGTATGTGTCCATATGTCTGAAGTGGGTCTCCTGTAGACAGTATATATACAGGTGTTGTTTTTGTATACATTCAGCCAGTCTATGTCTTTTGGTTAGAGCATTTAATCCATTTACACTTAAGGTAATTATTGATATGTATGTTCCTATTATCATTTTCTTAATTGTTTTGGGTTTGTTATTGCATGACTTTTCCTTCTCTTGTGTTTCCTGCCTGGAGAAGTTCCTTTGGCGTTTGTTGTAAAGCTGGTTTGGTGGTGCTGAATTCTCTTAACTTTTGCTTGTCTGTAAAGGTTTTAATTTTCCATCGAATCTGAATGAGATCTTTGCTGGGTGGAGTAATTTTGGTTGTAGATTTTTTCCATTTCATCACTTTCAATATGTCCTGCCAGTCCCCTGTGGCCTGCACATTTTCTGCTAAAGATCAGATGTTAACCTTATGGCGATTCCCTTGTATGTTATTTGTTGTTTTTCCCTTGCTGCTTTTAATATTTTTTCTTTGTATTTAATTTTTGATAGTTTGATTAACATGTGCCTTGCATGTTTATCCTTGGATTTATCCTGTATGGGACTCTCTGTGCTCCTGGACTTGTTTGAATATTTCCTTTCCCATATTAGGGACGTTTTCAACTATAATCTCTACAAATATTTTCTCAGTGTCTTTTTTTTTTCTCTTCTTCTTCTGGGACCCCTATAATTCGAATGTTGGTGCATTTAATGTTGTCCCAGAAAGTCTCTGAGACTCTCCTCAATTCTTTTAATTCTTGTTTCTTTTCTGCTCAGTGGTAGTTATTTACACTATTTTATCTTCCAGGTCAGTTATGCATTCTTCTGCCTTACTTATTCTGCTATTGTTTCCTTCTAGAGAATTTTTAATTTCATTTATTGTGTTGTTCATCATTGTTTGTTTTCTCTTTAGTTCTTCTGTATCCTTGTTAAACATTTCTTTATTTTATCCATTCTATTTGCAAGATTTTGGATCATCTTTACTGTCATTACTCTGAATTCTTCTTAAGGTAGACTGCCTATTTCCTCTTCATTTGTTAGGTCTGGTGGGTTTTTGTCTTGCTCCTTCAACTGCTGTGCGTTTCTCTCTCTTCTCATTTTGCTTAACTTACTGTGCTTGGCATCTCCTTTTCACAGGCTGCAGGTTCGTAGTTCCTGTTGTTTTTGGTGTCTGCCCCCAGGGGCTAAGGTTAGTTCAGTGGGTTGTGTAGGCTTCCTGGTGGAGGCTGCTGGTTCCTGTGTTCTAGTGGATGAGGCTGGATCTTGTCTTTCTGGTGAGCAGAACCACGTCTGGTGGTGTGTTTGGGGGTGTTTGTGACCTTACTATTAGTTTCGGTAGCCTCTCTGCTAATAGGTGTGGTTGTCTTTCTGTCTTGCTAGTTGTTTGGCATAGGGTATCTAGCACTGTATCTTGTTGGTCTTTGAGTGGAGCTGGGTCTTAGTGATGAGATGGAGATCTCTGAGAGAGCTTTCACCGTTTGATATTACATGGAGCTGGGAGGTCTTTGGTTGACCAGTGTCCTGAACTTGGCTCTCCCACCTCAGAGGCACAGGCCTGACACCTGGCTGGAGCACGAAGACCCTGTCAGCCACACAGCTCAGAAGAAAAGGAAGAGATAAATAAATAAATAAATAAAATAAAAAGTTATTAAAATAAAAAATAAAATTTTTTTAATAAAATAATTTTAAAGTAATAAAAAAAAGAAATAAGAGAGCAACCAAACCAAAAAACAAATCCACCAATGATAGCAAGCACTAAAATCTATACTAAATAACCCCAAAATGAACAGACAGACCATAGGACAAATGGTAAAAGCAAAGCTATACAGACTAACTCACACAAAGAAACATACACATACACACTCACAAAAAGAGAAAAAGGAAAAAAAAATATATCTATATATTAAAAAAAAGGAAGAGTGAAACCAAATCAATAAACAAATCAGCCAATGATAATAAATTCTAAATACTAAACTAAGATGAACATTAAACCAGAAACAAGTTATTTGCAGATAGCATACCCGAAGTCTACCATTGCTCCCAAAGTCCACTGCCTCAATTTTGGGATGGTTTATTGTCTGTTCAGGTATTCCACAGATGCAGGGTACATCAAGTTGATTGTGGAGATTTAATCTGCTGCTTCTGAGGCTGCTGGGAGAAATTTCCCTTTCTCTTCTTTGTTCGCACACCTCCTGGGGTTCAGCTTTGGATTTGGCTCTGTCTCTGTGTGTAGGTCACCTGAGGGCATCTCTTCCCCGCCCAGACAGGACAGGGTTAAAGGAGCAGCTGATTCGGGGGCTCTGGCTCACTCAGGCCAGGGTGGATGGAGGGGTACAAAATGTAGAGCAAGCCTGAGGCGGCAGAGGCCAGTGTGATGCTGCAACAGCCTGAGGCGCACCGTGTGTTCTCCTGGGGAAGTTGTCCGTGGATCATGGGACCCTGGCGTGGCAGGCTGCACAGGCTCCCCGGAGGGGAGGTGTGGATGGTGACCTGTGTTTGCACACAGAATTCTTGGTGGCTGCAGCATCAGCCTTAGCATCTCATGCCCGTCTCTGGTGTCCACACTGATAGCTGCAGCTCCCACCCATCTCTGGAGCTCATTTAGGCAGTGTTCTGAATCCCCTCTCCTCACGCACCCCGATTCAATGGTCTCTTGCGTCTTAGGCAGGTCCAGACTTTTTTCCCGGACACACTCCCTGCTAGCTGTGGTGCACTAGCCCCCTTCAGGCTGTGTTCACGCAGCCAACCCCAGTCCTCTCCCTGGGATCCGACCTCCAAAGCCCGAGCCTCAGCTCCCAGCCCCCATCCATCCCGGCGGGTGAGCAGACAAGCCTCTCAGGCTGGTGAGTGCTGGTTGGCACTGATCCTCTGTGTGGTAATCTCTCCGCTTTGCCCTCTGCACCCCTGTTGCTGCGCTCTCCTCCGTGGCTCCGAAGCTTCCCCCCCGCCACCCCCCATCTCTGCCAGTGAAGGGGCTTCCTAGTGTGTGGAAACTTTTTCTCCTTCACAGCTCCCTCCCACTGGTGGAGGTCCCACACCTATTCTTTTGTCTCTGTTTTTTCTTTTGCCCTACCCAGGTATCTGAGGAGTTTCTTGCCTTTTGGGTGGTCTGAGGTCTTCTGCCAGAGTTCAGTAGGTGTTCTGTAGGACTTGTTCCACATGTAGATGTATTTCTGATGTATATGTGGGGAGGAAGATGATCTCCACATCTTACTCCTCCACCATCTTGAAGGTCTCCTCTACTGACATTATTTCATTGTAACTACACTGCAAAGCTGAACCTCTTTATTTTGGTATAAATGCAAGTTCAGAATGTAGACTCTCTGTCCTCTTAAAAGGTATCATTCTTACCTGAAGTGTAGATGTAGGCATTTGAAGTCCACAAAACAACTTTGAATTTGCTAAATTATCATTCTGCAAAATAATGTTTCTTTCTCTGGAGCATACAGGACAAACTCACAGCACAGTTTACATTTCTGTGTTCCTATATACACGAAACTCTTTAGCAATTGTGTAATATAAACCTGTTAAGTAAATTGCTAGTGCATCTAAATAGTCTATAGGTTCCTAATCACAGGTAATAAGCCCATGGCATCTCTTTTCCTTTTTAAATAGTCAATAAGGGACTTCCCTGGTGGCTCAGTGGTTAAGAATCCACCTACCAGTACAGGGGACACAAGTTGGAGCCCTGGTCTGGGAAGATCCCACATGCCGCGGAGCAGCTAAGGCCATGTGTCACAATTACTGAGCCTGTGCTCTAGAGCCCGCGAGCCACAACTACTGACATCCACCTGCCTAGAGCCTATGCTCCTCAACAAGAGAAGACACTGCAATGAGAAACCCTCAGACCACAATGAAGAGTAGCCCCCGCTCACCGTAACTGGAGAAAGGAAACCCTGCATGCAGCAACAAAGACCCAACACAGCCAAAAATAAATAAATAAATAAATAAATTTATATTAAAAATAGTCAATAAAAATGCATAGTGTTGCTACCATCTTAGTTCATGTATCACATTGATATTCCATTTCTAAAAATCTCAAGTATAGGGCTTCCCTGGTGGCACAGTGGTTGAGAATCTGCCTGCCAATGCCGGGGACACGGGTTCAAGCCCTGGTCTGGGAAGATCCCACATCCCGTGGAGCAACTGGGCCCGTGAGCCACAACTACTGAGCCTGCGCGTCTGGAGCTTGTGGTCCGCAACAAGAAAGGCCGTGACAGTGAGAGGCCTGCGCACCGCGATGAAGAGTGGCCCCCGCTCGCCGCAACTAGAGAAAGCCCACGCACAGAAACGAAGAACCAACACAGCCAAAAATACATAAATAAATAAATAATTTAAACTGACATGTCATTTTCAAAAAAAAAAATCTCAAGTATAACAGCATCATCATAGCAATAACCAAGGAATAAGTGTAAAGGGTTAGCATTATCTATGATAGTTTACTAATTATTAACATAATTTTATATTTGTTGGTTTTAGATGCTACAGTTTTTGAGTATTTTTATGGAAACGAATTGCCTTTACTTTGTATAGCCTCTATATTCTTGTTTTTGGCAGCAATTAGTGAATCACATTGTAAATGTGTAATATATCAAACATGGAGTGCTAGTTACTGGGCACAGAAAGTCAGGTAAGATATGCTCCTTGCCATTAAATGGCTTGTGGCCTACTTGAGAAAACAAACTTATAAATCAGTGGTGACAGTTGTGGTAGATAAACTTTAAGGTGACTCCCATAACACCCACATCTTGGTGTTCACACCTTTGTATAATTCTTTCTCCTTGATTGTGGGAGGACCTATGGATTCCTTTTAACCAATAACATATGGCAATGGTGATAAGATGTGAAATCTGTGATTACATTGTGCTATATAAGACTTTTTCTTGCTGGTTGACTTGCTCTAGAACCTTTCCCCGCTTGCTGTCTTCAAAGAAGCAAGCAAGCCATGAGTCACAGAGCCACAAATAAAGTATACCAACCAACTGAAAGCAAAGTTTTCCCCATTGAACTTCCCAATGAGAACCTAGCCCTTATCAACACCTTGATTGTATTCTTGCATAGGCACCCAACTTAGCTGTGCCCAGAATCCTGATCCATAGGAATTGTTAGATAAATGTGCATTGTTTTAAACTGCTAAGTTTGTGGTAATTTATTATGCAGCATAGAAAACTAGTTCAACAATTTCATGTTAGACAGCCTTATAATCATGCTGCTTTGGGAATACATGGTATGAGCACTGGAATCACGGGTCAGGAAGGATTCCTGGAGAGTGCAAGTCTTAAGCTAAAATTAGATGGATATTAGCTAGAAAAAAAGAGTTACCAGAAAATTTTACTTGGAGTTAGCTAGAAGAAAGAGGAATAGCATTTCAGATAGAAGAAAAACCTTGTGTGAGGTCTCAGAGGCAGGAGTGTGCCATTGTTGAATGGTATATTTTTGTAATATGGCTAAAGTGATGGTATATGTCTCAGTGAAATGAGAAATGAGAGGTTGTCAGGGGCCAGGATTTATATAGGACTTCTATCCTGGTAAGATATTTCAAATTTATATGATGGGAGATCTTTAATATAATTTAAACTTGGAAGATGTGATCAGATTAATGTGCAAAGTCAATTTAGCTTAGAACTTGTAATATATGATGAGTCAAAAGCCAATTCTAGCTTTAAGAACAAAGATTACAAGAATAAGAAGCAACCAGCTCCTCTTTCCTTTCTCCTCCATTGTGCCTTCTGAGAACTTCTACAAGGACCTCACCTCCTTGTATTGAATCTATTTGCCTGACTCTCTAAGAGACAACGAGGTTCTGATGGGCAACTACCATGTCTTATTCACTTGTTTCTCCAGAAGCTAAAACATTACCAGTTACATGACTTATACTACGACAAGATAAATTGTCACTGGCTTAATAGACCATTCAGGCACGGTTTTGCGAAGTTGAGAGTAAGTTTAGAATAAATAAGAGAGAGAGCAAATTAAAAGGTAAGAATTTCCACTTCAGAAAATATGCTCAAAGTATACCTGAAATAAATCACAAAATAATGGACTTTGCTTCTTTTTGCAAGCCTATGATATAATGTGTATACTATTTTTGTAGACTTATTTAAAACACTGTGTTTTGAGAATAAAAAAAAAGGCAATAATATCCACTATGGAATTTAAATAGTCATGTTGTATGAAACAAGCTTTGGAGTTCATGTTAGGCTGGGATTAGGATTGGAAAGTGGGATTAGAACAATAATTAGTCACCATATTTCTTGAATGAAATTGTGTTATAGACTTCTGGGAGGTCACTGAGGTATATCGAGCCTTATCCTATTTTGAGTCATGCTGAAACATTCTTAGAAAACCCATATGATGAGCTATCATTCTTCCCTTATTCTCTGTCTTTCCAACTTAACTGGTGTAGTCTAAACTCTCTTTCTTTCACATCTAAATTATGGAACTACCTTCCTGGTTGATCTTTTGTGTCAAAACTAGACCAATAGTAAGGAAGGACAATGGGTTTTAAGTCAAACAGAGCCAATATTGAAACTGAGCTCTTATCCTTTGTTCAAATAGTCTAATTTCCTTGACTCTCTTTTCTTTATGTGAAAAAAACCCCTATTCTCTATTTGTAAGGATTATTGGGAATATTAAATAAGAAATTTTATATGTTTATAATCACAGTAAATATAATTCTCAGATATTGTTAATTATTTATGATTTTTCACCAACTGAATAAGCCCAAATAAAGTAGGTAGATATTTACTGAGAGGTACCATGGGACAGAGGAAAAAAACATGATCAGTTGGACCTCGTCTACAGTCCTGTCTTTATTTCCTTATTTTTACATATATTTTCACATATACGACCCTCAAGTAATGTGCAGCTGGTGAGCAAAACAATTAACCAAATATTTATAAAATTGAGTAAAACTAGTCCTAGTATTGGCTAACCTCTCTGGCTGAAGCATAAGATGGGAGATTTGAGTCTTCTAGGTTACTATTCTGCTATGTTCATTAAAACAGTCTCAAAAGAATAATAAGTATAATAATAGCATAAATAATATATAATAATAATAATTAATATCTAGTTTATTCCCAGTGAATTGAGGACTTCACAAAATGTGATAAAAGTTGTTTCCTTAACTATTTAAAAGTGCTATTATTATACACTTTGAAAGTCTTTTTTGGTTGCGGTTCAATCTAAACTTGTCATAAGTCAGGAGTAAGCTCTCCATCATCACCATCATCAATTTTCCAAAGTTCTAGAAACAAAATCATACACATGTGTAATTTAAACTTTTTTGACTATGGTAAATTTGAGAACAATTTAGCTGTCACAGTAGGAATCATGGGTAATATAGTATAAAAAATGAGAACAATGACATTATTACTGATAAGTATAGTCTAAAATTAGCTGATGTAGTGATTTCAGGCTTGAATGCACAGCTGTACCTTATACCTCTGAGAATTGTTTGCCAGAATCCAGTTTCAGAGAGCTCATTTTTAGCAATCACTTTTTTGCAAACTTTAGTCATTGTTTATTAAGATTTATTTTTTCCCTGTATCAGTTTTGAAACTAATCACTCTAATAAAGTAACATTAAAATATTTTATTCATTACTAAATATTCATTTTTAAAATACTAATTACTATTGGATTAGATAATGTTTTTGAAAGTAATTTGCATGCTTTTAAGTGTTCTATAAGGTAATACGTGGTGTCTCACACAGTAGGTGCTCAAGAAATGTTTTTGAATAAGTGAAAAATGTTATTCCTCTGCCTTGCCTTCTTTTACTTCTTCTTTTTATATTTCTTCTTTCACATATTTATTGAGCAACGCTTTCCCTCCAGCTCGCCAGTATTCCTACCATGGTGAATGTTGGCTTGCAATTTAGATAAAATTAAGTGTTTTGTGGAAAAATAAAAATTTTCCCTCAGGGAATTGTTAAAATTTAAGAACTCGGTCCTCAGTAAAATGCACATATTCAAATATACACAATATTTGTATATATTTTAAAAGAGTAAGTATCACCTTTCCTCCTCAAGTTCACTGCTAGGTTAAGAATGCATGGAATAGCATAGTGCTCTTTGGAAAGAAACAATTGCATGGAGATGAGAGCTACTGGCATTTGAAGGCTTATCCTACAAAGGGGTTAGAAAGCTGGTTATTTTGGGAGTTGGAATTGTGAAAAATATTTAAACATTGAGAGACTCTATAGGTTGCAAATGGCAGAGGAATCAAGAGATAGAGTGAATAAGTAGCTCAAGGTAGTTAAGATGTGTTGGGCACAGACCACGGGGTCTTATGATTAAACTTGTAACTCAAATAACAATGAGTTACAATCTACATATTTTTGGTTAGATCATATACTATGAAGTCCCATCCAGAAAAATATTTCAAACCAATTTCTCCTCATGAGTGACTCTCTGGGGTATTGACATAACAGAAAGGTTAGTGACTTTACATTAGAATCTCTAGTTCTCCCACGTGTATTGGTGACTTTGGGCAACTTACTGATCCAATTTGATCTTAATTTCTTCACTTAAATTGACAACAATAATACTCAACAATAATATCTCATGGTATTGGTGTTATAATAG
The DNA here is from genome assembly GCF_005190385.1 of Monodon monoceros. Lineage (NCBI taxonomy): Eukaryota > Metazoa > Chordata > Mammalia > Artiodactyla > Monodontidae > Monodon > Monodon monoceros. The sequence continues at coordinate 41,866,781 of NW_021703784.1, read as the reverse complement.
TAACATGAAATTAATATGCTGACGATCTATTGCCCTGCATGGTGTTATTTTGATAATTTATACGGAAAGAAAGGAAAAAAATGTAGTTTTCTGGTGAGTATAGAGCTTCAAGTTTTACAATAATTTTTTTTAGATATGTGGGTTTTTCATTGTTTTGGCCCAGTCCCTTTGAGCCAAAAGCAGAGATTGGTTCTCTAATTAGATTTTATGTGATATATAAGAAATAGGTTATCTTTAATCAAATTCCTCTGAGGAGTTTTCTTCAGAGAGTAGGACAAGATCTTTAATTCATTTTGTGGAAAGTACTGTTTAATTATTAAAATGTAAAGTACTTTGAATCAATTTAAAAATTTCCCAGAAGATTGCTTTCTTTTATAAAGAATATTTGGGAAAGGGGAGTTAAATATCAGTTAAATTATATAAAACCTTCCACAAAAAAAGATAAAGTTAATGAACAACTAATCTAATTTAAGTCAATATATGCCTCAGAATTGAGTTGTGTTATACCCAAAAGAAGTTTAAGATATAGACATAAGATGTGAAGAAAAAATGAGGGAGCTCTACATGTCAGAAAAGTAATATATTGTTTCAGAATGGAGAAAGACAGTAATGGAAGCCAACGAGAATCCTATTGTTTTCATTTCGCTTTGACTTAGGGAGGAGACAAAGGAAACCAAAGACTCAGTCCACTAACAACTGCTTGACAGGAGCAGCCAGTGCAGGGGAAGACTAGCTCTGACAGCACTGTGACCAGTTCAAGCCTCAAATCAGGGAGAGCGCGGGTACAGGCAAAATTCTAGGACAAGAAATCCTGGAAGTGCTGACGTGAGGGATAAGGACAGAAATTACTTACTTACTTTAAGAAAAAGTGGCTCAATGAGAGGATACTGTGGAAGATAACTGGGACTTGTACAATGGCAAAGAAATTATTTTTCTTCTGAGATTTACGTTTTATATTGACACCTCATTTACTATAAATTTTTGACACTCTCTATGGTCCCTTTCAGCTCTCAATTTTCTGTGGCGTTTAGAGGTATGATACTGATATTTATGCTAATATTCTTATAAAGATTTCATTTTGTTTAAAAGAAATAAAATACATTGCCCTGATTGAATGTTTCTAAGTCTGGCTATTTGTTTTTGGGTCTTTATCCTGAATTTCCATGCTGTTATATAAAACAACAGGGAAAGCAATAGTACCACTCCTGAGATCCAGAACAGATACCATGGAGACTATTAAACCTTCCAGTAGGCTGGTCTATAGACAAAGTTTCAGCAAAACACTCAAACAATTCCCATCATATAAATAAAATTGGGAGTCATTATTTAATGCTATTGCTATTATTTTTGGATTTCCCACATACAATCCCAAGGAGTGGTTAAATTTTCTCGCACAACTATCATTACAGAGAGATCAACTTTTTCAAAATGCATCACAAGATAAAAATTATATCCCTAGATGGAGAGCAGTGTTGGAAGACACTATATCAGACTTCCATTTAATAGTAAAACATTTGACTAAACCATGTGATGGAATTTTATTTGATATTCCACAAACTCACTAGAAAAGAGGATGGAGCTGAGTGAGGTACAAGATTTTTTTCCCCCTTGTTCTGACCCTCTGCCCACTTTCTATGGACATGTACTATCCAAAGTGATCTATTTTTCGGAGTTGTATTTAAAAAGTTGTGACAATAGTTCAAGTCCTTATTGATATTGAGAACATACTTGAACCTTTTACAGTAGTCCACCCTTATTCCCAGTTTTGCTTTCCATGGTTTGTTACCTATGGTCAACTTTGGTCTGAAAATATTAAATGGAAAATTCCAGAAATAAGCAATTCATATTTTAAATTGCATGGAGTTTTAAGTAGCTTGATGAAATCTTACACCATCCTCCTTCATCCCACTTGAGATCATTCCTTTGTTTGGCATATTCATGCTGTATATGCTGCCCACCACATAGGCACTTAGTAGCCATCTCAGTTATCAGATCCACTGTTACAGTATCACAGTGCTTGTGTTCAAGTAATCCTTATTTTACTTAACAATGATCCCAATGCACAAGAGTAGTGATGCTGGCAATTCAGATAGTCTCTCACTGTGCCTAATTTATAAATTACACTTTATCATAGCTATGTCTGTGTAGGAAAAAACTTAGTATACATAGGGTTACGTACTGTCTGAGATTTCAGGCAACCACTGGGTATATTGGAATATAACCCCTGCAGATAAGGGGAGACTACTGTACATCCAATTATTTTCAAGTCTCCCAAGGTTTATTTTATTAAAAATTCATCATAATTTTTTCATATTTCCTAATATTTCAAAACACATTTTTCCTAATTAAAAATATCTTTTTCTCTCAATAATAAAAGTAACACCTGTAAATCATGAAAACTAAAATATTATTAAAAAGTGAAGATAAGGTAATGATTACTACTGTTAGATTTTTGGTGAATATAGACATCTCCCTATAAAAAGTTACATAGACAGGGCTTCCCTGGTGGCGCAGTGGTTGAGAGTCCGCCTGCTGATGCAGGGGACACGGGTTCATGCCCCAGTCTGGGAAGATCCCACATGCCGCGGAGCGGCTGCGCCCGTGAGCCATGGCCACTGGGCCTGCGCATCCGGAGCCTGTGCTCCACAACGGGAGAGGCCAGAACAGCGAGAGACCAGCGTACCACAAAAAAAAAAAAAAAACCCCACAGATATTATTAATATAAAATTTACGATTTCATGCTATATATATTCTATAAACAATGTTTTCATTAAATGGTATGACAAAGACATCTGTCATGCTAATAAATAAAGATCTATATTGTAGATACCTGGTTCATAGTTTGGCCATAATACTTTATATATTCATTTATCCGTAGATGTACATTTAGGGTTTCCCCTTAGTTTATTACTGTTATAAAATTGACTTTGATTAACAAATATATAGGCACATTTTTGTACTTGCATCTGATTATTGCCTGTCAATATATTCCAGGAAGTAGGATTGCTAGGTTGAGGGATATATAATTTTAAATAAATTTTGATACAGGAAGTGTATACTCAACATGGCAACCAATAGGGAGTGAAGGCATTTCCTCACTCCCATCTTCACTAGACTTTCTAATAGACTTTGTTGTTCTTTTTTTTTTTCTTTTCACTGCTGTGGCCTCTCCCGTTGCGGAGCACAGGCTCCGGACGCGCAGGCTCAGCGGCCATGGCTCACGGGCCCAGCCGCTCCGCGGCATGTGGGATCTTCCCGGACTGGGGCACGAACCCGTGTCCCCTGCATCGGCAGGCGGACTCTCAACCACTGCGCCACCAGGGAAGCCCTTTGTTGTTCTTTTAAATATTCAAAAATCTTATTGGCATTGAAGGGGATCAGAATATTCCACGCCCCTAAAAATGCCACTTTGGCATAAGAATTATTTTGAGCTTGAAGTCAATTGAAAAACAACAAACACAAGAAAAGCTCTCTGTCCTCCACCTTTTCTGCCTAAGAGCAGGGCATAAATTGCTCTTCATAAAGGTAATATACATTTCCATCTGTAAAGGTGTTCCCTCTCCCATGCCAGGAAGACCTGAGGTAACACTGAGATGAGTCTGTATAACACATCTTAATAAACAACCCTTACTTACCATACATTTCCTAGTCAGCTTCCCACAATTTATTGCTCTTTTTTAAATGATGTATAAGCCCTCAGTCTAACCACTTCTTTGGGTTTTCACTTTTTTTCTGTGGGGTCTCCATGCACATAAAATTTTTATGCTTTTATGCTGTTAATCTGTCTTTTGTCAGTTTAATTTGCATGTCTCAATTACAGAACATAAGAACATTAGAGAAAAAGTTTTTCATTCCTTTTAGCGTAAAATACCTTCCTGTGTGTGATGTCACAAAGTTGAACATAGAATGACATTAAAGTTGAAAAAAATTAAAAAGTTTTCAAAATAAAGTTTAATTTCACAATATCCTGCTTATAGTAGAAAATGGCTATCTATAAATAGCTCTCAGATAGCTGTTATTCCAGTTTAGCAAAGCAAGATTTAAAGCTCATAATGGGTAAGAAATAAAATAAGTGCTTCTTTCCTTCTTTCTTATCTTCCTCCCTTCCTCTCTCTCCTCCTCCTTTTCTGTCTTCTGTTGCAAACCCTAATTGAAAACATACTTGATCTCTTAGTTTCCTTAGGTGCTGGAACTTCAAAAAACAAATTGTGCATGACTGTCTTTCTCTAGGAGCTTACAAGTGATGGTGTGTAGATGACTGCAATAAAACAAACAGCCTTGAAAATAGTGGCCTCCTTAATGGTGTAATTTCATGGGTGGCAAAAAAGGTTTTCCCATTGCAGGGGTGAAATGAACAAAGGCTTTGGAGTTAGATGAGTGGGAGTTTAAAGTGTTTGGCTCATCTGCTTGTCAACCATCCAACTTAGGGCAAGCCTCTTAATTCTTTTTTTTTTTTTTTTTTGGGGGGTACACGGGCCTCTCACTGTTGTGGCCTCTCCCGTTGTGGAGCACAGGCTCCGGACGCGCAGGCTCAGTTCAGCGTCCATGGCTCATGGGCGCAGCCACTCCGCGGCATGTGGGATCTTCCCGGACCGGGGCACGAGCCTGTGTCCCCTGCATCGGCAGGAGGACTCTCAACCACTGCGCCACCAGGGAAGCCCAAGCCTCTTAATTCTTGCTAAACCTCAAAGTCCTCATTTGTAAAACAGAGAGAATAATCATGACTCAGAAATTCTTTGAGAATCAAAAATTGTTTAGAGCACACAGCCTAATTTTTGTATTTGGTAAATATTATTTTTATTCTTTATTATTACTTGAAGTTTCACAATAAAAACTATAGAATGTTAGGACTGATAGGGTTTATCTTTAAAGATAACCAAGTTTTAGTTCATTGTGTTAAAGTTAAAAACAACAACAAAACAAAACAAAAAATGGAGGCTTAGAATGGGCAATAACTTACCCAAGGATAAATAGTGATTAGTTCAGGGTCACACAAGTTGAAAGTTAAAAGACTCAGAGTGGGTGCTTATGTGAGATTAAGATTAATTCTTTACCTTAAGACTTTATCCCCTTTCAAAATTCAAATTACCTCAGAGAGAGATAACATCCTAAGTCTGGTTATCAGTTATAATTTAGTGCTAATGTTCATAGACCCGATAAAATATTTCCTGAGATAGTCATAAGTCTTATATTTCATATAAAATTAGGAACTATAGATAAAGATGAAACATACCATATTCTCTGAGAAGAAAGCCTAGCAGAAAGGATACATATGAATCACCAAAGGACAGAGGGAGAATCTCTCTGCTAGGCATTTTCCTATGGTATTGCATTACCTTTTTTTTTTTAATCTTATGATAATATGAAGTGGCTGACATTATCTCCATTTTGAAGAAAAGATCTGAAGTTCAGTGGGAAATTTGGTAATGAGCAATAGAGTCTGTACTCAAAACTGTCAGCTAGACTTCAAATCCCATGGTATTCCCATTATACCATAATGCCTTAAATATGCCAAGACTGACTATTTAATAAACAGTTCTGTCTAAAACCAACCTTGCTGCTCCATCCAGCTTACAGTTCCAAGATAAATTTATAGTCCTTTTTTCCGGGGGGTAGCTAGAACAAAGCAACTCTTATTAAAGGACCATAACCAAAAGAAAATGGGAGCTTAAACTTAAAACAAAAGTAGAAAAACTTAATTAGACCTAATACTTAAGAAAAAAGAAGACTATATACATAGTCTGCTATGTTACTTTTAAGACTATCAGATCAGAATGGCCCCAAGTTTTGTCTCCCAAATCTCTTCTATCTTCACTGTCCTCACTAGAGGCACACTTCTTTAGGTTTATTGTAAGAGTCATTCTTAAATTTATGTAGCACTTTGTACTTTGTAGCACTTTGCATCTCTTTGTTAGCGCTTCTGGTTTCAATGGCAGTCTCCACAAACAAGATGGGAAGGTAATTGAGGCTTTTTATCTTCCAGGCTTCCGGATATTGTTAGAGTTTTAGGAAGAGTGGTGGAGAGGATGAAGACAAAATGTGGAGGGGACTTAGAGGCATGGCGTGGGCAATCAGAAGGGCAATCTGTCTCCTACATAGTTTACATACAGTGAGCTTTGATGGGATAATTGAGTAGGAGAAAATCTAGATAGGCTCTACATTTAGGCCTTAGTAACCCAAAGTGTTTGCTACGTTCAACTTCATTGTAAGAGATTATTATTTTGTGATTACTTCTGTGAAGTAAACATAGTCATCATTATTATCCACAATCATAGATTGAAGAAATATATTTTTCATGGTGGGAGGACACAGAGAAACAAAATCATTCCCAACCCCAAGGAGGGGGTAATACTCAACAGAGCTCAAGTTTATCTTATTCACCTTGTGACTTGGTGCATCAGACCAAATAAATTACTACATGCTTGTAGAAGATTGTGTTACTTTTCACCATATAGCTTGATTTATCTCCTGTGGTACTACAAATGTGAAAGGTTATATACCTTTGTCTGTTGAACCCAGGCATATCCATGTGACTTTTTTTGATCAATAAAATTTTGTCAGATGTGACATGTGGCATTCCATGAAACAGCTTTAAGAACTAGTGTCTGGTTCATAATTGTCTCTGTTTTCATGGCATCTGTGATCATGGAAGAATAACATGAGACGATATCTCTGTCAAACTGGTCAGTGAGTGACCACAATGAGCAGAACCTTCTTATGAACCTGCAATAGATATATAGTGTGAGTAAAATATGCACTTTATTGTTTTAATCCATTGAGTTCTCAGGTTGTTTATTGTTGCTGCATAACCTCACCAATCCTGATAGACTGTGTAAGTAATATTTGTTGAATAAATGAATAACGAACCTGTTTTTAGTGTCTAATATTTGCAATTGACTTGCTATTTGCTATAGGATGTTAAAAGTTGAATACTACATTTTGAAAATAATTTATAAATATATTTACTTAGAAAATACAATGTATAAATTATAAATAATAATCCTACCTTGTGGTCAGGAACAGTTTCCTTGAGTAGTTACTAGGCAACAGGGTTTTTATAAGGTTACAATAATAATGTGAAAGGAAAGGAATTATTTTACCAATTCTTTAAATATTTACTGAGTGCCTACTGTGAGTCAGACATTTTGTTTAACATTTCCTTTTATTCAAACATATAATATGTGAGCCTGTTGAGCGGTTATTTTTTAATTTTCATAGGGAGCTGGCAGGTTAATTCAATCCTAGCATTTAGGGAAGAGACTGCATTTCAATCCATTCCATTGTTTCCCTCCTACACAGAGGATAAATGCCTACTGGGAGACATTTACACTTAAAGACACTCTTATTATGAAGGCAAACTTGATAGCTTTAATGTTAGTGGAGAGGATTATTAAAGTTTATATGTCCACTGATAAGGGCCAGCCAGTTCCTTTCCAGAGCAGAAGTTTATTGAATCAAAAAGTCAGGAAAAGTCAAGGCTGGGAAGAATCAGAGGACACATTTTTGGTTATGAGGCTTGTGGGAAAGAAAAGTTCTGGTCCTGAATGGAACTGAAGTAGCAGAAGAACACAGCAGCAGGAAAATAGATAATGTGAACCAATTAATACATTTAAAATTTTGACTTCCAAGACTGAATTCTGTTGAACTGAGCAGGAAAATGGAAATCTATTTTCCTTGGGAATGGGGGGAAGTATATAATTCTGGAAAATTAAGAAGGAAGATGAGCAAGGTGGTTCTGTTGGAAGTGACCCTGGAAATCCCTCAGATATCTCTGATTGAGAAGTTTGTATAGTGACTCCTCATGAGTTGGCTTTCTCTTTGGCCAGGTTCCCTTAGGCAGACAGGCTTTTGTGGTCATCTCTGAAACTAAATACAACACCTGCCTTACAAGGCATGATGGATGGGATCTTTGCAGGAAATCCACCAGAGAAGATTATTAGTTATTTAGGCAATTATTGGAATATTTTAAAGGGTACTATAACAATATTCAGAAAGCCATGGAGAAGCCATTTAAATTATCTGGACATTATCAGAGCCTCTGATTCTGTCTGTATCTGCTCCATAAAGGATAGATAACAACTGTACACTTTATTCAACTGATTGTAAATTCTACCCACTCTTCTCAGCCTATTTTGAATTTTACCTCCTTCAAGGATCTTTACTGCTGCCTTAAACTGAGTATAACTTCTTTCAGTAAACAATCATAAAATTTCAAATATAACTTATCATGTATATCCTTCACAACTGCATGGAAAGTCCAAAGATTATAGACCTGTTGTCTTACTTGTTTCTTTATCACACACAGAGCTCAGCATAGTGCTATGAACATAATAAGTGCTTCATTAATATTAATTGACTTTAATTTTAGGTTTTATAAATAAGGTTATAAATCTAAGGTTGTAAGAAACTTAGTTGGCCATGTGGCTGACATAATATGCATTTTTTTTAAAAAAAATTGAAATATATTTTGATGGTCAAAATTTAATTTAAACTTTCAAGTGGTACTGGAAATCAATCTTTTCAAATTTCAGTGATACATACTGCTAGAGAAGTCTTTTTTGGTAGCTATGATTTCAGTAGAAACTGTATTTTCAGAAACAAAATTTTCATCAGCCCTAGAAAATTCTCATCATCCTTCAGAATGATGACTTTAGTCCATTTGCTAATGTTTGTCTATATATATAAGAAAGTGTTTCCTGGAGTTTCTGTACTCGGTACCAGAGCATTAAACTTTTAGCCTTTACATTAGCTAAAATTCAAAGCAACAGCCAAAGAGATAGGTTGAAATGGGAACCCCTCTTGTTTGGTCCCTGACAGTTGCTGTGGTTGTAATTGCTATATTTGCTCTTCTTCTTGACTGCAATCATGGCATTGCAGGACAACAGTCATTTAAATACTATAAGCTGAAAATAACATGGTTAAGAGCCATGTTTGATGTTCATATGTGGTTTTTTGGCATCTCTTGTGCAGACCCATCTGTTTGATGGCAGAGTGCCTACATACAAGGTAGTATGCCAGTTTCTTTGGGGGTAATAATGCTAATTAAGAGTGGTTCTCAGTGAGCAAGCTGCCAAATGTTACAAGTACCATCTCCTTGTTGACTCTTCTCTTTTGTTTCTGTTTTACCACATATATATAAGCCTCCTTGAATCAATCTAGTTCCTGGATTTTCATTTTTCTTCCTTTTCTTCTTCTTTTTTTTTGGCAGGGAATGCTTAGACATGGCTATAAATTCAAAATTGAGGGACATATTGAGTGGCCATGTTTAAAGAATACTAAGGGCAGTGTACGTTAATCAGACTCATTCTGAAAGAATATTATCAATGAAATCAAATTCATTTTAGGAAGACAATAAAGTCATTTTTCTTTCTCAATATATTTCTGCAGAAGCAGTACTCCAGCATGTATGAATAGATCAAGCTATTAAATGCATAAAGACATAGAGACCAGTGAATAATCAATAATTTAATTAAATCATTATAGGTACAAAATTGATCAAGTGAAAATGTAACACACTGGAGACAAGATTTCAAGACCATAGATTATGAGGTCAGAGAGAAATCGAATGAGGTGTCAGTGACATAGAGAAGGATAATCATAAAAGCCCCTGTAGATAGTGAAGGCTAAATAGTACTGAAATTACTCATTTATGTTAGTGAGTTTTAGAAATTAAACTGGAATCAATGTATATTTGTAAAGCATTTATTTATGCTGGATGTTGGTGGTGGGGGACTATTGGGAGGAAATTAGAAAACCCCCCCGCAATGCTGGCCCTTAAGGACCATACAATCTAATAAAGTAAGTTAAAAATAAGCAATTACTTTTGATTCAAGACAGAGCAATATATACATGCTAAATAAATGGAAAGTAACATGTCCTGGAAACAAAAAGGAGGGAATATTTTTGATTATTTCACCATGGAAGGCTTCCAAAATAAAGGTCACAGATGAGGTGGGTCTTTAAGGTAACAATGTATTCCAGTAAGCAAAGAGTAACTGGGGGCCAGGAAGAAATACTAAGCTAAAGGACCACCATGGGTAAAGGAATGGCGGTTAAGGTTTGTTCTGTAGATATTGATGAGTCCATCCATAAATCCTGAAGGGTTTTCACCATGAGAAGTCTTGAAAGTGTTACTGAACCAAATTTGGATTTGCTCACCCACTCACAGTAAAGCCAATCTACTGACACTGGGTCATAGTTAAAGAAAGTACAGCATTTATTGTAAGGCACCAGGCAAGGAGTTTGGGGCATCTAATGCTCAAAAAAACCCAGCTTCAGGGAAGCATTTTTGTTTTTAACATCTTTATTGGAGTAGAATTGCTTTACAATGTTGTGTTAGTTTCTGCTGTATAAGAAAGTGAATCAGCTATATGTATACATATATCCCCATATCCCCTCCCTCTTGTGTCTCCCTCTCACCGTCCCTATCCCACTCCTCCAGGTGGTCACAAAGCACCAGGCTGATTTCCCTGTGCTATGCAGCTGCTTCCCACTAGCTATCTATTTTACATTTGGTAGTGTATATGTCAATGCCACTCTCTCACTTCTTCAGGGAAGCATTTTTAAAGGCAAAGTGAGGGAGAAGAGTCACAGGATATGTGATTGGCTCCTGTACAGTTCTCTGATTGGTCGATGGTGAGGTAACAGGGTAGTGTCACAAGGGTTAGCACTATAAATCCTCAGGTTCCAGCAGATCTGGGGGCTATGTGCTCATGGTCATCAAGTAGTTAACTTTTTACATTTGGTGGGGGTTTTAGCATCAACAGTTCAGGAAATGTGCATCAGATACTGTTATCTAGGTACTTCAGAGAGGAACTAAAGGTTCTGTTGACTGCCATATGGCTGATTTACTATTTAAATCCTTACCAGTTCTCCTGACCCAACTGTTTTTTTTGTTGCTACATGTTCACATCCTTTTAATAATTAATTCTTGATCCAGGCTTTTGTGACTCAGGGGAGGCCTGGGAGACTACATTTTTCTACAAACAAGACACAGGCAGAGGATATGGGGGGAGTGTTTGTCACAGGAAAGCCCCACAGGGTTCTGATCGGTTACAAAACCAGTGGTGATACACTGTAGGCTCCATGTGAGTGGTGGAGGAGCAGAACAGTTATTTTAGAAAGTTAACTTTGGCAACAGCAAGAAACATGTTTTGGAGAGGTGAGAAACTCAAGTTATGGAATCAAATTAGGAGACTGTTTTAGGAGAAATAGTTATTGTGACAGAAGCCCTCTTTGGTACAATCTGCCACTTGGAATGTATAAAACTCTTTAAAACCATCAGCTTAAGTTTGCGTGGGCTGACAAGAAATTTGAACTTCAGGTGCAGATTGATTAGCTAAATAGATCTTAATAGAAGACTGAGAGCTGTAAACATGGTACACACTTTACATTCCCACGGAAAAGAGAGAAGCTTTATATAAAATATAAATAGTAATGATATAAAAGTCAGTCTATGAGTTATGTTTCTTTTCTTTTAACATCTTTATTCGAGTATAATTGCTTTACAATGGTGTGTTAATTTCTGCTGCATAACAAAGTGAATCAGCTATACATACACATATGTCCCCATATCTCTTCCCTCTTGCGTCTCCTTCCCTCCCAGCCGCCCTATCCCACCCCTTTTGGTTGGTCACAAAGCACGGAGCTGATCTCCCTATGCTTTGCAGCTGCTTCCCACTAGCTATCTATTTTACATTTGGTAGTATATATATGTCCATGGCACTCTCTCACTTTGTGCCAGCTTACCCTTCCCCCTCCCCATATCCTCAAGTCCATTCTCTAGTAGGTCTGTGTCTTTATTCCTGTCTTGCCCCTAGGTTCTTCATGACCATTTTTATTCTTTGATTCCATATATATGTGTTAGCATACGGTATTTGTTTTTCACTTTCTGACTTACTTCACTCTGTATGACAGACTCTAGGTCCATCCACCTCATTACAAACAACTCAATTTCATTTCTTTTTATGGCTGAGTAATATTCCATTGTATATACATGCCGTAACTTCTTTATCCATTCATCTGTTGATGGACACTTAGGTTACTTCCATGTCCTGGCTATTGTAAATAGAGCTTCAATGAACATTTTGGTACATGACTTTTTGAATTATGGTTTTCTCAGTATATATGCCCAGTAGTGGGATTGCTGGGTCGTATGGTAGTTCTATTTTTTGTTTTTTAAGGAACCTCCATACTGTTCTCCATAGTGGCTGTATCAATTTATATTCCCACCAACAGTGCAAGAGGGTTCCTTTTGCTCCACACCCTCTCCAGCATTTACTGTTTGTAGATTTTGTGATGATGACCTTTCTGACCGGTATGAGATGATCTCTCATTGTAGTTTTGATTTGCTTTTCTCTAATGATTAATGATGTTGAGCATTCTTTCATGTGTTTGTTGGCAATCTGAATATCTTCTTTGGAGAAATGTCTATTTAAGTCTTCTGCCCATTTTTAGATTGGGTTGTTTGCTTTTTGATATTGAGCTGCATGAGCTGCTTGTAAATTTTGGAGATTAATCCTTTGTCAGTTGCTTCATTTGCAAATATTTTCTCCCATTCTGAAGGTTGTCTTTTTGTCTTATTTATGTTTTCCTTTGCTTGACAAAAGCTTTTAAGTTTCATTAGGTCCCATTTGATTATTTTTGTTTTTATTTCCATTTCTCTAGGAGGTGGGTCAAAAAGGATCTAGCTGTGATTTATGTCACAGAGTGTTCTGCCTATGCTTTCCTCTAAGAGTTTGATAGTGTCTGGCCTTACATTTAGGTCTTCAATCCATTTTGAGTTTATTTTTGTGTATGGTGTTACGGAGTGTTCTAATTTCATTCTTTTACCTGTAGCTGTCCAGTTTTCCCAGCACCATTTGTTGAAGAGGCTGTCTTTTCTCCACTGTATATTCTTGCCTCCTTTATCAAAGATAAGGTGACCATATGTGTGTGGGTTTATCTCTGGGCTTTCTGTCCTGTTCCATTGATCTATATTTCTTTTTTTGTGCCAATTCCATACTGTCTTGATTACTGTAGCTTTGTAGTATAGTCTGAAGCCAGGGAGCCTGATTTCTCCAGCTTCATTTTTCTTTCTCAAGATTGCTTTGGTTATTTGGGGTCTTTTGTGTTTCCATACAAATTGTGAAAATTTTTGTTCTAGTTCTGTGAAAAATGCCAGTGATAGTTTGATAGGGATTGCATTGAATCTGTAGATTGCTTTGGGTAGTATAGTCATTTTCACAATGTTGATTCTTCCAATCCAAGAACATGGATTTTATCCATGTGTTTTTATCATCTTGAATTTCTTTCATCAGTGTCTTATAATTTTCTGCATACAGGTCTTTTGTCTCCTTAGGTAGGTTTATTCCTAGATATTTTATTCTTTTTGTTGCAATGGTAAATGGGAGTGTTTTTTTTTTGTTGCAATGGTAAATGGGAGTGTTTTCTTAAATTCTCTTTCAGATTTTTCATCATTAGTGTATAGGAATGCAAGAGATTTCTGTGCATTAATTTTGTATCCTGCTAGTTTGCCAATTTCATTGATTAGCTCCAGTAGTTTTCTGGTAGCATCTTTAAGATTCTCTATGTATAGTATTATGTCATCAGCAAACAGTGACAGCTTTACTTCTTCTTTTCCGATTTGGATTCCTTTTATTTCTTTTTATTCTCTAATTGCTGTGACTAAAACTTCCAAAACTATGTTGAATAAGAGTGGTGAGAGTGGGCAACCTTGTCTTGTTCCTGATCTTAGTGGAAATGATTTCAGTTTTTCACCATTGAGGACAATGTTGGCTGTGGGTTTGTCATATATGGCTCAGCCTTCTTCCCATAGCTTTTACCCCTTTTTGCTTCTATACTCTTTACCAAATAGGTAAAGCAGGTTTATTATCATTTGATGCATGGTGGATGTCTGTCCATGGAGAAGCCTATTTGGAGTAAGCAGGTTTGAATTATGAGAAGCAAGAATTGTATTATGCAAATGTTCTATTAAAATTACTCTAAAATTGAATTTAAATTACACTTTTCCACATAGAGTTAGGCTTTGAAAATGAGGATAGATTTGAAATGCACTGGGCATTGAAAGCTCTTTGTGGGTCTACCTTTTCAGCCAGAAGAAAGGTAATGGGCAGGAAGACTATTCAAAGAAAAAGAGACAGAAGCACATGGAAAAGAGTCTAATATGAAACAAGAAGCCAAAAGATTGCTAATAGCTGATGTAACATTTTAAAGCACAGATTTTTCCTATATATTTAGTTAACAATAACCTTATTACATTGTTACTATGCCTTTATATTTCTTCCCTTCGAGAATATGTCAGTACGCACTTTGTGTATAGTAGTATAGAAATTACAGTCTTTCTACTATATTTATCAGGCCCATTTAATTGGCCTCCTAAAGAGGCAAATATCTTATTTACCTGAAGATAATTACTTATGTTTGGGAAAAATCTCTATCATTCAAATGGCAAAGATTTTCATTATTATGAAGGAGAAAAATAAAGATACATTATTTAGGAGTAAATGATGGTCATGAAAGGCAATAATACTCTTTAAACATCACTGTTCTTATAACCATTGGAATTATGAAAATATTTTAAACTCTGTAAATTGGACCAAAGATTTCTTTTCATTTCAGTTAGATATGGATATCATGCTTAGTCTAATATAGAGGCACAGTCTTCCAGGGCATAATTCACTTCCTGGGAATAACTTCTTTTCCTACTCTTTCTCTTGTTATCTCTGAATATGCCTTTGAGGAAATCCAGTCAATAAACCCTTATTGGTCTATTGGTATAGGAAGGGCACCTTCAATAATTGCCTCTAATTCCCTGTACCTGGAAGCAATCCTTACCTTCCATTGATTAGTGATCTTATAATCAGTGTTACTATTGGGGTGGACATGCATATCTGGAGACCTCAACATAGGAAAATAGTGCGGGAATAACTGACATTTTACCACTCTTCATTTTTTGTCCAGGGCAGACATTAATAATCAATCACAGCAGTCTTTTCCGTTGAGTCAGGGCATGGCTTCAGATTTAACACAGAACTCTGGAGCGCCTCATTAGTCAACAAAATTTTTTCATGAAATATAAAACCTGTTTTTCAAAATATATGCGTAGACTTTAAAATCAGAAAAGCTGAATTCTGGTCTCAGTTCTGCCATTTGGGCAAGTCACTTTACTTCATTTAGCTTCTTTAAATCTCTCTTTTCTCATTTAAATTTAGTTATATATATATATATATATGTATACATATAATGCTATATATATATATATATCCTTTTCTGACTATACATTAGATCAAATGTGATAAAACTTTGTAAATTGCAAAGTGCTATTTAAACATAAGGTATCTATTCATTTCTGCTAGATTGGAAATGCCGAACATAACGCTTGCCTTACAGCACACTCATTCACCTTCCCTTCTTAGCCTTATTGAAGAACGTGATGGGGAGCTCTCTGCTAACTTATGGTCCTTTCTTCCCTTATTCAAAGTGCAGCTTAGAGAAACATTTTCCCAAAGATTTAAGTGGTCCAAAATTTAACAACATTCTAAGTCTCCTTTCAATAGCCCTTGTTGCCAGTAATACTACATAATTAATCGTCCACATGACAATGGTGGAGACTCCAACATTTCTGATTGTGTAGCCTTTCTATTGACAAGATCAGCATCTTGCTTTTGAAGAAGACTGGTGTTTGGAGAGTGATGACCAGGGGTGCATATGATTCCATAACAGTTAGAAGCAAGATAGATAGTGGCATCTGAAGGAATATTTTTAAGGTCTAAATGAAGTATCAAATTATTCAAGTTCTTCTAGCTAAAGGGAGTCCCAGTAAAAAGGGGATTTCTTTATAGAAAAAGAGTTGGTTCTCTTTATAGTATCAGATCGCCATATAATTATTAATCTTATACCTCAAAAACATTTATTTTCTACCTTAACACAATGGCGATTATACAAATAACCACTAGTTTGCAAATATGTGATTTGATTTCATTCTTAAAATAAAAGGAAGATATTTTAGTTTCAGGTACTGTTTATTCATTTATTAACAGCTATTGAGTCGTCCAAGTGCCAGGTCCTGTACTGGAAACGGTGCATATCTACCCTCAAGAAGCTTACGTTCTAATGAGGAAAAGAGACATGTTATATAGGTTACAGACACTTTGGAGCATGGGAGAGAAGATCAACTAGTTTTGTCTTTTACCTTTCTTTTCCCTATAGTTTTTCATAATCTGTGCTCTCAAATTCTCTCACCACTGCCAGCTGTACTAAATCTCTTAGTAGCTTCTCTAAGGATTTTTTTACTAGGAAAATATTGTCTTTAGTCATGCCTAGAGTACTTCATTTTGAAAAAAAAGATTGGACTTATTACTTCCAATTTTTGAAGGACAATATCATATCTCTTACTCAGGAACTACTTTCAAAATATCTTGGCAACTTCATGGTCAAAGTTAAGAGAAAAAAAAAGGCTATGGTCTGCTACTCCTTTGAGCCTTCCCTTTCAGTCCTGGGTTCCAGCTTGAGAGAACTGTCTCACTTTCAGGATGTTGGCACAGAATATGACCTCACTATTCAGGAGTGATCCTATTCTCTTTCACAGCATAGAGAGTTTATACTTAACTTTCTATAAGTACGATTGCCATATAATACAATGCCACAGCCACAACTACCATATAGTAATAACTGCACAATCCAGTTATCATATTACTATTCCTTCTCTCCCTCCACTTATAAACATGCAATAATTTCCTGATTGCTTTTGTCCCCTTGCAAATTTCTTTTATTCCTGGTTTCCTGATAGGTTCTGTTAACTTAGTTAGAAACTTATTTTCTAGCATGGAAGTAAAGTTTCTAACACTTTTTGCCATACAGATGAGTGACACATATGCAGAGACACATATTCACACAGTAGAGACAAAGCGCACATGTTTTTAGTCTTCTTGGGACAGAAGAGAAGAAAGAGAAGGAACCTAACCAAAGAAGAGAATTAAGGGCTGAGATGTCTTATATTCTAGGCAAGTTTTGATGTATATTAATGTCAAAGAGGATTGGGTAGAGGAGTGGGTAAAGTCTTACTGGCCCTCAAGAAGGATTACAACTTCTGTCATCTGGTCTCAGAGCTTACAAAGCACTGACTGACTGAATAGTGTCCAGTTGCCTGAGGCTGTCCTGTCTCAGCAGTTATCAAAGCCTCCATATTCTGCACCCTGTTGGTTGTAGAGCTAATCATTTTGAGATTAGTCAGGCATCTGGGATCTGAGTTTCCCAGGAAGCCAGAGGATTGACTATTTAGAAGCTAAACTGCAAAAGCAAGAGTAACCTACTAGACCTTTTAAAAATTGCAGTAAAAAGCTACTCAAAACAGAGTATTGATTCCTAATTCAAACCAAATACCCTTTCAAATTTCATCTGCCAAATTTCTATCTATAGCCTGTGATAGTTTTGAGACCAAAAAATAATAGCTCAGTACATAGTAATGTTTTCTTGAAGGGTCCTCAAGTGAGGAGATCGGCCTGGGCACCTTAATGAGACATGAACATGCATATATTTCCAGTATGTCTTTGCTAACTTGATGAAAGAAAACCAATCATAACACTCAACCTGACCCCCTATTTTTCACTATTGAACATGGAAAAACTATTTAGTGGAGCTTAGTTTATTCACTCATAGAATGTCATGTTGTATTACAGTCATTTATGTACATGGCAGCCCACTCAGTGGGCTTATTCCCAAGCCTTTTCACAGGACCGGTTATATAGGCTATTATGGTCCACTTGGCCTCTTGACTATTATGGTCTACTGAATAAATTTAAACAGCTTCTACCCAGAACCTTCATAGTCCCTATACCAAATCTCTTCATATTTTCTTCTGCTAAGTTCCTTTTTTCGTTCAGTGACTATTTTCTTTGGTTTCTTCCCATAATCTTATCAAAATCATAAATTGTTAAACATACCTACAGCTGTCTCCATTTCACTGAAATTATATGTATTCACTAGAATCTAAAAATAAAAAAAATAATGAAATCATTTTTTTTTGACTTGAGTGAATATCATTTTCCTCATCATAGGGCCTTTAATATAGAAGCTTACATTTTTTGTGATGTCAAATCACTATAATGTTCTTATTATTCTTTTCTATCAACCTCACCTCCACTTGAAAGGATATTACCAATCATAAAATTAAAATAGAATCGGTAGTAGGGATAGTATAATGAACAGAATAAACTGAATGAATTAGGAATATAGTTTTGCTGCTAATATGTATTATTATACTTATATTTATTATCTGAAGGGATATTACCTTTTTTTTTTTTTTTTTTGGAATACATCAGTTTTATTTTCAAAGAGGACCAAGCTGTGACCTTGACAACCATTCAAAGCACTATCCCTCCCCTCCAGACCTGAACATACTGTGATCAAGGAGCAAGGTAGGGTTTATATAATGGGCAGGAAATAAATAGATGATTGAATTATTGCCATTCAGCAACTAGTCACTGAGCGAGCACTCCAGTATCTTCTGTGAGGATAAAGAAATGAATCGAAATAGATATCTTCTCCTCACAAACTTATAGTTTTGCAGAAGAAATAAGAGAGATTCATAAAAATTAGAATATACATTAGCAAGTGATACACATGTCCTGTTTTCTGAGAACCACGTGTTACTCTTTTTACTTCTCCTTTCTGAAAATTTTCTTTTAGCAAAAATTACATTTCTGGTTTTGGAAGTTTGGGGACTCTTCCAGGCTAAAAGTAAGATGCTAATATATGCCTCCCCTAAAACTCGTCCCACTCTCTACATTCTGGAATATTGTCAATCTTCTCTGTGTCTATGAGAGATATTATCATTTTTTGGAAGAATATGCCTATAGAATCATCATGTAGTTATAGAAAAAAAACCTTTGGTACTCTCTTCACATTATCACTTTCTAAAATATGGCTTTAAATTAATTTTACCTGGGTCTACTTTCTTCTCTCTCTCACTATAGCTCATCCCCTTACACCTAACCTCTCATTTGTTTTCCTCATCTCTAAAGTAGGAATGCACGTAATAATACCTATGTTTCAAGGACAATGTGAAGATTAAATTAAGCAAAGTGAAAAAAATCTGTGAACGTACAATGATATACAAATATATTTCTGTTATTTCCATTGTAGGAGTGTTTAGGTATTATAAGTTACACAAGGGACAAGTCTTATTTGGCAGCTGTCTTTAACTCCAAATAAATTTATTTGTCATGTATTTATTGAGGGATTTACAGCCTCTAGAGAATTTTCTCTGTGAGAGTGTTTCTTTTGAATTTTCTTTTGTTCTTTTCCCCCCATCTGGCTAGTTGAATTCTCCATAGACAAATAATGACCTTGGCTGGGTAGCTAAGATACAACTAAGGTTTCCAGTGATTTCTATAGTACAGATTCAGCACTTATGGAAATTCAATTTTATAATGGAAAATATCTCTTAACTAGAGAATTATCTCCTTAAAGTTTCCTCTTTAGAAATGATGGCTGTCCTGAGGTCTGACATGCATTACTGCCTTTTCTTCCTGTATGTTTTTCTATGTTTTAGGTCTATTTTCTCAGCTTAATGAGATTGCAAGCTCCCCTAGTGTCATTTTTGTTTCTGGTACAAGATGCTTTGATTTTGTTTGATGACAATGAAATAATAGCAATGATAATGAGGGTCTTAGTTTAAATGTTGTCAAGTGATGCAGTTGAGAATTTAATTGATAGAAATGATATTTGTATCATTGTGAAATTAATTATATGCAGGGACATCTATTTTAGAAATAACCTTCCATAGTAGAAAGGCACTTTTGGACAGCACTCTTCCAATTTGTTTGAAAATCATTTAAGAACCCTAGAAAATATACTTTCTTAGAATAAAGCTTTTTTTGTTGTTTTTGTTTCATTTCACGTGGTCTATTAAATAGCCTTTGTCACATTTAAGTTGTGTACTTTCTTTAAAACTATTAAAAATATATGTATAGGCCTATGACATGAAGTGGACATGGATATTTGAACTAGGGAAATGCTGTAGTTATTTAATTTAAACAAATGGCAGAGAATTTTATAGTGCTTGCTGTAAAGTAACAAACCATATCTAGTCATATCCAGAGACCACTATTTAAAAGGTATCATCATACCATGATGATCCCTTCTGTGCTTGCACTGTTTTGCCACAAAATCCTGAAGAAAGGTTTTTAAGTTTCATGGCAGACAGTAGATAGTGATTATATTCAAGAATAAGAAGTATTTGAAATTGATACTGATATACACACAAATTTGTAGTAAAACTGAGTGTGAGATCTCCAATTGTACCTTGTTACTTTGTAGGTTTTCAGAACAACTGCTCTCAGATGTTCACATTTAAACTGAAAAGTAACAAGATTGATTAGTCATTAAGTTGTTCATGCTGGGCTAGAAAATTTATTTTAGGAACTTAGTTCTGAAATAAAGTTGGGCAAGAAATGCCTTTTAGAAATTTATAGGAAAATATTTTGACAGCTTTCCTTTGAGAAATAACAATATCTATTATCAAGCAGTAAACTTGTTAATGATAGAAGTGAAATACTGTGCCTAACCAGATCATTATTTGTAATTGCTTATAGCATTTTTACTTTGAGCATACTCACATATAAAGTTATTTTTCCCCAGTCACGTTCTGATTTAAAAGGAAATTTGTTTGCAAGTTTAACCTTTGATTACTCCTTTGTCATTGAAATCTAAGACAAATGTATTTCTGGTACATGGGAAAAATCAAGACTCTCATATTGCAGTGCTTTGGGCATGAAATGTTTGTAAATTCATCAAGTTAAAAATATGCATGAAGCGATATAAATCTGGTGGCTATCTGAAACATTAAAAATCCTACCATCTTTTGATGTGTCAAAAAAAAAAAAAAAGGAAATTTGCATCTCACAATGTGGAAAGAAAACCCCACATACTTTTGAGCCCCATTGACCAAAATCTCAACATATATTTTATTACATTTTCATGAAAATAACTATATTAAGCTGCAGTTTTTCATGTATCTTTTTACCATGCTTTATTCACCAATATTTTTATAAATTTTGTGTAAAATATTGTATGGCATCATACATATATGGAATGCACACTATTCATGATGTTCTTTTAAGGAACTCAGTACCATTAGAAAGACAGCTATTTTCAATAACCATATAGTAGCTAATTATTGTTGTGCATTTAGAAGAGCACAGCAAAAGAGGAAATGGAAACGGAGTAGAGACAAATCTTTGAGTAATTTTGTTGTAACATTTATAAGCTATTGAATAATAATAAAAAAGTGAATAAATATAAAATTAAGCTAATTTATGGGAAAAGATCACAATGGAGATGGAATAAAATTAAAGTGTACAGTTAGACTTTCAACAAATGATGCTGGAAAAATTGGACATCCATATGAAAAAAATGATCCTTCACCCATACCACATACCACGTTAAAATTTATCATGAAATACCAGGTACCATAGACCTAGATGTAAAAACTTTGAAACTATATACATTATAGAAGAAAAATATGAGAAAAATCTTTGTGTATTTGACTAAGGTAAAGATGTATTAGATACTATACCAAAAGTATGATACATAAAAGAAAAAAAAATCAGTCCTCATCAAAGGTAAAAAACCTACTCATAAGATACTGTTAGTAAAAAGATAAGCCCCAGATTAGGAGACAGTATTTGTACAACTTAAATCTGATAAGGGGCTTCTATACAGAACATATAGACAACTCTGAAGCAATAATAAGAAAATGAACAAACAAAAACCCACAATGAAAGTGGGAAAGGATTTGAATAGACATTTCACCAAAACAATACACAAATGGTTAATAAGCACAGACAAAAAATTCTTAACACAATTAGTCATGAGGGAAATGCAAATTAAAAGCCTAATTGTATATCCCTACATACCAATTAGATAAAATAAAATAAAAATATTGGACAATACACAGTGCTGGAGAAGATGCAGTGTAAGTGGAACTCTCATCTCACACACTGTTGGTGTAAATAAAAAATTGCACAGCTGGGGCTTCCCTGGTGGCGCAGTGGTTGAGAGTCCGCCTGCCGATGCAGGGGACACGGGTTTGTGCCCCGGTCCGGGAAGATCCCACATGCCGCAGAGCGGCTGGGCCCGTGGGCCATGGTGGCTGAGCCTGCGCGTCCGGAGCCTATGCTCCGCAACTGGAGAAGCCACGGCGGTGAGAGGCCCACGTACCGCAAAAAAAAAAAACCCAAAAAACCAAACAAACGAAAACAAAAAAAATTGCACAGCCGCTTTAGAAAATGGTTTGCCAGTTTTGTATAAAGTTAAGCATATATTTACCATAAACACCAGACATCCCATTCCTAAGTATTTAACCAAGAGAAATGAAAAGTTATGATCATCCAAAAACCTGTACATGAATGTTTATGGCAGTTTTATTCATAACCATCAAAAATTGGAAACAACTTAAGTTCC
Source organism: Monodon monoceros (assembly GCF_005190385.1). Classification (NCBI taxonomy): domain Eukaryota; kingdom Metazoa; phylum Chordata; class Mammalia; order Artiodactyla; family Monodontidae; genus Monodon; species Monodon monoceros. The sequence continues at coordinate 41,844,317 of NW_021703784.1, read as the reverse complement.
TTCCACAGGTGAATGGATAAACAGTGGCATAGCCATACAATGGAATATCACTCAGCAAAATAACTAAATAAATAAAATAAAAATAAACTGATTCTCAAAAACATAGATAAATCTCGAATTATGTATGTGAAAGAAGCCTGACTCATAATGCCTCATAATATATGACTCCACTTATATGACATTCTAGCAAAAATATGTGAATAGAAAACAAATCAGTGTTTGCCAGGGGTTATGGGTGGGAAAGTGTTGACTATAAATGGGTACAATGGAATTTTGGGGGGTGATGGAAATGTTCTATTTTTTCATTGTAGAGGTGATTAGCTGATTGTATGCATTGGCCACAACTCATAGAGCTGTATGTTTGAAAGGGTGAACTCTACTGTATACTTCAATAAACCCGACTCCCTCTCCTCCAAAAGAAAACCTACTTGGTTACCATTGGTGGATCCAGGGATATAGCTGGTTATCTTGATAACTGGTGAACCATATCACTTGGAAACAAAATAGTTGTTGCTATGAAAGTTTCTCTTCATAGATTTATTCCAGTTAATGGATATAAAAAGAATGAAAGAATAATACCATTTTGCAAATGTTCGCAGATCTAATCATCAGTGGCTTCTAACATTGCATAAAGAGATACACCGAATATAATCACTTCCTGAAAGAAGAATACACATCCTCTATGAAGTCATCTTGCAAACAAACAAAAAAACAACTGAAATCAAATTAAGCCTTTATATGCAAATACCCAATTTGTGGGAAATATGGAGGAGAGAAAAACATGTTAAACTACACCTTGCAGACGTAATAAGCAAAATCCAGACTGTGGAAACCTTACAGTTCTTCAAAAGCACATTGTAGGGAAAGAAAAAAAGGATAAAAGGAAAACTGTAGATTAAAAGAGACATAGAGACATAAGGGACAGATTAACCAATTTCAGTGTGTGAACCTTATTTGAATCCTGACTCAGACATACAAATTATAAAAAAGATTAAAAAAAAAGATGTTTAGGAGACAATGGGAAATTTGATGACCACAAGATATTATGGCTAATTTTTTTAAGTGATAATGATGTCACATATTTTTTTAAGTTTTATTATTTGGAGATAAACACCTGATTACTCACAAATAAAATTATATGATTGATTTTCTGGATTTGCTTCAAAACAATCAGGAAATGGGGAAAATGGGTCCAGGATACAGAATAAATAAGATTGACTATGAGCATATAGTGTTGAGGTTGAGTGATGATGGTTGCAAGGGTTCCTTTATATAATCCTATCTCCTGTTGTATATATTTAAAATTTTCTGCTTTAAAACTTAAAAAAAAAAAAAGGAAAAGAAAAGGAGAAATGCAGGAAGAGAAGAGAGGAGAAAAGTTTGGAAAAAAGATAATAATACTGCTGCTGATGCCACAATAGTATAGCACTTTATAGGTTACAGAAAATTTCACATTCAGTATTCCAGACAAAAAGGTGACCTGACTCTCAGGTTCTTTCCTAATCACTTTCTGCCAGGCACAGGATACCTGCATAGCTGGAGACCTAGTATGACAAACATAAAAGATACTCAATAAACATTCATCAAAAAATGAAAAAAAGGTACAGGAAGAGAGATTAAATTTAGGTAAATGTGAGAGATATCTTTTTTCTGAGACAGACAAAAAGTGAATGAATATATAAAAAGTGAATGAATATATAAAAACATATAAAGTTAGGGAATATTTTTGAGGCAGTTGTGAGGAGTAGCTCATTCTTCAGCACGGTGTGGAGATGGTGATTGTCTGTACATGAGCTGGAGGTTGTGTGAGTCATAGGAAAAGAATGAGGACCTTGAACAGAGTGGGAATATTTGTTGTGGACAACAGCCTGTAGATTCACCGGGAATATCCTAGGAGGAAATAGATATTCATTAGTGTCAAGGCTCTTTACAGTTATTATGTTTATCTTACTCATAGAAGGGCTTACCTCCTGGGACAGATTTTACCAATCTGCACTTTTATTACATCTCATTTTACTTCATGTGACAACTAGTGGCATGCTCTCTTTTCACCCATCCTTCTTTCAGATGTCAACAAACATCCAATTTCATTTTTCTTTCTAATAAAACTTTGGATGGATCTCTTGCCAAGGATATAGTTGTTAAATCATTACCAAATACTGTTAAAAAGCTGTGGAAAAATACAGCAGTATACTCATGGTAGATGGCAAGAGATGGATGCAAGAACAATTATCATTGGAGTTTAGGTTTGCTCCATGAGCATCAACCCAGATTAAAAAAAAAAAAAAAGATTAATTCATTAGGGAGAAAACAAGTAACTAAAATAAACCAAAACAAAGCCTTAAGAAGACAATAGAGTATAACAATTTCTAATATTTCAACATGGGATGGCTCATGGTTTATCCTGAAGGGCTACAAGGCTACTCGGTGGTAAAGGTTACAGCACAGATTTCGGAGCCGGGCAGACAAGCTCCTACTGCTACATTTTCCATCAGTACGACTTTGGGCAAGTAATTTAAATTCTTTGACACCCTGGTTACATATCCAAACTTGAAAGCTAATGCAGGTTGATGGGGGAAAAGAAAAGGTTTTAGAGCTAGGAAATACTCTGATATGTTCAATACGCACAGAAGCAAAATGGCTCCTATCAGTTGCAAGGGAAATGGAACTATTTCACAACAGCAAAGGCATCAGCACAATGATATATGATCAATATTCGAGTGTCAGTCAGACAACTGTGTCAATTTGGATTAGATGTTTCTTGGATCCTGTTTCCATTTTTAAATGACAAAATATTAGATAAAAAATGTATGGATTAAGACTTCAACTATACATTTCCTCATCTATAAATGGGGATTAATGTGAGGATTAAAGATGGACCTTACCTTGTATACCATGAATGCATACTATTTTAATCCTTAATCGATACTATTATAAATATTATGATATACCTGCTGCACTGCTGCCTGCTTTCATCCAGGCCAGTAGGTTCCTATGCCCATAAGGCATTACAAGGGCACCAAAAAGAGCTTGAACAGCGTTTTTCCTGAGGAAATTTCTCTATCACTTTCTGTTGCACTCAGTTCCTTTCACATGAGACGAGGCATTCTCATCCAAGAGCTAAATGACTAGTAACAGGTCTTGACTAGTAATAGATCTTGCCCTAAGAGCAAATTTTGATGAGGAAAGAGGAATCGCAAAGAATGAGGATACTGCGCCCTTGAAGGAGTGGTAACCCTCCGCCTTGCCCAGCACACTCCCGCGAGAAGGAGACGCGGTAAAGAAAGGGGAGACTATTAAGGGAAACTTATTGCCTAATCGGTGGTGACGTCATTGCGTTTCAAAGATCTGGGGAAGAGCCATTAGCTGACTGGAATTAGTTTAGCTGCTGTTTCGGCAGACCAAACCAGGAGCTGACCTGATGTTTTTGTCTATTGTGCCCTTTCCACAATGTAGGCACTCTGCCCTGGCTTTGCTGAGGCATTGTGCAGAAATATTAGCAGCTAGTTTTCAAAGGATATCTTAAAACTTGCAGCCCAACTTATGAAATAGAACAGAAGTAAAAAAGAAAAAAAATCTACCCAGGTTTGCCCACATTTAAACCCTCAGAGTTGTACTAACTTTGAAATAGATTTGAGTCCACATACAACCAAAATGTCAATCAGAAAATATTTCACCAACTTGTGGATTCTGATTCTAAAACAGGCTAAAGCAGATTTGGTACCACCCTTTGTGATCCCTGTTTCATGAATATTGATTAGGTGACTGCTTAAATTCCTTTCTGCCTAACAACAATTACACATATAGTAAAAGTGATAATCACTGTGGGAAGATATAGAATTTCCATTCCACTTAAAAGAAAGGGCAGCATTGTAAAAAAAAAAAAAAATGGTGCTAATTAGTTGGATATAATTACAAATTCATCAGAGTTAAAATGTTCACTACCAGCAGAAAATGCAATTCGCCATATGTGTTGGAAATATGCAAGAAAGGATTTTCCTGTGTTATTTTCTGCAGTTGGAGTGTGGCCTTAGATTATTTGTGGGTTTCCAAGTATTTGAATTAAGCAAGCTGGTTGACTAAGTGGCCTCAAGCATTCAGGAGACAAGCTTTTTCATCTCATAATAAAAAATGAGTTTCTTTGCAATTGTATATCAAAATCTGCAGTTTCAATTTTCAGCAATTTTAGGGAGTATAAGAAAAATTTTCAGTTAAATTTATATGCTCAGAGCTGCTTAACATGGAGATTGCCTGAGGCCAAAAAAAAAAAAAGAAAAGAAAAAACATGAAGATAGAAATCTTGAAAATGGTCTTCAAATTAAAAAATAATCTAAGAGTAATGTCAGATGAACATAGTTTTGGGTATTCATTTATCTTGTTATTTTAAGCATGTGTCTTTAAGCCTACAATTAGTAAATGTCTAATGTAGAAAATAATTGATGAGCAGAACAATAGACATTTAAAATATTCTAAGAACATTTAGTACTTCTCAATGAAGCCCTGTTCTATAGGTAGCCTATGAAAAAATAGAATAGGGTATGAAGATTGGAAATGTATTTCCTCATCTCTTACTGTTATTTTTACAAAGCCTATATTTAAAATATTTACCCAATATTTCTTGCTCTGAAATAGCATTTCTTGTCAGAGTTTTATAATTCTGAGTTAATGTTCTTAAACTCCTAGGATGTCTTGCTATGAAACATTCCCTTAGGTAATCAAACCAAGGCTTTAGAGACGTCATTCAGGTTAAAACATCTTTTTTCTCTAAATCTAAAACCATTTCTTTGATTTTGGGTTGCACACTTGATCCAATTACAGCTGTTGCTTTAAGTTCACCTTTACCTTTTATCTGTGGGTTAAGAACTACATAAATGATGCTCAGTTAATTGTGTTGTTAGAACACATATATTGCCCATGATTACAATAATAATTAACACAATGTTTAAACTTCTGAATAAAAATGTGCATTCGTTTTCAAGGCCAAAGAAACTGTTTCAAAATCCCTCAGGTTTTCATCCATTTTATCAAAGGGCAATATTTGTTCTGAGAATTGAATTCTCCAAAATGTTTTGGACTGTTTTCTTTAATTCTCAGTAAAAACCCTGCCCTCTTCTTTATACCTTACTTTTAATCAGGGCTGAACCAAAGATTTGACAGTATAGTATTTTGTCCAAAAATCATAGAATTTTCCCTGAACACAACTTCAGTTTTATATTATTTACAGCTCTTTAGGTTGAATGTGACAGAAAATCCAACCCAAACTGCTTTCAGCAAAAAATTAGTTTTTTGGCTTATGTAACTGTTAAGTCCCAAGGGTGGTGTTGCATTCAAGGGAGCCTGAGTAGGGCTCAAAATCTTCTAAGAGAACCTAGATTTCCTTTGTTGCTTCTCTACTCACCTCTATAAGTGAGCTTTCCTATGCTACCAGTGTGGGCTCATGGTCAAACCAACTCTAGCCTGTATCTGCTTCACTCAAGTCCTATAGAAAAGAATGTCTGCTTTTATTTCATGAATTTCAGCTAAAATCTCCTTGGTCTTAGGGTTTTTGACTCACTCATATGGACATCCTTGAAACAATTGCTCTGGCCAGAAGAACATAAAATATAGATGGGTTTAGCTTAACAAGGCATATTTCTGGGGTTATGGTTGAGGTCAACTTCTTGAAAGTCTTGGACTAAAAATATGGGAGAAACCAGAAGTGTGAATACATGCTCAGTTGCCAAAAGAATATATATTCATGAAGGCTGTATCTTATACATTTTTATGAGCTGTATTTAATTATATTACTTTCAATATGTTCTACACTTCTGGTTTTGGTTTATCTATAATGCAAAGGTTGTTTATAAAGAGTTTTAAAATATCCAAGTGGTGGGGTGTATTAGTCTGCTCAGGGTACCATAACACAATACCACAGACTGGGTGGCTTAAACAACAGAAATTAATTTTCTTACAGTTCTGGAGACTGGAAGTTAAAGGTCAAGGGGCCAGCAGGGTTGGTATCTAGTGAATGCTCTCCCCTTGGGTTGTAGGTGGCTGCTGTCTCTCTGTGTGCTCACGTGGCCTTCCTTTGGTGTGTGTGGTGTGTGTGGAGAGAGAGATATGTGGTTTCTCTGGTGTCTCTTCTTATAAGGATAGGATCAGGGCCCCACCCTGACCTTGTTTAACCTTAATTCCTTCCTTAGAGGCCCCATCTCCATATATAGCCATGCTGGGGGTTAGGGCTTCCACATATGAATTTTGGAGGGACATAAAGCATTTGATCCATAACATCGAGTTTTTATTTATGTTATTATTAATTTCTAATTTTTTTCAGGTTAAATATAGCATGGTGGTTAAAAAGAAATCCTGAAGCTAAGCTATTTTGATGTACCACTTGCTAGTTGTGCATTTTACTTGAGCCTTTCATTTTGTATCTCTGTGCTTCTGTTCCCTTATCATAAAATATTGATAATAACAGTGCCTACCTCATTGGGTTTTAGAGGATTCAAGTGCACTTAAAATTGTTCCTGGCACATAGAAAATGCTTAAAAATGTTACTTTTCCTTTTCATTCTCCTCCTTCTCTTTCCTCTTCCTTCCTATTTTACCTCCTTCTCCTTCTTCATCTTCCTTGGGATGTTCTGTTTCTCCTTTGTAGAATTTGTTGAGTTTTCCTTTGTAGTGCAACATTTGGTAATGTTTGCAAATGATTGATGGACCATTCAAAGAAATGTGTACTCTTCTGTCAATGATAGTTTTAATAACTATAAATCAACAACCTTATTAATTATATTTGTTTCTGGTAGATCTTGCTTTATACATTTTGATTCTATATTTTTTGGAACCTGAAAGATTATGGCAGTTTAAGACAATTTTTACAAAGGTTAACAGCATTTAATGAGATGTTCAGGAAGGAGGAAAGTTCTTGTCAGGTCTCCTGTAAGCATGCTGATAACCAGATCTGATTCACACAGTAATGCAATTACTAGAGAAAAGATAATAGAAAGTTATTATCTATGAAATGATTTTAAGAGGATATACCTGTGGTGGTAGGCCTAGTAATGGCTCTCCTTAATATCTGGAATCTGTGAATAGGTAATATTACATGAGAAAAGAGACTTGCATGTGTAATTAAGGCTATAGATAGGGCAATTATCCTGGCTTATCTGGGTGGGCCCAGTCTAATTATTATTAGAGCCCTTAAAAGCAGAAAACTTTCTTTGGCTGGATTCAGAGGGATGCAGCAGAAGGAGGCAGAAATTATGCAACATAAACAAAAGTTAGATTTCAAGTGTGAGAAGAATATGATGCATCATTGTGAGTTCTGAAATATAGGGGCTGTGCATGAGGACTGGAGAATTGCCTCTAGGAGCTAAGGGGCACTCCTCCCTGACAGAAAGCAAAGAAATTGGGACCCTAGTCATACAACCACAAGGAATTATACTTGACCGACCCTCTGAGTGAGCTTGGAAAGGATTCTTCCCCAGAGCCTATAGTAAGAAACATGCCCATGTGACACCTTGATTTTAGCCCTGTAAGACCCTTAGACTTCTGACCTGTAGAAAATGTGAGATAATATATTTGTGTTTGAAGCTGCTAAATTTTTTTTTTCTTTTTGCATTACGCGAGCCTCTCACTGTTGTGGCCTCTCCCGTTGCGGAGCGCAGGCTCCGGACACGCAGGCTCAGCAGCCATGGCTCACAGGCCTAGCTACTCCGCGGCATGTGGTATCTTCCTGGACCAGGGCACAAACCCGTGTCCCCTGCATCGGCAGGCGGACTCTCAACCACTGCACCACCAGGGAAGCCCTGAAGCTGCTAAATTTGAAGTAATCTGTTATGGCAGTAATGGAAAACTAACATGCCTGGTTTGTCTATGCTGCTTAAATTTTTTATGGGAAGATGATTGACAGGAGAATTGGATATAAAATGGAGAAATTCCATAAGCAAATTTTATTCCCCTATGTAAGCAATATATCCACACACATTTCCCCCCACCCCCCAAAAAAAGAAAACTTCACAGATTAACTTTTAAGCCAGAGTGTATGATAATGAGGAAGAAGAAGGACTTTAATTGGGTGCTAAGTCTGACAACATCAGACTTCTCCAAGGGAAGAATGTTTGCCTGTGCCTTGTGCTTGCTGTATCTTTTCATTTATTAGTAAAATTGTTACTGAGATTCATGTGAATCTGATTTGAAAATTAAACCATTTATGCTCCCATACAGCTACATCCTCCTTTTTCACAGCAGCTCTTTTCATTGTAAATCTCTATTTGTATCATATAATAGTGTATTCCATAAATTGAAATTGATTTCATATTAATATTTATTTTTAATTAACTTTTATTGGGTTATAGTTGTTTTATATATTAATATTTAAACTTCAGTTTTTATTCCTGTTGATTTTATTATTGTTATTTTTCAGATATATCTTTATCCATCCTTTTGTTTTTGATATTTCTAAGTCACTGTTTTCAGATGTCTCACATGTGGCATATAGTTGCCTTATTTTCAATGCAACAGTATGCTTTTCTATTAATATGTGTTTTTACTATTTGCATTTACTAGTATAATAAATGTTTTGCCTAATATGTCATCTCCATTTGTTTTCTGTTTTAATATTTCCTTGCTATCACTTTGCTTTGAATCTGTAGTTGTCTTATTGTTTTATTTTTTGTTTCCCTCTCCTTAAGATAATTTTGAGGTTTACAGTTTTTTAAAACATGAATCTTTGTAATTTTAAGTAAAATAGGCAAGGCATTGTGCATTTTCCTAATTCTACAATTGAAACAGTGATTATTGATTCTGCAGGAAAAGATGAAAGAACTTTCTCATGACATAATATTACAAAGAATATTGGCATAAAAATTACTTTACTAGAGATGTAATTTGAGTAGAATCTCGACTTTCATATTTGTCATTAATGTCAGTTGACTGCAAGTTATTTTTCTAAAAAAAAAGCAAGTGAGAACAGTTTGAAAGGTAATCATATGACATGAAGTTTTCCATTGCCAATATATTGACATAATACCTCTTATCACTAAGGAAGGAGGAATAACAATGTGGTAATATGTAAGTTGGCTCCTTTTCAGTACATCAAATGAGAGACATATTTTGAATTTACTTTGGCATTAAGGAAATGTTTCCTACATTAACACACTAGATTGACTTCCCTGGTTCTTGGTTTCTCTAGGATCAATCTCTCAGGTGATAAGAGTTATCAGAAAATATGAAAAGTCTGGGCTAACTTATTATCTACAGTTTCAATGCCAAAATGTTGTCTTTCAGGATGTAGTTCATATCATTTTTTTATAGCCTCCACCTGCTCAGCTTATGGATGCCAAAGGAAGGCACTATAATTTACTAAAAGTAACTTTTCAGAGAAAGTCTAAATAAAATTCCAAAACACAGATGCTGTTTAGAAATCTTCAATGTTTTCTCATTGCCTATAAGATAAAATATAAAATCCTTAATATATTTAAAAAATACTTCTTAAGAAGATATTTCAATCACATTCCCAGTTATTCCCACTTATGTATTTTAAAATTCCACCACATCAAACTACTTACCCTTCCTTGTCATACATTTTCACACCTCTCTGCTTTTATCCATGCTATTTCCTCTGTGTAGAATGCCCTTTTCTTTATCTCTTCATGTGGTGAATTCCTATAAATCCTTTAAGAGCCAACCCTATGAAATCTTACCTCACCCAAAATTAATTCACTTTTTCCTTTATGCATTCATATCACCTTTCTTACACTTCTCTTTTATGCACGTACATATTCTGTGTCTCCCTCATTGCAATATAGGGCAAAAGTTATGTGTGTACTTCCTTTTTGTCTCCATCACAACAACAGAAAGCCTGTCCCTGATATATATTACTTATTTAAATTGAATACATGAGTGTGTTTATTGTGTTAGCACTCTTCACTCTGCTCTGTGCACCAGGAGCCTGAACTTTTTTGACTGCATCAATTGCCTCCGCTGCTTTCTGACATCTACCTTGATTCTCTGATTAATGAATGAAGAAGACTGAGAGAAAATTAGACTTCCCTCACCTTTTTGTTCCATTCAGGCCCTTAATGAGGTTGGGAAGAAATAATACTAATTTGGGACAGATGGCACAATAACACCACCACCAACAACCACTGTGCTTATGATGTTATCTAATTTCATCCTTTTATATAAGACTTTAAGGTGTTTTTATCCTAGTTTTATAGTTGAGAAAATTGGGGCTCAGTGGCAGTAAAAACTGGATAGTGTAGTAACCTGTGGTACAAGCTGGCTATGTCCCTTACTAGCTTTGAAAATTTGTATGTCACTTAAGCTCTAAAGGATGCAATATGCTCATCTGTGTCAAGAATTTAAGTGACTTCGAAGTGTCATTTCAACTTTAACATGTCCATATTCTAATTGTAACTATATCCATACTGAGCTATTTCCCTTTACTGTGGTTGAATTTATAATGATGGGCATGTTCATCATAAGTACAATATCATTACATATGCCATTAACCTTCGTTATCTATTATACTACACCTAAGGGGTAACAATAAAGGTTTTATTTTATGATATCTTGCTCAACTAAAACACTTGTGAGATGTTAATTTTATACCATGAATATTTTTTCTGTGAAGGAAAATCAAAGAAACAACTCTAAAAGGCTTAACAAGTTTAATGGAATTCCTTTCACAAAGCAAAGTCACCAAAGCAATAAAGAAATGGTGTCAAGTCAATAGAAAAAAAAAAATCGTCTTATTTTTATGAGAGTGAGCAAATGATTCTGCTAAGTCATGGAAGAATAGGCATCAACTGTTCTGACAGGTCAGTTATAGTACTGACCACCCAGAATTTCTAATAATTTTTAATTGCAAATGTAGAAAATGTTACAACAATCTATTCTTTAACAACATTTTTAGAAATTTTTATTAAACATATTGCATCAGGTATTATTTCACTTTTATACTATATATATAATATATATGTTTATTGAATCTGTTTTATTTTGCTCAGATACTGCAACCTCTGCAGCTTCAAACATTATATTATTTAATACATTGCTTCTGTTTTATTTTACTCAAAACCTGCAACTTCTATAGCTTCAAACATATTATTCAGTACATTAAAATAGAAACCATAGACCTCCCTTCTATGATCAAATATGTATATATTTATAAAATTTCAACCTTCTTAAGTATTATTTTCTCTAAATTAGGTTTTATTTAATTCATGTATTTAAATTATCAACAGGTGTCTTGTATTTCATTTCAATATTTTTTAAAGTATTATAGCATGTTAGTTGTTTCCTTATGTGCTTTTGTTAGGGAAGCACAAGGAAGGGAACGAGTATTTTGAGTCCTGTTATGTGTCATATATTGTGCTAATTTACCCCTTTTGCATCTAGATAATCAGATTCTTGAATTGTTTAATTAGTATTAACATAGGAAACATTTCACTTTGATATCTGATTAAATTAGTATTACCAAGACTGAAATTATGTATATAAAATAAAACACTAGCATATAGACTATGTGCCAATTCAATTCAAATCAACAAACACTTACTGAGTAACTTCTAATACGTTGAATCCCACATTGTTATAATTTGAGATTCCAGGATATGGCTAGAAAGGACCATCACAAAATTTTGTAATATATTTATTTAAGAACCTCACATTTCCAGCACAGATGTCAGTTTTCTTCCTCTAATAGGAAGCTGAAATCACCTCCTTTACAAAGCTCTGCAAAGCTCAAACTCATCTTTGGAGTAACCATTCATTTAGCCCTTCCTGACTTCAAACAAAAGGTAGATGTCCCTGTCCTAAGCCAAACCTCTCTTAAAAGTCCTCTCTTATCTTTGCTGCTTAATGTAATTCTGAGGCTGGACCATAACAGTCACTTCTCTAAAACCTGGGTTGTTTCCATGTACACCTGGGAATCAGAGTGTTCACTCATCTTTGAAGTCCTCAAGAGGCATTCTCTTTCATTTACATTGCCCCAAAAGATACCTTTCTAAGTTATATGATCATTCTTTTTGCTTAAAATCCTTGGATGCTTCCACATTGCCTAATGATAGAATGCAGACTCCTCAGCATGTTGTGTGCTGTTTTCTGGTCTTACCTCTGTCAAAGCAACAGTTACACCAGACAAAGTTAAACAGACAAGGAAGACTTTATTTAAGATTACTACAATAAAGGAGAAAGGCCAGAACTCAGTCTGAGCTCAACTCCACTGAAACAAAGGGCTGCAGTTTTTAAGGGCTGGATTTGGAGGAGTTATAGGCTGTCTATGTTGCTAATTGACTTTACCCAAAGGAAGAGTAAACTTTCTTGTATCTTCAAGATGGGAGATATTTTTACAACTTGGAGCAAGATACCTGTCAATATTAAGCTCCTACCTACCCTCCCAGAGAAAGTGGGAGATAGGGGTGCTGTCTTTCTTGATGATTACATTTCAAAGGGACAGCTCCAGGTCCCTGAGAAAGACAGTTCTGAGTTGAAAAACTGGCAGGAAGCTTTTAAAAAGATTTACATCTCAAAGGAGCAGAGAGTAAATTTACAATTATAATTTTCTAAGGTAAAAGCTCTAAGAAAAGGGAGATCAAGGGTCTAGAGTCTGGAAGAAGATGGTGTCTAGTTTCTTCAAGCTGAAGGAAATGTTAAGGCTGTCTTCATTACCTCTAAATCCCCACTTTGCATTTCTTAAGCTCATCTGGTTACCATTCTCTGAATATGTTACATGCTCTCTTATTTTATTTTATTTTATTTTAATCTATCTATCCATCTAATTTTAATGTCAGGATTGTACAAAATGCTTTTCTTTGAGTGGTAGAATTCTCTTCAAAAACTTTCATTGCTCTAAAGATATAGTATACAGCCTTCAACATGGCCTAGAAGTGTTCCCTATCTAATCCTGACTAGGGTTTCAGCTCATCTTATATAACTCTCCTCCAATACTCTGCTGTAGAACAATGTTTTCTGTTGTTGTGGATGGTTGAGTGTGTTCTACTTCTTTTTACCAGATGATCTTTGTACCTACACTGATCTTTCTTGATTTCATCCTTCACTTTGTCTAATTAATTCCACCAATCTTAAGCAGGGTAAATTTGGGTTCTGTCTTATATGTTTTTACAGATCCTCATTCTTTGTCTTCATAGAATATACTTCAGTTGGTAATTATATATACATTCTTCAATGTACATTTAAATCATTTCTGTCTCCTGTAATGAGTTATAATGGATCAGGGACTGAATATGTTGATAAAAATGATATCCCTATTGCCTAGCCCAGTGCCTGGAACATAGGAGTTCTCAGAAAAAAAAATAATAATAAGTAAATAAATAAATGAAAGAGTAGATAAATAAATGACTGTGAATTTTCAAGAGTCAAGTTGAATATTATTTTCTTGGTTAAATCTTTTCTCCCCCTTTAGAGGCAGTGTTAAGTGTTCATCTGTTTTTCTTTTGATCATTGTTAATAAATACAAAATAGTATTCATTGTATTGATTGTGTATAAGCCAGTCTCCCCCTTCACTAGCTTATGAATGCCTTAAGAGTAGAAGCTTTTTGACTTAAATTTGTATGTATCTCAGCTCTTAGAGAAATTCCTGATAAGTAGTTCAAGTAGACAAAAAAGCATTCAATGAATTAATAAGCATTTATTAAGCACTTACAGTGCCCAATATTAGGACAGTGTGATATCTGTTGACCTGGTATTTATAAGCACTGTGGAAATTTGAAATTATTTTAAATTAGTATTTAAAATGTATGTTTCATCAGTACATACTGAAAATCTTTGAAAGAATACTCTTACTGATATAAAAATACTCAATTACTGCTTAATGCCTCGTTATATTAGAAAGAGAAATTTAGAGAATATTTATGACTGAGTGACTACATATATGTAATAAACAAAATGTCTAGCCAAATAGACAAAGGCTGTAATTGAATTTAAATCTGTATAATCTTTATTCCTTGTCATAATCATAGATTCAGTGTTGATTATTAGCAATTTAGTTATAGATGGTTAGAGAGATAATATAGAAAAAGAGAGACTGTTCATTGGTATGCTAAATTTCCCAAGAGTGTAAGCTTTATCTCAATGCTAATGATGACCCCAAATCTTCTAAGATATGCCTGTGTTTGCTGAGACCATAAAACTATCTTTGCGATGGAAAATTGAATTCTGTCACTTAAACTATGTTATAAATAGATCACTTTTAAGATAATCTGTCTGCAAATGAGCTCCTTGTCATTTTTTAACTTAAATATATCTCTGTATTTCTCTATGTATCTCTCTAATATAATTTTATTCATTGGGGAGATAATATTTTTATTGGCTCTTCCCCACTGTATAAAGAAATAAAAATGTATCACCTATGGTAGATCTGAATGAAAATACAATACCAAATTTAATTTTATCAAAACATGTTGAGAAGACAAAATTTAACATAAAAATAATCAATGAACTAAAAAATACTATATTTATTTAAAATCTAGATAAGTTTAATAGTAGTTAAGAGAAAAGAAATACCACTACAGAGCATAAATTTTAGAAAGATTTCTTTAAATGTTTGAGGTATATCTTGAAGCATCGGAGAAACATCTGAATTGCAAGTAAACATTTTATATTAGGTTGGACAACCCCCCCACCACAAAACTACAAGTTAAAATATACTGTGATATGATGCTGGAAAACTACACCAGGTGCAGCAGGGAGCATCCAGTTACTATGCTGTGAGTAAAGCATAGGAAGATTAAGATATAAACAGTGGCACAGCTTTAACTAAATATTGTTTTAAGGCACAAACTCAAGATTCATCATCTGTATAGTGAAGATTATTCTGTACTCACTGGTCTTTTCAACCACTGCTACCAAAATTAATAATGGTATCATTCAGGCAAGAGGTTTTTCTTATCTGTTCCTTAATTTTTGCTTTTCTCTTTTCTGCTTTTCTGTCCATTTTTTGTCCTTTATTTTTTAAATGTGTTTCATTCTTCTTAATTACAAAAGTTAAATAGACATAGTGTAGAAAATTTGGAAAGTCCAGAAAATTGTAACAGAGAAGTTAAAAATGACATAGTTATGTATTAAGGTGAACTTCATAGTTGTTTTGGTGTGTTTCCTTATAAACTTTGTGTTTAAACTAAGCATATTAACATAGTTTCTGAAAAAGAGGAAGATAAGTGTTGTTCCTGATAATATAGCTATCCTTTGATAGTTAGCAGAGCATTAAAATTAATAAACATACACATGTGTATGAGCACACATACATACACACCCAGCCACACATGAATTACATTTCCTCCTGTCTCCCTCTCAGCTGCAGGTGATGGGACATGAGAATGCCAAGTTTCCATATCTGTTCTTTTCCCCCCAGTAATGAGATGTGTTGTCTCTGAATGTGTGCAGAAAGAAAGAAAATCTTTGGTGGGAAATGGGGCAGTTGCTGCTTAAGAAAGCAGTATTCCTATAGAGCGTTTCTGGTTGATTTAGAAACACATTTTTTAGTTAGGGGAAGAGAACTGGGTTGAGTAAAACCAAAGCTTACCTCTTTCTTGATTGGCGTTCTAGGTCAGAAGTTGAAGTATACAAAAAGAGGCCAGTAAAACTTGCCCCTAGTAGATATTATCCACTGACATTGATGAATTAATGACTGCTAGCCTAAGTTTTCAGTGCTAATGTGTTTCATTGTTTCATATTTCTAATTATTTAGTGTGGTACAGAGAGATGGTACATCAGAGATTACTGCATTTATATTGTCTTAACCTAGTTGTACTGTTGTTTTTCCTTTTATTTGTTGTTTTTTTTTTGTTTTTTTTGCAGTACGCGGGCCTCTCACTGTTGTGGTCTCTCTCGTTGCGGAGCACAGGCTCCGGACGCGCAGGCTCAGTGGCCATGGCTCACAGGCCTAGCCGCTCCGCGGCATGTGGGATCTTCCCGGACCAGGGCACGAACCCGTGTCCCGTGCATCGGCGGGCTGACTCTCAACCACTGCGCCACCAGGGAAGCCTTGTTTTTCCTTTTAAAGAAGAACTAGTTTAATGATTTTTTTTTTATGAGAAATGCTTTTTCACTTTAGATAACGGAAGGTTTTTTAAAGCCTCATCAATCATAATTTTGAAAAGACTCCTCAAATATCGTTTTAGTTAACTAGAAGATCAGAATTCATGAAGATGATCTCATAATAAGTTTTCAGGTGTCTGGTCTCTACTCATAAGCATCTTTAGAAAATTAATTGCCTTTTTTTCAGCTTAGCATATAACCTTACTGGCCTCCCATAAGATTAGATGTTCAAAATAGGTGAATTTTATAATTATCTCTCAAACATTTTTTATTTCTCTTCAGTACAGAACAGTTTCTGCTTCTTGAGAAGTTAAAGGACAGATGACACTCTGGAGTAAAAATTGACAAATTCTATCAACAGCAACTTATTTTTGCTCTGCTTATGAAGTTTAGGTTATATTCTCTCACTTTCATCATTCCATTACACCAAGTACTTAAGTTTTGGTCCACTTTCCATAATATTCTTTTTGGAAGTTTAGTGAGCTTATTTAGATGTTTATGAGTTCCTTTACGGGTGTACTAGAGAGTTTTTGCTCTTTATGGTTTGCATTCTACATTTCTCTACCTGGCTCTGTGGCTAAGAGTTTGAGCAATATGGGTTCTGTGTCTTTGTGATTCCAATTGGTGTTAGCCAATGGGGGACCTGGCAGGAGATTAGATGAAGGGAAAAAAAGTGAAATCAACATACTTATTTTCCTAGCTCCATCACTTCTAGGTCAGCTCAAGCTAGTTGTTTCATCTACATTGAAGGATAAAGCTTTTATCAAGTGCATATTCTATATAAGTGTACTGGGTTTAATAGTGTCCACCTCAAATTTATGTCATTCCCAGAACCTCAGATGTGACCTAATTTGGATTTAAGGTCCTTGTAGATGTAATTAGTTAAGATGATGTCATATTGGAGTAGAGTGGGCCTTAAATCCAATATAACTAGTGTGTTTATTAGAAGGGGAGAAGAGACACAGAGTCAGAAAAACATACAGGGAAGATGAGCACGTGAAGATGGAGACAGATTGGAGGGATGCATCTACTAGCTAAGAAACACCAGGTGTTGCCAATAACCTCCACAAGCTAGGAAGAGGCAAAGATAGATCGTCTCTAGAGCCTTCAGAGGGAACTTGGCCGTAATGATAACTTGATTTCAGACTTCTAGCCTTCCTATCTGTGAAAGAATATACTTCTGTTTTTGTTTTGTTTTGTTTTGTTTTGTTTTTGCGGTACATGGGCCTCTCACTGTTGTGGCCTCTCTCGTTGTGGAGCACAGGCTCCGGACGCGCAGGCTCAGCAGCCATGGCTCACGGGCCCAGCTGCGCCATGGCATGTGGGATCTTCCCGGACTGGGGCACGAACCCCTGTTCCCTGCATCGGCAGGCGGACTCTCAACCACTGCGCCACCAGGGAAGCCCTATACTTCTGTTTTTTTTATAGCACTCAGTTTCTGGTAATTTCTTATTGCAACCCGAGAAAACTAATACAACCACTATCTTCATCAGAAGTCAAGTAATTTCTTTCTTCCCTTGTCTCTTTGGGCCCAAGAACTGTAACACTATACTTCAAATTAATGTCCTATCCTTTGTGGTTTCCTGACATTGCTACTGTTGTAAATTTACAAGGAAACCTTTCTCAAATTATCTTGTGTACCAAGATCTTAAGTGTACCATCTGCTTCTTAACAAAATCCTAATTATTAAGTAATTAGTCCTGCAAGTGGCCAGAAAAAATAATCCATTGAATACATATTTGGAGATTTTTTTGGTGCATATTTTCAAACAATACTTTTCTTGCTAGAGAGAATGAAGCTTCACCTAATCCTTACCTCTGGTGGCAGTATGGGATGAAGTACAGGTAGAGAACAAGCTTTGGGAGATCACCTGGCAACAAATCATTGTGGCAACATTGGTAATTATAAAAATTGTCTAATCACAATTACTTTTTGGGTTAGCCCTAGAGATCATACATCAGTAGAAACAGAAGTTAAAAACTATTAACATGTAATTAAGAATATGTATTGAAAATCAGAATGCCTCAATGGCAGCTTTAAAAGAATCTGTCATCTCTCATATGAGGACCAAATCCAGAAAATGATTGGAAGGAATACAGACTTGAAATACTAATTATATAATTAATTCTACCATCTCTCTTACACTAATATATGGGTACTGCTGAAGGAGCAGCAGGAACTTGAGACTTGGAATTGTTATGTGTGTACATTCATGGATGAAACTAAGAACTTCGAAACTCAGTGTTTTCTTGAATGTCTTTTGTCATTGCAGACAACATCTTCCCCCATGAAGGAATAGTCTTATATATTTACAAACATTTTAATGGATGTACAACATGTGGAAGCAAGCATTTATCCTCAAGACCCAACCCACTACCTCAATATTATCCCTAGGCCCATCCTTGACAGGGGTGCATTCACTTAGGATTTGTATTTAATTGGCAGCTTCAGCACTTGGGACAAACATTAATAGTTAATTTGGTTGGATAATTGAAGCCTAGTTGCAATGGTGGCCTTTAGTTAATGAGGCCTTTGTGCCAGAAGTTTCTTGTCATACTGTAGAGAAAGGTATCTGAAAGCTACTGGAAATGAGTATGTTGGAATGAAACTGTTATAAGGAACCTGCTCAGCTACTCCTGGACTACACTTTCTGTCAGTAAGAGAGGTCATATCTTCATTAGAATTAAAAAATATTTTGGCTAAAATATATGTATATATTGGCTAGGGAGTACCAATCTCTGGTGGTTCTCCTCTGTAGGTAAGAAATAAAATGGGAAAGATGGTGATAAAAGGTGCTAATGGAGCTGAATTCCATGAATTTAACAGGAAAAAATGGAATCTCAGAATGACAGAGCTTGATGGCATTGCTTGAATACCACAGTTGAAGTAGAAGCAATTAATAAAATAAGCTACAACAATTCCAAGGGAACCCGACTATTTCGACACAGAGACTTGTGACAATTTATTTTATTTTAATCCAGGATCCTTAGAATAAAATAAATGGGCAATAGGTATGGTTCAGCTTGACAGATACAGGTGGAAATTCTAGATCTTCTGGTCAGAAATCCTAATATAGCTAATATTGTGGGGATTAAGGTACTCTCTTCTTGGGTCCAGGCTTAAGCCAGTTCACACATCTAGCACTACTTACAGAAGGAGACTGAGTCCCTTTATGGAAAAAACCTACAATAGTAATATGAATTAGGTCTTTAATCTTCATCTTGACTTTCCAAAAGGATATACAATACCAAGTTAACTGCACACTGGAAAAAGAAAACCTCCAGACATTCCTGGAGTTGCTTTTATTGACTTAGATCATGTACTTATCCTCAAAGTCCCCAAATGCCATAAGCCATGAGTTAGTGTAGTCAAGTGACATTTGAAGAGTTGACCTAAGTCAATTTAAAAGGGCTTTAGTGAGACCATGGATGTATCCTGCGGTTATTTACCCAGTCCCAGAAAGTACAGCAGGGAAAAAATGTACTTAGTTACTGTAGGATCTTCGTACTTCTTATTAAACCATGTAGTGAGGATGGAAAAAATTATAAAGTCATAATTATGATGATAAAGTTATGAAAATCTTCTATATGAATGTCCCCCCAGGATGTTAAACTAACAGTAATACTATATCCCTTGGAAAAATTGCTAAAACTATTGCCATTAACTTGAGAAATGTGGTGATTCTTACCACATCCACATTGACTAGCCTGTTTGGCCATTTAAAAAGTCAAAGTTATGGAAAATAATGGTAGAAAATTAAATAAAAAGCACATATCCAGTTATTGGTATCAATTATATCTGTGATTCTGGATGTGGTAACTTCACCAGAGAAAATCAATAGAGTCCCTGACACATGGTACGTAGATAATGATTTAGAGTATACATTTATTTTTGCAATTCCCACAACAAAAATAATTAGAAATAAATTGAATTTATATAGTAAAGCCAACCATATAGCTTTAGACTCTTTAACCAGAACTGTCATCCTGGTTTCTGTCCTGCTCCATCCTACCTTGTTATCCCAGGGAATATCACGCCGATCCATTTAAGAAATGAAACAGAAACCACAAACATTCAAAATGAACTATGACTCATGAAAAGATAAACTTTACCAAAGCATGATATGAAATACAAGCTAGCTAAGCTCAATTTTAAAAAAACACTTTGTTTTAACACCAAGTAATGCAGATCAAGAGGCTTCATAAAAATAATGTAACATAATATCATAACAAGAGTGAGTCCATATGGTTTCATGTATTTCAAATATAGAGTACACAATGCTCCATAAATTGTTATAGTTTAAAAATTCTGGCCAATCAGTGCCCTAAAGCTAAAGGCAAATTTGACAGATATGTTGATTGCAGCCTTGTGAGAGCTCAAGCAGGTGATCTATGTCTATGCCTGGAACCCTAAACCAAGGAAATTATGAGGTAAAATATGTGTTGCTCTAAGTTCCTAGGTTTGTGATAAATTGGTATGCAGCAATAGAAAACTGATAACAGATTTTGGTACCAGAAGCGAGATGCTGTGATAACAAAGATCTAAACAGGAGTGACTTTGGAGCCAAGCAATAGACTGAGGCTGGAAGAATTTTGAGGAACATGATAGAAAGCCTAAATTGCTTTGAAAAGAGTTTTAGTAGAAATTTAGACTTGCAGCTGAGGGCTCAGAAAGAAGTGAGAAACAGGTTATTGGAAACTCAAGGAATGGGGGATCATTGTTATGTAGCAGCAGAAAACTTAGCAAAGTTATCTCCTGAAGTTATGTGAAAATCAGAATGTTTAAGTGGAATTTGGTTATAAAACTAAAGAGATTTCCAAGAAATTTGTTGAAGGTGAAATTTGATTCCTTCTTAATGCTTATAGTAAATTGAGAAAGGAGAGAGATATTGAGGGAAGACTATTAAACAAAAAGAAAATAGGAGTTAACAGTTTTGAAAATTCTCAGTCTCTCCATATGGAAAAAGATCCTAACATTAAAGAATTCACTATCAGGAAAGAATACTCTAGAGAAAAGGCTGAGGTGTTAACTGCATAACATGTTGTTAAAACCTCAGCAAGATAAAAAGTTCAGAGTACTCAGTCACATAAAGGGTTCTCACAAGATTAAGGGTATGTCTCACAAATCCTTTCAAAGTATAGGACCTCTAGGAAGCCTAAGGACATTTTTCCTCATTAGAAAAGATGTTACCTAAAAAAAGTCTGTAAGTGTGGCATTTGTCTAGTGAGGTGAACTCCAGTGAAATCTATGGGAGACCTACAAAGTTTCTGAGAAATTTACTTCAGCAAAAACTACCAGCTTGGACTGAAGAGGGCAGAAAGTGTACAAAGTAAAAAGAGATGGTTGAAGTCTCAAAATTCTACTGGAAACAATCAGGCTGATAAGATTCCTCCACGAACACATGCTATCTTTAATTAAAAAGGAAGTATGACACAAAGGACACACCAAGAGCCCAAACTGTAGAACTGAAAGGCAGAGTGCATTATTCCCAGGCTTTGAAAACTAATCAAGGAACTACGGGTGGACTTTGCATGGCTGGATGTGGGAAATGCCAGAAATGTACCAGTGATTCTTTTTTACTTTTACTTTTCTCCATTTTTGAACAAAAAGACTACAGCTATTATACTATGCCTGTCTCACTATTGTATGTTGGGTGTGTTTGAGCAAGACAACTGTTTCCTTAGTTTCAAAGGTGCATAGGTGGAGAGGAATTGTATCCTCAGAGCTGTACTTAATAGGTTATACCCAGAAGCCTCGTCTGTACATGGACCAGATACATAACCAGTGAGATTATGCACTTTGAGCAAATGCTGAAGCCGGGGTTAGACTGTAGGAACTTTGGGAGGGGATAAATGTATTTTGCATGTGGGAGGGTTGTGAATCACTGCAGGCTGGATGGTAGACTATGACAGATAGCTTCTATAGTAACCCACAAGAATTCCGACCTCTTGATGTTCACATTTTTGTTTTTCTAGTTCTGAGATGTAGGGGGGCATTTACAAAGACTGGGGAGAAGCATCCACATGTTAAGAACTTCCCCAGCTCCAGCTGTCTTCCAAGAAAGAAATGAAGACCTCAGATTACAGTCACATGGAGCTGAATTTTGTAAACCACCTGAAAGAGCCTGTAAACGGGTTCTCCTCAAAAGCTTCCAGGTGAGAACCCAGGCTGGTCAACATCTTCATTTTGACTTTGTGGGACCCAGAGCAGAGAAACTAGCTGACCCATCAGACTTTTGACCTACAGAAAAATGAGATGATAAATCTGTGCTTTTTAAGCCACTAAGTTTGTGATAATTTTTTTATGGCAGCAATAGAAAACCAAAACAACAGTATATGAATGAGAAGAAAGAGGAGGGAGGGCAAGTATAAAAGACATAAATCCTGTTCATAAAATAAGATGAAATCAATGTATAGTATAGTGATAAATCAATAAATGCTACAAACCTTTTTATCTAGATATGTGGAAATAAATATCAGGAAAATATAATAAAATATAAACATATTTTAAAATAATATAAAGTATTAAAAGTGATTGTCTCAAGAGATCAGAACTACAGTGATAGGAATGTCTAAGACTGCTATTCATTGTAAGACTTTTAGTATTATTTGACTTTCAAATGAATATGTGTAAATCACATTAATAACTTTTTGGATATATGTTAATAGGGGCTATCTCTCAGTGTTTCAGATAATTTTTTTATTTTAGAATAGTTTTGTATATCTTCAGGTTTTTAAAAATGGATAATTATTACTTTTATAATCAGGAAAAAAGTTTAAAAATTTCTAATGCTCATTTTATTCAGAGGCACATTTTAAAGTGATATAACAATATTTATTTCTCTATGAGTGTGCTATAAATTGCATACATATTTTTTCATATCTTTTCTTTGCCAGAATATCTGATGATATTATCTAGTACCTAACACAGGTAGCATGGTAATTTCTCAATAAATATTCATTGAATAAATATTAATGACTATCAATATCATTTGAAGCACTCTCATATACAATTAAAACTTGTACTGAATTGTAGTTTTTGAAGTACTTCTTTAAGTTGTTTTTCATATTTTGCCTACTAATCTTTTACTGTTGGCATGGTTAATTTGTTAGTATGAACCTCTTCATTTAGATGAGGGAAGATAAAACCTGAAAGGTGAAACAACCTTACTGAGATCACACTAGAGGTAATCAGTTGAAAAATTGAGATACAAACCCAAACTATCTGACTGCTATACTAGAAGTCTTTGTGGTATATCATCTGAAATATCCTTTTATTCAGAATTTGTATCATTACTACATTGCCTTTTAGTTTTTTCAAGGAAATATATTATAAAAAATTGGAAATCTGGTCAATTCTTACGTGATGGTGCTAGTATTTCCACATACCCCTTATCATAAATTATATAATCAACTCAGCAAAATTAATAGCCATGGCAATCTCTCCTTACATTCTGCAAATATTTCAATCCTGGATCCATTGATAATGGTGATTTTTTTATAGCAGGCTGTGAACTGGCAAACCATCAAGAGTACTAAAGTCAGACTTTCTTGGTTGTTTTTTATTTCATTTCTTCATTCTATTTTATGAGATTGGTTTATGTTATTTGATTTCTCATTAAATTTTATATTTGTGGGTTTATTTTATGATTTCTCTGATGTGCCAAGATGACCTTGCTGCAAGTGATAGGAAAAAGATGGATAACTTTGAGGAAACAGTTTATCTGATAAAAAATTGTGTGTATGTGATTTTCTATCAAGAGCATTCTGTTATATTTATTGTTTTAGGAATAATCTAAGGATCACTATGTTCTAAATTCTGTCTGGCTCTTTTTAAACCATTCTTTATGTCACCTATGTACCAAAAATACAATTAAGATTTTATAAATGCTTTTCATTTCAAATTTTACTATTTATGACTAGGACTTATATGAGCAAACCATAACTGCAAAACTAGGGTGGAAACTAGTTGGATCTCTTGGAACATTGTTACTCGTTTAATAAAACAATAATAATAATATTAACCCTCTATTCTTCATAAGGCTGTTATGAGAGTCAAGTTAGAAAACTAATGAAAATGTATGGAAATGGGAAAATATTGCTATTGTAATTGTTTTCTCTTTTGTACTGGAACACAGTGTACCTGGTGGTGATCATTATTTGCATGTGAAGTTATTCCACAGTGTTCAGCTGATCCTTTCTGGCTTTTCTTTTACACAGTGCCCATGGAAGATATTTGGTTTTGCTTTATAATGATAAGCATGATAGTTCACAGGGCTACTGTAGTTTGTGACTCAATATTTTAAAAACACCAGGAGAATTGAAAAGAGGTATACCAGTGATTCAGTGGTTCACTATTGTACAGTGAACTCTGGTAGAGACATTGAGTTATAGCAGAGAGTCTATGTATCTTGTAGGATCTATAGATGAATACATAAAATGTTGTGGACTTACACTAATTTTAAAATTTATGTAGGTGCTATGTGAACAATAAGATAAAAATTAATATAAAAGTATTTCTTTACTTCTAGTAGCTTTTGTATTATATTTTCTCAAAATAAGTAAAATGTAAATATATAATGATGGATGATAAAATCATTTTATATTAGAATGTGGTCTTTCTGCTTGTAAGAGAAATTCTTAACCTGGAATCTACAAAATTCTGTAAAATGTATGTTGCATGTGTGTGTGTTTGTTATGGATTCTGTGGAGAATCCATATCTTTAATTCAGTTCTTTAAAGTATGAAGTCCACTGTTCTGTAAATTTGGAACAACTAAACTACCCAATACCTGCTTTCTTTTCTCAGGATGTGAGATGGGAAAACGTATGACATTAGTTAAAAATGACATATGGGACTTTCAGCCCCATAACACTGAGAAAGTCATTCTTCCAATTCTCTCCATACTGAATTTAGGATAGAATGTTGTTAAAAGGCAGTAAAGATTCAGGGAAATGGGAAAAATAAAAAGAAAAGTAAGGTTAGATATAAAGATCAAACATAAGAAAACTAAATTAGCACTATCAAAAGATTGGTAATCACAGTGTAGTGAAAGCTATGGGGAAATGATAAGCCTGTATTTTAATCTCAGCTCTCGTAGAGACACTTTGGGATTTTAATATTCCAGAATCTTTTGGTTGAAAGTGACAGAAACTCAGCTTTACTTAGCTTAAGCCAAAGGGGGTATTTTTTTTTAGATCACTGATATATTTTGTATGATTCTAAATCTTTTAGGTTTCTTGACATCTATTTTAAAGCTCAGAATATAATTTATTTGGTAAATGCTCAAAGTGCACCTGAAAAAAAAGATCTTTCTACATTTATTGAGGGGATGATTGTATTAAATATCAAGTAAGTCAATTTGGTTGAAAATGTTGCTCAAGTATTCTATATCTTTAGTGATATTCTACTTGTTTTATCAATTATTATAAGAAGGATATTGAAATTTCTGATTGGACTTGTGGATTTTTAAATTTTTCTTTTTATTTATATTAATTTTTACTTCACGTACCTTGAAGTTTTGTTATATAATTGTGGATTTTTCTATTTCTTCTTGCAGTCTTGTCATTCTTTGATCCATGTATTTTGAAGTTCTGTTATTAGGTGTATAATAATGTAACAATAGTAGGAGACTTAAATACTGCACTTTCAATATTAGATAAATCATCCAGACGGAAAATTAATAAGAAAACATAGAATCTGAATAACACTATAAACCAAACATATGTAGACATTTATTCCAACAGCACCAGAATATACATTCTTCTCAAGTGCAAACAAACAGAACATTCTCCAGGATTGATCATATGTAGGGCCACAAGCTAATCTTAACAAATTTAAGAAGATTTACATCATATCAAGTATCTTTTCTTACTATAATGATATGAAACTGAAAATAAATAACAGGATGAAAATTAAGGAAAATCACAAATACATGACAGGTAATCAATATACTTTGGAACAACCAATGGGTCAAAGAATAAAGCAAAAATCATTTTGAGAAAAATGAAAATGGAAACACAACATACTAAAACTTATGGGATGCAGCAAAAGCATTTCTAAGAAGTTTATGGTGATAAATACCTACATTAAGAAAAATTTCAAACAACCTAACTTTACACCTCAAGAACTAGAAAAAGAAGAAAAATAGAAGCCCAAAGTTAGCAGAAGAATGGACATAACAAAAAAAGAGCACAAATAAATGAAATAGAGACAAGAAAAGCTATAGGAGAAAAAAATCAATGAAACTAAGACATGATTTTTGAACAGATGAACAGAATTGACAAACTTTTAACTAGACTAAACAAGAAAAAAATAAAGGAGTGAAATAAACAAAATTATAAATTAGAGAAATTAAGCAAACATGGGAGAAAAATTCATAACAATGAATTTAACAATGATTTCTTACATATGACATCAAAAGCACAAGGAACAAAATATAACTTTTTTTGTGATGAAGACACTTAACAAACTAGGAATAAAAATATACTTCCTGAATATGGTACAGAGTATCTTTGAAAATCTTACAACTAACAACATTCTCAATGGTATGACTTCACTTTAAGACCAAGAGCAAGACTAGGATATCCTCTCACCATTTTACTGAACACTGTGTTGAAGATTCTATACAGGGAAATTGGGTAAGAAAAAGAAATGAAAAGACATCACAAGTGAAAAGAAAAATGTAAATATCTCTATTTGAACATGATATGATCTTATATACAGGAAATCATAATCATAAAGGAACCAATAAACACTATTAGAGCTAATAAAAGAGTCCAGCAAGGTTTCAGTATACATACTCAGTATACAAATATCACTTATATTTCTCTATACTAGCAATGAACATTCCAAAGCAAAATTTAGAAAACAATTGCATTCACAAAATCTTCAAAGATCATAAAATTTTTAGGCATAAATTTAACGAAAGAAGTGCAAGACTTGTACGCTGAAAACAACAAAACATTGTTGAAAGTACTTGAAGATATAAATACATGGAAAGACATCCTGTGTTCCTGGATTGGAAGACTTAATATTGTTAAAAGAAAATACTCCCCCAATTCATCTATTGATTCAATAAAATCCCTATCAACGTACAGTTACCATTTTTTTGGGGGCATAAATTGTTCAGTTGATCCTAGATTCATATAGCAATGCCTTATTAACATATTTTTAAAAGAAGAACAAAGTTAGAGGACTCACGTTTTCTGATTTTATAACTTACTCCAAAACTACAGTGATTAAGGTACTGATATAAAGATAGAAGTATAGATCAATGGAATAGAATTGAGGGTACATAAGTAAACCTTTATTTTTATGGTAAGTTTATTTTTTACAAGATGACAAGAAAATTGAATGGAGAAAGAAATGCCTTTTCCATAAATGGTCTTGGGACAACTAGATATGCATATGGAAAAAGATGAAGTAGATCCCTCTTTCCTTTACCCCAGATACAGAAATTAACTAAAAATGGGTAATAGGCATAAATTTAAGAGCCAAATTCTAAAACTAAGTCTTAGAAGAAAACATAGGATCTCCATAATTTTGGATTAGGTAATGGTTTTCTAGGTATGGCATCCAAAGCACATGTGACAAAAAATAGATAAATTAGACTATATCCAAATTAAAGATGTGCAAAAATGATACCATCAAGAAATTGACAATACAACCCAAGAATGAAAAAAAAATTTGCATATCATATATCTAATAAGGAACTAGTTTCAGAATATATAGAATACTTCCAATCCAATAATAAAAAAGACAAATATCACAATTATAAAATGGGCATAAAATTTGTCTATACATTTCTCCAAAGAAGATAATATAATGGCTAAAGATAACATGAAAAGATGTTCAACATTATTAGACATTAGGGAAATTCAAATCTAAACCACAGTGAGATACCATTTCATACTCGCTGGGATGGCTGTAATAAAGATAGAGAATAACAAATGTTGCCAAGGATATAGGGAAATAGGAACTCTTATACATTGGTCATGGGAATGTAAAATAATGTAGCCACTTTGGAGACATTTTGGCATTTCCTCAAAATGTTAAAAATTGAGTTATGGTATGACCTAGTAATTCTGCACTTAGGTATATATTTAAGAGAACTGACAACTCATATCTATACAAAATCTCACACACAGATATTTAACAGCAGCATTATTCATAACAGTGAAAAAATGGAAGCAAGACAAATGTCCATCAACTGATGAATAAATAAATACAATGTGTTGTATCAATTCAGTGATATGTTATTTTGCAATAAAAAGTGAATTAATAATACATGCTGCAGCATGGATGAACCTTGAAACCATAATGCTAAGTTAACGCAGTCAGTCACAGAAGACCACGTGTTTTATGATACCTTTTATATGAAGTGAGAAAAAAAAAATATGTATAAAAGCTTAGCAGCTGCCTAGGGCTGGATTGGGGGGTTGAGGAGTGATAGATATGGGGTTTCTTTTGGGGGTGATAAAATGATCTAAACTTAGATTGTGATGATGTATGTACAACTCTGTAAATATGCAAAAACCATTTAATTGTACACTTTAAATGGGTGGATTTTATGGTATGTGAATTACGTTTCAGTAAAGATATTTTTAAAAAGCAGGGAAAAAGTCTGAAACAGTACTTTTCTGAGGCAATTTAATGAAAAGGGAAGCCTTGGCAAGCCATAATAAAAACAGAGATTTATTTTTTTAAGTATTTATTTCACCTTCATTTTTGGAAGATATTTTTGATGAGTATGGAATCTTAGCTTGAAATTTTTTTCTTTCAGAACTTCAAAGATGGCACTCCTCTTCTGGCTTTCAATGTCTCCACAAAGAAGTTTGCTGTCATTCTTATCTTTGTTATCCTGCATAATTTGTCTTTCTTCTTAGACAGTTTTTCATGTTAAATCAACTTGATTTAATCAATATGATTAAGAACTGCCTTTATTTTCTTTATTTTTTTTTATTATTGGGACTTATTGAACTTTTGTGAGTTTATAGTTTCAACAAATTTTGAAAAGTTTAAGTATTTCTAAAAAGTTTTTTTTCTATCCACTGTCCTTTCCATTTTTCTGGATACAAATTATACTTATTTTGTACTGCTGAAAGTTGACCCAAAGTTCACTGATGCTCTGTTTGTTTTATTTTCAGACTTTATTCCTTCTCTGTTTTATTTTAGATACTTTCTATTACTATGCCTTCAAATTCGCTATTCTTTTCTTCTCAATATTTGGTTTTCTTTTATTTCCATCAATAGTAGTTTTCAGTGCAGACATATTTTTCATCTAAAGAATCTGGAATTTGGGTTGTTTTATTTCTTCTGGGTCTCACCTTAACATGTTCAATATTTCATCTACATTCTTGGACATATGGGATAGTTATAATTTCTGTTTTAATGTTCTTTACAAACTATTTTATCTGTGTCATTTCTGGGTGTATTTCTTTTGAATAATATTTTTCCTCATTATTAATTGTATTTTCCTGCTTTCTTGCATGCCTAGCTATGTTTTACTATATGCAGTACATTATGAATTTTACCAGTTGAGTACTGGACTGTAAAAAAATTATTTAAATATACTTGAGCCTTTTTATGGCATATAATTAAGTTATATGGAAACAATTTTATCCTTTAAAGTTTTGAACTTACACTTTGTTAAACGAAACCAAAGCAACCTTTAGTCTAGGAATAATTTTGCCTCACTTTGTGCCAATACCCTGGTAATGATGAATTAGTAGTATGCTTTTCACTGTGGCCAGTAGAAACATGGACTATTTATGGTCCTCTGTGAGCTCTAGGGATATTCTAGCTCTGATCTTCTTGGGTGTTTCTATTTCTGGTCTTGTACATGCATGCACTGATAAGTACTCAGCTGAAGATTTAAGGTGTGCATGAGGAGTCTTTTGATCTCTGGAGTGCTCTGTTTCTGCAGCTCTCTTCTTTTTGATGCTTCACTCTGTGAACTCTTGCCACATTGGCCTCCAAGCTCTATTCCTTCCACTCTGGCAGACCTCTGTGCTCTGTTCAGGCTCCCTCTGTCTGCACAGTGTTCTGGAATCACTTTTCAGGCAGTAAGTTGGAGCTATTATTGGGCCCATCTTATTTGTATCCCTTCTCTCAAAGATCTCTGTTCTGTGATGCCTAATGTGCAATATTTGTAAATTGTTGTTT
Organism: Monodon monoceros; assembly: GCF_005190385.1. Lineage (NCBI taxonomy): Eukaryota > Metazoa > Chordata > Mammalia > Artiodactyla > Monodontidae > Monodon > Monodon monoceros. The sequence goes on along the minus strand of NW_021703784.1, from coordinate 41,814,111 downwards.
CTTCAGATTTTTTCTGTTCTTTTGTTTTTTAGTTGTTTTTCAGGGGCTGGGTAAACCCAATCCCTTTTTTTCCATCTCAACCAGAAGTGGAAGTTAGCTTCCCATATCAAAGGTATGATGTATCATAACAAACTTAAGTTGAAGATATCAATTCAGAGGTTGTTATTACAGTATGTCATATTTTTGATTTGTAAAACCCATGTTTAGGAAAATAAATATTTCTTGTGTAAAATTTTCTCATTTACTTTAAGCCTTTTTTATATTGCAATATAATCTCTCCTAGAAGTTTTTATTTTTAAGGAAATCACAATGCTTAGAAATAAATCAAGTTTATTTAAATACTAGGTATGTATAGAAAAAGAAGAGATTCTGCCTTTTAACACCATTTATGTACATGTTGCCATTATGTCATAGAACTCTGAAGGATAAATTAAAGCTTTAAAGTGTATATAACAAATAATGTGATATGTTTAGATAATGATATTAAATATATATATATATACAGGTGATATTTATGCATAAGTAGAAATAGAAATATCTATATATGTTTAAAAATAATGGAATGGAGAAAGATAAACTACGGAGGTGTATACATTTCAGACAAAGGAGATTTTAGAATGAGGAAATATCTAAAATAAATAATCTCAGTTTACACATCTAGGAAACCAGAGGAAAAAAATCAATTTACATTTGAAGCAAACAGGAGAAAATAAATAATAAAAATTATAGCAGAAATTGATGAAACTGAAAGCGGGAAAACATTAGAGAAAATCAACAAAACCAAAAGCTTGTTCTTTGAAAAGCTCAATAAAATTGATAAATTTCTAGTCAGGTGAAACAAGGCAAGGATGTTTCCTCTCCTCTTTCCTATTCAACATCATATTGAAAGTCAGTGCAGTATGACAAGATAAGGAAATAAAAGGTATATAAATGAGAAAGAAATTAAACATAAAAATGTCTCTATTGTCTACGCAGAAAATCCCAAGAATCTACACACAAAAAATTCCTGGAACTAATAAGTGAGTATTGGAATGTCACAGGAGACAAGGTTATTTACAAGAGTCAATAGCTTTACTATATACCTGCAATAAAAAAGTGAAACGTTAAAATTTAAAATGTACATGTATATATACACATGCGCTATTATACACACATACATTTCCCTGTTCTGTCAGCTGAGAGGGTCTAGAAGAGAACAGTAAGAATGAACATATCTAGCGCCCTTATCTTCGTTTTTTATACTATTTTCCAATACAAGAAACCAGGGCTCCTTGGAGAAATGGCTGACTCTAGGATTGGAGCAGGAAATTTACAAGATGTGCTTAGAGTATTTTGCAGTGCCAGAAAGTATGAAAGTGCTCATAAACCAACAAGCACCACATGACAGGAGTATGTCAAGGAGACACAGGAGCCAACTGAAAGAGCTCCCAGTGGCTAAAAGCTGGAACAACTTGAGCAACAAAATAAATGGCTTTGTATTGAATTATAACTCCAAGTATAAAGTAAATATTCATGAACTGTATTGAAGTAAATAAATGAATAAATAAATTAGTAAAGAAATAAATAAACGGGATGGGGACTAATCTCTTGCAGAAGAATTCCAAATGATTTATGTAGATACTCTGATTTGAAGAGGTGGTACACTACCCCCCACTCCTTAAGTGTGTGCTGTGCATAATGACTTCCTTACAAAGATTACAGTATGAAAGAGGGCAAGAGTAACATACTGGAGAATCTTGCCAAACACTACCTCAGTCATGTGATCAAGCTTAACATCAACAGTAATAAGTCATATCAATAGAATGTTCTCTTGATATTATGTAATAATATTGGCACTTTATCTGTGGGTCCTTCCAAAAATTTAACCCCAGTCTAATCATGAGAAAAGCAACAGAAAACTCACAATTGAGGGACATTCTATAAGACATCTGACCAGTATTCCTGAATCCTATGAGGTTATCAAAAACAAGGAAATTCTGAGATACTGTAACAGCCAAGAGAAGTCTAAGGATACATGAGGCTCCTGAAACAGAAAAATAACATTAGGTAAAAATCAAGTAAACCTGAATAAAGCAGTACATAACACAAGAAGGCATAAGTATTTATTAATTGAGCAAATTGACGATGGCTACCCACCTTGATCCTATTATTATTTTACTGTGTTAAGAAAGTAAAAATGTTTTCAGGTGATGTCTACTATTAACCATCTTTATCATCCTTATCATCCTTATAATGGCCCCGTGTCAGTTACCACCCCTTTTATCTCTTTCCCTTTAGAGCAAAATTCCTCAGAAGAGTTGTCTGATCTTAGAGCCTCAATTTTTCCTTGCATTTTTCCTGAATCCAGTCCCATCAAAATTTTTTTGTCTCTACAAAGATCCTGGCTACCAATGATATTCACATTGCTAAATAAAATAGTAAATTTCCAGGTGTCTTACTACTTGACCATCACTGGTGTTTGGCAGAGCTAATCATTCCCTCATTCTTGAGAGATTTTCTTTTTGTTTTGCTTTTAGGAAAATTAAGATCCTGGTTTTCCACCTACCTTTTGGCTGGTAATTCTCATAATCTTTCGGTCATTCTTTCCCTAGACTCCATTCCCTAAATATTGAAATACATCAGGGTTAGTTCTTTGAACTCTTGCTTTTTCTATTTACACTTGTATACATAGAAATCTCATACCTTGTCTTGTATGTATATGTATAATTGAATCACTTTGCTGTACAACAAAACTTAGCACAACATTGTAAATCAACTATACTTCAATAAAAAAACAAGTAAATAAGAAACAAATTTGCCTATTTCAACCAAGTCCATTTGGTTGTCATATTCATTTCCTTTTTAAATACTCCGTTTTCCCTGTGTAACAGGAAAATTTTTTCCAATAAGACAAATGGATGATGATTTGCTCCCTGAAAATAAACATGTTACAAAAAAAAGAAATTCATACATTCTCAAAAATCCTAAGTATATATCTATGTTGATTATTTTAAATTTATATTTCCATTTCAGACCTCTACTCTAAACTCTGGACTCATTTATTGAACCACTTAATATCTCCACTTGGGTATTTAATAGGCAATCCAAACTTACAATTCTAATTTTAAACACTTATTCATTGTCCAAACTCCTGATATTTCCCCCCACAGTTGCTCATCCAAAAATTTTCTCCATTTCAATGAATGGTAACTATAAGCTTACAGTTTCTCAGGTCAAAAACCATAAGCCCCTCCTTAATTCTTCTCCTTATTCTTTCTCCTCATTCAATTCTTCAGGAAATCTGCAGGTTCTACCCTCAAAGACCTAGAATCTCACCACTCCTCACTATCCTTATGTCGCCACTGTAGGCCTAATCATCGAAACCAATATCATCTCTTACCCAGATCAGTATTACTGTTAGCCCCTAATTGGTCTTCCTGCTACCTCCGTTACTCGTCTGCATTCTACTCTTAACACAGCAGCTAGAATGATATTATTGCAATGTAAGTTAAATAGGTCATTCCTATTCTCAGGACACTCTAATGGCTTTATGCCTCACTTGAAATTAAAGGCAAGGCATTTCCAGTGGCTTTTAAAACCACATATATCTGTACCTTCCCATCACTCATTTTCTCATCACCTCCCTGATGTTGTATTCTACTTTTTGTTTCTCTTTTCCATATGCCAGTCACCCAGTTCTCATTGGCTGTTCCTTACACACTCCAGGGACACTTCTTCCCCAGGATCTTTACATTCACTGTTCCCTCTGCTTGTAGTGATGTTCTTCAAGTTATCTGCCTGGCTGATCCTCTCACCTCTGTTAGTCCTTTCATCAGATATCACCTTCTTAATGAAAATCTTTCTTGTCACTCCAGTTGAACAAGCAACCCCCCACACCCTCACCTCCATCAATATTTCAGTATTCTCAGCCCTTCTACTGTGATTTTTTTTATTTTCCCTGTCATTTATCTAATACATGGTGGATCAACATTTACTCATCATTTTTGTATATTTCTTCTCTCTCCACTAGAATGTAAGTTCCATGATGACAGGATCTATATCTTCAGAGCCTAGAATAGAGCCTGGCACATAGAGGTCATTCAGTTAATTACTGTTGATTAATCTTTTTATAAAAAGAGAGAAGTTTTCTTTTTCTCCAGTGAATGAAATAAATAGATCTTGAGTAGAGGCACCATAAAAATGTGCAACAAGGACCTACTGTATAGCACAGAGAACTCTACTCAGTATTATGTAACAATCTAAATGGGAAAATAATTTGAAAAAGAATAGATACATGTATATGTATAACTGAATCACTATGCTGTACACCTGAAACTATCATAACATTGTTAATCAGCTATACTCCAACATAAAATAAAAAGTTAAAAACATGTGGAATAAACATGGCTTTTCAGTCCCCAAATTCTTCTATTTACTAGCAGAGTAGGTTACCCAAGTTTTTTAATCTGTCAAATTATCAGTTTCTTTACTTGAAAAGTTGCTATAATAATACAATTTCTAAAAACTTGCATGGGGATTAAATGAGGCCACTTATAAAGTAGTGTTGGACATTTTAGTAAATTTTTAATAATGTTGGTTCTCATTGTCCTTAGATATGGTGTGCATGTGTGTGTGAGAGGGGGGGATAGTTTACAAAATGATGTCAATTCATGTGATGACATTTCCATTTTTTTTGCTTCTTTCATTTTGGACAGACTGAGCTGACAGTAAAGGAGAAATTTACCCAGCATCCAGTCTTTGGTACCCCAGAGAAGAAACCCTAGCTGAGCATTAAATAAAGAGCAGCATCCTCCAAGGTTTGCAGCTGTGTGTGAGATAATCATAAGCCTGGGGACATGCTGAGCCGGGAAGCTGAGAGCAAAGTGTTTCCAATTCCTGATAACTGCATTTGTCTTATAATGACTGCAGTTGTCTAAGTGTCATTTCCCTTACAGGAAGGTACCTTGCTGAATGGAGCTGGGGAGGTAGAGCCGGCCCCAAAGACATGTGATCACCACTGCCCTGTAATTGTGCAGGCAGGTTAACTAGTTAGGCTGTTCCTTTGGTTCTGGCTATTTTGAAAATGAAAAGAAATGAAGGGTAACTATAGCCCTATTGCCAATTGCCTTAGAAAAGATACAGTCAATTTTCTCTTTTGTACTTAGCAGAAACACCAGTGGTATCATCTAGGGGTGGGGAAACTTTATTGTCTAGGTGTAATCAATGTAGTTTGAGGGCTTTGTGAAAGTTTACTTATCGCCTTTCAGTGAAAAATGATTCATTTTCTGTGCCAGTAACATCTACAGGCTATATAATCTTCATAACTAGGCTACTAAGTTCTTAAACTCTTCACCCACTTAACATGAAATTTAGAAAGATGTAAAATATTCTCACCAAAATGTATATTCGGGAACTCTCTCCAATCCTTTCCCTCATTGTCAAATCCAAAATAATACTATGAGAGAAAAATTATACAGCAAATGTATGCAGCTATAGTGAATTATAAATTTTCCAAAGCAAATTCCTGGAAGTTGCTGCCAAAAGCTGTTGTGGAAAGATCTATAACTTGGCATCAAGTGGCCTGGACCTGTGCTTTCAATTTAACTAAGTGAAACCACACATATCTATATAGGCAATATAAGGGTGGAAGAATATCTAAATTTTTGTTCATTGCTTGCTTAGTTGTAATTGGATTTGTCTCTGCTTATTCCATGGGGTAATTTGGTTATCCTTTCTTGTAAAGAGAGGAAAATAAAGGAGAAAATAATATCTAGCAATAATAATGCTACCTCAGCTCTAGTAATGCATTTTTCAAGTGTTTATATAATGTCATTGTGTTAGTAGTGCCTAATCCCAATGACAGGCATCTTCAGGTATTCAACTCCATTAGCATTTGGTAGTCAATGTTAATTGATAAGTAGCCAATGTAAATGGGGACAGTGGATAAAGATCTCATCAGGGTAGACAATTGTTACTAAACTCTACTGTCATTGTATCTGACCTGTCCCTCAATTTTATGCTCTCAATTGTCACTTGTCACTTCCCTTGATGAATTTAAGTGATATATTGAGTCCTCAGGGATTTAACTGCTCCAAGTTTAATCTAGCATTTCTTGAAATACGCTATGTAGTACTTTCACAAATCTTCATGCTAAATGTTATAACTCTCACTCTACTCAGGATTGCTACTGGGTGGCAGAAGACAGATTAAGAACAAGAGGGGGTGGCTAAGGGGAACAAAAGGAGTAATAACTTGGGATTTATTGCACAACCATTAACTGAATACTTTCTGTGTATTTCAATGTACAATAAAAACATCACCCTGTTTCTCTCCTCAAGACAATCCCAATTCAATAACCTATCAAGCTATCCAAGTAAAAATCAAGTTCTAAATCTTAATTCAGTCCTGTATTAACCACTTGACCCTTGGCAAATAATTTTTTTAAATTGAAGTATAGTTGATTTACAATATTATATTAGTTTCAGATGTGCAACAATGTGATTCAATATTTTTATAGGCTATATACGCCATTTAAAGTTATTAGGCAAATAATTGTTTAATTTAATTAAGCATTGGTTTCATAACCTGTAAAAAAGTCTTGCAGAGAAGTTAACTTTAAAAAAACAGTGTATGTAAAAGTGCTTAGGATTTTTGTCTGACATATAGTAGATATACATGTATTATTTTTGCTTCTCTGAGGACAAAGTTAAGATTATATAATATATATGAAATCTCTTACCTATGGGAACTGGAAATAGGGTAAGGTAGATGAAGAGGCAAAGATCTGAATATCAATACATTCACTCCCATAATTTTTTTTAGGTAGGAGAAAAGGACATTGGGCATCTTTTCCTTACTGGACATGAAAGGCCCCAACACTACTGATAAACAATCAAGGCAGAATCCACAGGTATTTTAATCATCATATAACTGTGAGTCTTGGATATAGGAATTTGCTTTGATTAGCTTCAATAACTTAGGGAGAAATGTATTCCCATTCTTTAGGTTCTTTTTGCAAGACAATATTTCTCATGCAGCTGGTTTAAGCTCATTCTTTAGAAAAACATACTCTTTTTTTTTTTTGGTATTACTTTTTTATGAAAAACATACTCTCTTAAATTGATGTAAATCAGCAAATGATTTGTTAAATTATTTGAAATAGCTTAAGCAAGTTCTTCCAGAAAGGGGAGTAGAGTCTATACGTGTAAGAGGGCTGTTACTCTAATTAAACAAGAGGCTTCATTCCACCAGAGAAATACTGTTGGTTTTATGATCACTGAGAATGAGAAAGTGGGAGGGGATCTCCCTCCATCTGTGACTCCTTCTCAATAATAACTCAACCTACAAGGTCATCCCCACCTCTTTCCACAGCCAGCTGAACTTCTTATACAAAAGGAGCAAGGTACCAATTAATGAGTACTCTTACAATTCAGATTTTTTTAAATTAAAGGGTTGTTGCTAGCCCATACAATTATGTAAGAGTATTTATTTTAATGACATTCTCTATTTTTGCCTCAGTTTTTAATAAGAAATCCTGCAGATTTGCCTCACATTTTTCTCCAGACCATCTTAGCTGGAAGATGAATGCTAATTGCTTTCCGTGAGCTAGAGCGACTTGATGGGAGGAGTTAAGTTTAGAAAACTTGGCTATGGCCTAAGAATGACTGACTCCTCCAACCTGCTCCTTTCTAGCTAGAAGCTTCTGAATGGAGGGCATTTAAAAATGCTTTTGTTAGCGCAAGTCCCTGTGTCCGATGCACAGTGAGGCCAAACAAACTGAAACGTCGGAGTTTGGAGCAGAGAGAGGTTTATTGCAGGGCCATGCAAGGAGATGGGTGGCTCATGCTCTAAAAATCGCTGAGCTCCCTGAAGGGTTTCTTCGGCAAAACATTTTTAAAAGCCAGGTGAGGGGGTTGGGTCGCCGGGTATGTGATCAGTTCATGCACAATTCTCTGGCTGTTGGTGAGGGAACAGGGCATTGTAACAGGGGTTAACATTATCTGTCCTTAAACTCCAGGAGGCCTGGGGCTGTGTGCTCATGGTCATCAAGTAGTTAACGTCTCCCATTTGGTGGGGGATTTTTATGTCTGTAAAACAACTCAGGAAATTTGCAACAAGTACCGTTATCTAGGTACTTCAGAGAGGAGCTAAAGCAAAGGATATGGGGAAGGCCTGTCCTAGGAAGGCCCGGGCCCCACAGGGTCCTGCTTGGCTACACTTTCTAATTATAAAAATGATGATTCTGATGATTCATGACAAATACTTTTACATATTTTTGAAGATTCAGTCTCTGACCCATTCTGCCCTGAGTTTATAGATACAGTTACAAATATGATGTAAGCAAAAATTTATAGAGCTCTAGTATGTATTTTAATGGGTAGATATCTGAGGAGAAGGCAAAGAGAAAGAGCCACAAGTAACACAAAGAAGATATGCTCCCGAAACATGGGAATAATGCCTTTACCTGTCTTTCAGTGGGGTGAAAGAAGGCAAGGGGTAGCACTCTGATGAAGGCTTTCTAACAGGGGAGTATTTGTATCCAGAGCCACAGATAACACTGAAATTAAGGTAACAAGCAGAGCTAAGAGTTACATAGAGAAGGGAATACAAGCCAATTACCAAACCAAGGGGAGAACTATGGATATATACACAGGGAACATAGCTTAATAGGGTGAGCAGCAGTGCTTTCCTGGCAATTTTTCAAGACAGGTATCTGACCACAGCAAATTTCATAGGCTATCAGCAGAGAGTTTATCAAGGGCCAGGACCAGGATGAGAGATTACCCTGTGAGCCAGTACAGGTATTCTCTTGGATGCACTTGATAAATATTCTTACCAATTCTTTGGTGAGGAGAAAGGGTCCACTGTATATCATTTACCTTTCATTGCATGTAAAAGTAATTCATGTCTTTATCACCTGAATGTCATTAAGTCCTCCAATTATCTGTTGTCCATCTGGTCTTTAAAAACAAACTGCCCTGAGTTCTCATTCCTCTTCTTGTGGAAAGTATAGCCACCCCCCACTATCTTGCATGGATTACAGTACCTTGCAATCTCATGATCTAATTTCTTTTTCCACTGAATTCTCAATTTTACATTCTTTGGTTGTTTTCATCTCTCTGCTTTTATATCCCTAAGCATAGAAAATCTCCCCTTTCCTCCAGAGCTCAGAGCCATTGATTAGACTAATTTGGATTAGTATAACAGGTATAACTAAAAATTGAACTATCAAGCAACTCAATCCTTTGGCCTTTTGACCATACCTGCTACAGCCTCTTGTCCAACCCTGTCACAGGTAAATTTTTCGCACCTACTTTCCTCACAGCCATGCCCAAGGCCACGTCTATTTGATCTTCCCTCCCTCTATCCCTTTTTTCCCTTAATCCTCCAAATGTCTGATATATGCCATTTACAATAATTTGTTGATTTCTCTGCTAGTAGTCCCTTCCACACTTTGTAGGAGACAGGACAGGATAATAATCATTTTGTATAACTAAACAGCAATCCAGCTAGGTGTTTTCTCTCCCCGCCCCCACCAAGCTTTATTGAAATATAATTGACATAATAACATAGTGTGAGTTTAAGGTACAATGTGATAATTTGATGTATGTATACATTGAGAAATGATTACCACGAAAGGGTAGTTAGTACATCCATCACATCACATAACTACTTTTTTTTTTTTTGGTAGTGAGAACATTTAAGATCTACTCTCTTATCAACTTTTGCATATATAATACAGAATTATTAATTATAGGCACCGTGGTGTACATTAGATCCCCAGAACTTATCACTGGAAATTTTTACCATTTGACCAATATCTCTACATTTCCTCTAAACCCCAGCCCCAGAAAACCACCATTCTTCTCTCTGTTTCTATAAGTTCAGCTTTTTAAAAAAAGTTCATGTATTAGTGAGATCATTTAATTGTGATATTTATTTGTATTTGTCTTTGTTTGATTTATTTCACTTAGCATAATACACTCAAGGTATATCCATGTTGTTGCAAATGGCAGGATTTCCTTCTTTTTATGACTAAATGATATTCCATTGTATATGTATACCACATCTTCTTTATCCACTCATCTGTTGATGGAAACTAAGGTTGTCTCCATATCTTGGCTATTGTGAATAGTACTGCAATGAACATGAGGGTGCAGATATCTCTTTGAGATAGTGATTTCATTTCCTTTGTTATACAACCAGAAGTGAGATTGCTGGATCACATGGTAGTTCTATTTTTAATTTTTTTGGGAACTTTCAGTTTTCCAAGTGGTTTACCAGATTATATTCTAACCAAAGGTGCACAAGTTTTCCATTAACTATGCGTCCTCATCAACACTTGTCTCTTGTCTTTTTGAATGGGGCGATATCTCATTGTGGTTTTGATTTGCATTTCCTAGATCATTTACGATGTTGAGTGATGTTGAGAATGGGATACAAAAGAGGGACTTCTTATTTGGCTATCTGGCTGATGTCACTACCCATCTAGGTGTTTTCTTAATGAACAACTATTTACCCTGGCAATACTGCTCCTCCCCTAGAATCCAGCTCAGTAATAATTGTATTTTTCTTTTACTTATTATTTTTTTATTTGGCTACATTGAGCGGCTTGCAGGATGTTAGGTCCCCAATGACCAGGGATGGAACCCGGGCCACGGCAGTGAAAGCGCTGGGTCCTAGAGTCCTAACCACTGGACCACCAGGGAACTCCTTGCATTTTTAGTAACTATTTTTCTTTCTGTTCTACTGTAAAATGTATGTATTAGAAAGCATATGTTGTTTTCATCACAGATATTGGGTTATAGATTCAATTGTCCTTCAAGTTAAAAGTTGTAAGATAAAGGTAATTTGATTGGTTAGAACTTGATTAATTGCTAGTCAAGAATCTGGTACTCAGAATGAGAAAAATTCATAAGCCTCTTGAGACTATAATTAGAACATATTACAAAGTTTGCCAAATCTCATATTTATTACTGTCATTGGGAGGTTTTTGTTTTGTTTTGTTTTTGATTTTTTTGGTGCTTGAGGATGGATTTTGTGCACAGAAAATAAAAATTGTAGCTACTTTAACATTTGAAATTAATATTTCCTTCATATTCAAATTTAAAAACCTATTAATCCATAAGCTTTTAGTTTTTACTCACAAGTGTTATCATTATATTTAATAAACCTATCAAACAGTAACAATTATCAGCCTTTATAATTAAATTTTCTTAAAATTTGAAGCTGCTTTTATAAATTAAACATAATCAATTTTCTCCTTAAGTATGTCAACTGCCTAACAAATAAAATCTTTCTAAGTACTTAAGTAGGTCTTATAAATCTAATAGGTTACACTTATTAAACTTATAAATGTGATAATTTTTGTATTCAATACTATATCAAATTTAGTCATCTTTAACCTTTCACATTTAAAGTCAAAACTTTCATTATTTACTAAAATATTTTCATTATAATCATAAAGTTAAGCTATTAGGTACTCTAATGTGTAATTTTCTATTAAACGACAGTATTTATAATCTTATATATGTAAATACATAGACACACAAATTGTTCTTAAGTTTAACATAAGAACATTAAAACTATAGACCCCATTACTTCTAAATTTTTATGATCCATTTAAAATTAAATATTTTGCCCCACCAAGGAAACATATTTGCCCTCCAAGGAAACATTAATTTCATTTCAAGCAATTCAGAGTTATTTTCCCAAGAAATTTGGGATTGCATACCCAATCTAGCTGAGGTTGCACATCAAGCAGAGATTTTGGAGGAGAACTGACATCTGGATTGTTCTTTTCAGGACAATAAGAGATACATAGAGTTCTCACTTATAATTCCTATGTATCAATTCCAAGTCCATACTCTCCAAATAATATGGTCTTTTAGACTAGACACCCTGGATTTATGTTAGCTAATAGACACTTCACAAATCCTACTTGAATCTCAAACCATCGTAGATTGCTTTACCTGTAGAATGGATTCAAATAGTCTTTTTTTGAACTGCTTATTTCATTCTGAATTATTCCCACATAATTCCCATCTGGCAAGGCCATAAATCTTAGGGATATTAAAATTACTTCTGACTTCATTCTATATGTCTTGTGGTTTACTCTTGCATTATCGGCAGGGCACTAAACCATTAAAATGACAATAACAGGCCTAAAGTGTGGATTTTTCATCCTCTTTCTGAGGGAGTTATATATCTAGTCAGAGATACATGTTTACAGAATAAAATAATTGTCTTTATTGTATTTACTTATAGGTATGTCTTAATTTTTTTTTTTTTTTGGCCGCGTTGGGTCTTCGTTGCTGCACATGGGCTTTCTCTACTTGCGGCGAGCAGGGGCTACTCTTTGTTGTAGTGCATGGGTTTCTCATTGCTGTGGCTCCTCTTGTTGCGGAGCTTGGGCTCTAGGCACGCGGGCTTCAGTAGTTGCGGTGTGTGGGTTCCAGTGCACCTGGGTTTCAGTAGTTGCAGCACGCGGGCATGCGGGCTCATGGGCTCTAGAGCGCAGGCTCAGTAGTTGTGGTGCACGGGCTTAGTTGCTCCGCAGCATGTGGGATCCTTCCAGATCGAACCTATGTCCCCTGCATTGGCAGGTGGATTCTTAACCACTGCACCAACAGGGAAGTCCTGGTATGTCTTAATTTAGAATAACAATGCTTATAGTTTTCTGTGAATTAATATTTTTCACAAATCCTATAATTTTCTTGTGCATACTATAGTTGATTTATATTACACATATTAATTTATATAATTTACTATACATAAGAATTTACCATAGTATGTGCAACAAAATTTTTAATTGTTTGGTTTTATTTTAAAGTTTTATCCACATTTGTTATACTTACTATGTAAATTTCCAAGAAGCAAAATTTCGTGAAAGGACTATCCTGAAAATAAAGCAATATTTTTAAAGTCATCTTCTTTTCCTTTTCCATATACATATTATACTTTATATGCTTATACTAATATAAAGTTTTATACATTTCTACATGTTGTATTGCATTGTGTTTTAAATATATGAAGGTACTGAGTGTAAACATCTAGAAATCTTATAATCTGTTTTGTCATGTTTTCCTTTTTTGATTCTAGGAGTTCCAAAAAGAGGAAGTGGCCTGGGCCATTTTGGATTTGGAAAAATTGAGAAAGGAGTAGAGGCTTCAAAGGTACTAGATTCCTTTAACTACAGGTAATCTTAACTTTTTTTTTTCAGGTCATTATGTATCTATTATATTACTATTAAAAACTGAAAAGCTTTTTCCTATTAACTCAGATATGATTTTTCTCATTTATTTATATATGCATTCATCAATTTAAGAAATATATGGCAGACTTTATCAAAGAACCTGGAGATATAGAGGTAAAATATGGTGCCTCTCACCAAGGAGTTTGAAAAGTGATTATTTGTAGACAGACAATTAGATATGATTACCCAAGACAAAATAGAATTTCAATATAGTATTATTGGGACACATAGGAAATACAGAGGAATGATACTTAGAAGAATCAGTGAATTCTTTTTAGCCATCCTTCATGTTAGTTGATAATATATATGGGGGATAGTGGAGTGCTCACTTATTAAATATGTCTAGAGTTCCTATGGGCTAGAAACTGTTCAGACCTAAGGGATGCAGGAAAAAATCCTTGCCCTCAAGGAGATTTTATTCTAGAGGAGAGAAACAGACAAATGGCTAAATAAGTAAACTATAAGTTACATTATATTTGGTTAAGTGCTGAACAGGAAAATAAATCAGGGAAGGATGAAAAGCAGTGCTCACCCTAAGATAAGTTGCCTCACTGAACCTCATAATTATAGTCTGGGTAAAAGGGATGCCCTGGGCTTCTTTTCATGACCAGTGTTAACAGGGATTGGCAGCATAATGAGATTTTCCAAGCAGAAGCAAAGGTGGTAAGGGGATACATTTTGTGGAGGAGGGAATGATGGAAGTTCTGCTAGAAGAACACAGAGATCTGGAGTGTCCTCTTCAGTGCTGCTATTGCAGTATGGAAGCTCAGAAAGAGAATTCTTTATTTGGAATATGTTCGGGACACTGAGTTTCCTCTTGACCATTGTCAATGGAGGCAAAGAGAATGGGAGAGGCAATCTTATCTATATGTTTCAAATTATACTCAGTAGTATACTCAGATTTTCATTGACATTCCAATGATACACAACTCTGCTGGACTCCTCAATTGAGACCACATAAAATAATGGATTAATGAACAAATGTCTCTCCTTACTATTTTACTCAAAGTGAAAAATCACCTTTAGTACATGGAATTTTCACCTTTGGGTTACAGTTTTTCTCTGCTTATCCCTCACCTTGGCCATTCTACCAATTTGTCATGACATGACAAAGCTCCCTTCCTCATGTTGAGCCTGTCATTTCTTCTGTTTCTTAAATTTTGTGGTAATTTTTTGCTATTTCAGAGAATAATTCTAACATGCCATTCTGAGAATCAGAGACCCTCATCATGATTGTCCACATAACTTCAATTCTCTCTCTTTTTTTTTTTTTTTAATTCGTATGTGCCTTGGGTTAGCTGGTGTACAGCTCTGTTTTACTAATTATGTCATTTCCTGGCTTGAGTTTTTTCCAAAATTCATTATATATATATGACACTCTAAGAGAAGCAACATGCCAAAAATTGTGGGGATTTTAAATGCACAATTATATATTAATAACTTGGAATACTTATAAATAAATGTATTTAGTACCATTGAGCTAGAAGTTTTCTTAAATTATTTGACTTGGGGCCCACCACCTCGTTTCCCAGTACTTCTCACTAATAGTTTGTGGTAGTAGAAAACATTTAGAAAATCTTATGACCTGTAAGTAATTATATATGTTCCTTAGACACCTCTTTAGGGCTTATATGGTTTCTAGAGCTGAAAATTATAAACTTGGCACAGGAGAGCTAAACAGTCTATGCACTTTCTAATTAAAAAAAAAAAAACTGTCGAAGTTGGCAATAGGTACATTCATATAAATATTTCATCATCTATTCATGTCTTGCTATAGTATATTTGGTTTTACTTAATAAGAGTCTCCAAATGTGTTTGGTTACCTAAATTAGTATTTTCTTTATTAGGAAGGCAGGGTCATGATCCACCTTAATATAGTGGTTCTCAGACTGTAGCATACATCAAAATCAGCCAAAGGTCTTGTTAAAATACAGAATGCTGGGCCCCACTCCCAGAGTATCTGGGATGGAGCCCAAGAAATTACATTTCTAACAAAATCCCAAGTGTTGTTGATGCCACTGGTCAGAGACCACATATTGAGAATCTCTATCTTAATACAGCAACATATGAAATTATTCATTAGATGTTGGTGAAATTTGTAATATGTGTCCAGGAGTTATTGAGGAGAATTAAGTCAAGAACCATTTAGTATAATTTTTATCTTCCTAATTCTCAATTTCTCTGTCCTTTCCCTCTCAATATCTCAGAAGGATTTGATGGCCTCTTATATCAAACAGTCAGAGTCCCACAGGAAACAGAGGACACATTCAAAATAAGATAATTAAGGAAAGTTTCTTTGTTCAGGAACTAGTTACAAAGGTTTAGAATCAGTACTACAACCTGGAGCTTAGTGGTAGTCAAGCTATTAACATTTTAGGCATAAAGTAATGAAGCCAGGTAGGGGATATTGGGGCCTGGAGACACAGAGTTGCTTAGAAGATCAGTAACCTTCAATCAAGGAACACAGCAAGCTCAAGGTAGCTTTACAGTCAGGGATCTAATCCCTTCTGATTTTCCATAGGGATTCCTAATGGCAAAATCCAAAAACAAGTTATTGGATATGGGGGACTCATGGAGGTGGTTTTACTCTAGCTCTTAGAGCAAAACTTGCTAGAAAAGAATGTATTTGCTGAATCAACAGCTCAGAACCACTTGCATGAGGCTGTGTTAATTTTCTCACACCCAGTACACCTACACCTAGTATAGCAATTTCAATGGGATTACGACTTGGAAAAGTCTGTAATAATGTTTGTCATCTGCCATGATTCATCCAGTTTTGGTAGGAGCCAGACAGGTGGATTATCTGGTAATAAGATGGGGACTTCCCATATTTTTTATTTTAGGGTGACATTTATCACAGTTTTTACCACAAGGATGCAGTACTGTTTGTCATTTGCTTCTTGGAGAGAAGGGGAATTTTCAGAGGTTCCACTTGGCTTCCATCCCTATGATAGCTCTTATGCTATATGTTGAGGAGCCAATATGAGAATTTTGCCAACTGCAAATGTATCAATTCAAATTATTTATTGAGTGATTAGGAAAATAAGCAGCAGGTGGATTTGTGAAACTTGTTGACTCACTATGAGCTGGATCTGAGCCAGGACTCCACTACCTGCCCTGCACATGTCCCTTCGCTAACACAGACTATGATGGTGCTCTTGGTTCCTGATTCCTGTGTCTAACAACCTGGAGCTGTTTGGGTATTCATCTATTCCTATAGTATGAATATCCGACTAAATGGCCAAGTATTCCTTTTGGGAAGGTGTGGGGGAAACAGTACTGGATATAATTACATGTGCTTCCTTTTGAATAGCTGGCCTCTTTTTCAGTCAATAGGTTCCAAGTCTATGAACTGACTCACACCAAAAAATTGGGAAAAACGTAATTATTGGGGTGGTTGTCCTCAGCCTCCATATTATCCATCCTTGATTTCTTTTTATTATACACCTTAAGTAATATATTTTAGCTTGTCCTTCTATCCTGCCCTAGGAACACTGTGCCATCTCCGTAGTTCTCTTTGGGTCTGAGACCCGTGACTGCCATCCAACCTTGTGCAGGTTTAACTCCCAGTTGGTTAAAGAAAAAAAAATTAAAAACACAAATAATTTGACTTTGCCAAAAGCTTCTCCTGTGGCTTTGCAAACTAAACTACTCTATGAAAGTAAGAGAGTACTTGAGGGACAGGTTTTCACCTTCTAGTGCTTTCAATCAAAGATGCTCACAAATATGCCCAGGGAAAGTTCCCTTCAGAAATTCTTGTATGGAGCAAACCTTGATGTGGCATTAAATCTCTGGCATGAATTTAAGTGTACATAAATCTGTCCAAACATTTTCCGGGAATCGACTGGCTTGATTAGATGGCAAATTAAGTAGATTGACAGAGTTCATCTTTTAAAATTTGTTGTAGAAGCTGAACTTAGGTCTAAGAAGAAAATGAACTGTCTTCCCTATTATGTGTTTCTAATTTTTTTTTAGACGATTGAAAAAATAATACAGGTAAAAATTTCTCCTTAGAGAGAAATTTTCTCTTTAAACACAAAATGATAACAATAACCATAAAGAACACCATCTAATTCTAAACTGAATATGCCTCACAGTAGACAAAACCTAATGGGAAAAGGTCAGAGAGCATATTTTATTTAAGAGAGGAAAATTAGCCTACTTGGATGATCTCTGGATAAATTAACTGAAAGTTTTTGTCACAGCTTTGTAGTAAATAGTTCTGTTATCTTGAGTAAGTCCCTATTCATTCTGAGCCTCAGTTTCCTCATTTGAAAAAGAAAGGGGAAAGATCAGATATTTTCTTTTTTGTTACTTTGTGGTGCTGCTCGCTAATGAGGGGCAATATGGCAGAGTACACACAGGCTTGGACGGATACTGGAATCGAGAAATAAACAAAAGTGAAGCAAAAATAGATTTTATCTGGGCTCTACCACTGTTCAGTTGTATGTTAAGTAATAATTTAATTCATTTCTTGAAGCCTCTGTTTTATCACCTGGAAAATGGAAATGATAATAAATATAGGGATAAAATACAATAACGTGCTTGGCATGGTTCCTGACACATAGAAAATGTTCTGTGAGAAGAAACTGCTATTTAGTATAATAGTTAGGAGTTCCAACTCTATAGCCCAGCTTCCAGGTTCCTATCCTGGCTCTTCTAATTACCGTCTGTATGACTGTAGGCAAAAACTTAATGTGTATCTAACTCACTTTCCTTTTCTGCAAAATACTGTTTTCGTGAGGTAATCGCATAAAACATTAAGCATAGTCCCTGGCAACTAGTAACTATCAGTTGATGTTAGTTGCCATTATCCTTAACTCAGACTTAGTGATCATAATTCATTAGACCTTATGAAACTTTAACATTTGTATACATGATAGTAAGCAAACTCCTTGGTCATCCTGACATATTTTAAACTATTCTAGGAAGCTAGAAATAATTACTGGTTAGATAAATTATTTAAAGGCAAGTGGCAGGAAGAAGACCAAAAGCTGAGTCAATTATCTGAGTGAGTGCAATGGATTCCCTCTCTCCAGGCTGTGTTGCCAATGCATTGGTAGCCATGAGGTCATGTGCTACCTGTGCTCTCAGCTCCCAGAACATTGTCCTCACTGAGATCCAGCTGGCCATCATTACCCAGGCACTGTCTTCCTGACCACACCTTCTTTTTGAATAGGTTGCTTGTCCATATTTTTAATTTTTGTTTTAGATACTATTAATCTTCAACTTGACAAAATGTCTTGGATCCTTGCTTAGAAACAGTTATAAAATAATGAGAGCAGTATATAAAAATGTTCCCCAGATGCTTTTCAGTGCTTTTCTTTTATTTGATATTCAACTCTACTTGCTTTTCTTTAAGATATCGATTATGAGTTTGAAGGGATTTTCATTGGCTAGTATGGCTCTCTGAAAAATGTTTTTTGGTGAGTCTATGCCCCACTTGCTACTGCTGCTGTTACTGCTGGGTGCAGTGCTTGGCAAAGGCCATGGTCTTCAGGAGAATTTGAAGCAAAAGTTTATGAAGTGATGGGAAGATTCCTGGAAGGGAATTGGGAGAAACCAGGCTTTAGATTCAGCTCTGCTTAACTCCTTGTGAAGATCTCTTTCTAACACATTATCATCATTCCCTGTCTCAGGTAAAGTTTGTTTGTCTTTCCTCTATTACATTGTTTTGTTTTGTTTTCTGGGGTTGCCAGATGGGAACAGGCAGAGCTGTTATATCTGGCAAACAAAATTTTGGGGATCATAAAGTAAGATATTTGCGGCATTGTTTTGGAAGAGTTAAAAGTGCCATATAGCCTGTTGTAATTTTTCTAACCAGAAGATTTATTATAAGATAAGGGCTAAAATGGAATCTTCACAATCAGTTTAAGCAAATATGAGTATTGCTTTGTTGCAGCAATGCAACTCCTTCAGGGCTAACATGCAGGAGAAACTACCAGAAAGAAGAAGGGTCCTGCCTTTGGCACCTGAGAGACCTGGGTTTAAATCAGTTTGTTACACAGAACATATGTAGCCTTCAGCAAATTCCTTAATCTCTTTAATGTTCAGTTTCTCATCTGTGAAATGGAGAAGTTAATTAGCAATCTCTTAGTATTGTATGGAGAATTAAATTAATTGATGCTTAACGCAGCGCTTGGCATACTGTGAATGTTCAAAATCGTAGTGTTATTAGAATTAAAATGATAGTGTTTTATTCATTGCTGTCGTAGGTAAGAGGATAAAAGCTAATTCAGTTTTCTTTCATTTCTATGGGAGCACGAACATACTGAATCACAGAATCATGAATCTCATGAGTGAAGGAACCCCAAGAGACTACTTAGTTCAATCTATACTTAGTCATAGAAGCCATTATTATTTCCAGTTTGGGTATGAAGCAACTGAGGCCTGAAGATAGTAAGATTTGGCCACATAACTGTAGGTAATAAAAGGGGGACTGGATCCCAAGTCACCTGCCTTTTAATAGAATGCTTCTTCCATTTCTTGATGTCCTTTTTATTATGTAAATGAGTATTATTTTGTTGATGAGAAATTTTGACAGCATGTAATGTTTAGATGTTGCAAAGTTACTGAAGCGTCTTTTTAAAATAAATATAGAGTTTCTAATGTGCCAGTCAAGTATCACTTCTTCCTAGTGTTGTTCTGTAAATGGAATAATTCTGTCTCCCAAATTAGAGACATGCCATTTGACCTGGCTATTTTAGCATCCTTAATCCTTGCAGATTTCAGCTGTTGCCTCTTCCCTTACTGAGTAGGAACCCTCTAAATAGTTTCAAATATCATTGGACTGATTTCCCTCCTCTTACTCAGGAACTTAAAGTACTGTAACACGATATCAAAAATCCATGGCTCTTTTTAAAGTGAATTTAAAACCAAAGCTTTAGCTATAACTGGTCTTAAAAATTGGGAATTTTATGTGAAGTAAGATTACTGATCCTTTTCCCACTCAAATTCTAGCTTGAAAAACACCCTCTGTATCATTTAGCTGAACTTGCATGATTGAAGAAAATAACTTTATGGTGTTGCAATGAGTATTGAACAGCCACATGAAGAAATTTCTATATGCACTTTGAGATTTGTAAAATTGGATAAGATCTTTCTTTGAAAGGAGTTTTCCTCCACAAGGTGATAATATTAATTGTGATTATATAATATTTCATCTACTGACAAGGGCCTTTTTGTGATGCTAGTAGATTGCATACTCTAATGCTATGCTCAGACAATAATAGAACTACTAGTTCAGTGAATAGCAACCTTTTGAGATTATTGTTATTAAAATTTTATTTTGAATTACTAGTTAGCCTTTTTATGGCAAATCAATAGCACAAAATGTTAAAAATTTTCTTGGCATGAAATCATGTTGAAAAAATTCTCTAATTCATTTGAGTCATCATTAAAATCTTTTCCTTCTACCTGCTGAGGAATAAATGCACTTAATCATTTGATTTGTTTTATATTTGAAACATACCCTTTCCTACTGTAAAACCCTTTGATCACTTTTACTTTCATGGAAAGGTTTCAGCGTAATTAAACATTTGCGATGATTATTATTTACTGCTGACTTAACTGGATTCTCTGATGTAATTACTCTGGGCATATGCTTGGTTGGAAGGTCTATGTTGTGTCTGTCCACTTACCTTCCATAAAGATGAAAACATGTAGTCTAGTTAGCCATGGTATTAAAAAATGGCTTCTGTCCCTTTGCCAAGCTCTTTATCAATAAGTCATCAGAATTCCACTGAAAATTTTCTACAATACACTTTTGCCAGGAGACTGTGGCTTCCTATGGCTAAAATAAAGATATTGCCCAGAAAATAAGGTTATCTTTTACAACTGAACTTTCTGATAAATAATTCACTGTTGCCCAAGATGTTCTGATTTTCCCTGCTTCTGATCCTTCATTTGATTATCTTTCAGGTAATTTTTCTTCTATTCTACCTCAAACACCCATTTTTATTTGGGGAAATTCTTCCATTGTGCAAAGTACTGTTGTAAGGTAGTTACTGATAGCAATACTACAGCAAAGTGGTAGTGCTAGTATTGGGATATTTATTTGAAAAGAATCATTATTTTACAAAGGGTTCAGAATTTTAAATTAATAAACTAAAAATTTAATACGTATTAAAAACAAAAATGTAGTAACATTTTATAAAACAAGGAAAATACAAGTTAATAATACTATATGTGACAACAAATATCTTTGTAATAACACTGTATACCTAGAAAACTGTAAATAAATTGAACAGATTTTAAACTATGAATGAAAAATATAATATAATGAATTGTAATGGGGTGGAGTGGGTGCTTGGCCATTAGCGCAAGACTAATAGCGCTGTGGTTAGAGGTCCCACTCCTTCAACAGTCAGCGTAGCAGTGGTTCTCCCTGCAGAGAGTGCGGTGAGAGACGGATTTCGGGATCTTGGCCTTCTCCCCGGCGCGCTCCAGGCCCTCCACCCAGGCAGCTGGCAGGTGAGCTGGGAGGCCCAGGGACAGGTTGAGGGCTATGTCCTGCAGACCTCCAGAACCCTCACCATGGCCGCCCACTGGCCAGGCCCAGGCCTTGGAGCAGCAGCGAACCTCTCCCCCATCCCTACCTTTGAGACCTAATGGTGGTGGTGGTCTCCATGGGTCGAAGTCCACGGAGGCCTCAGCAACTGGAGTATATAGACGCTGCCATTAAAGTAACAGCTTCAGTCTCTCTGTTCAAGTTAAAAAATTGGTACAGCTTAGATCAGTTATCTACCTCTAGGAGGTGGCCAGACGTCAAGGTTAAGTTGCAAGGACACTGCGCATCATTACTTTAAGTCCACCTCTGTGGTTGCAGCTATCCTCAAAGAGGGGCAATTGTTTGATCTGGAAATGAACGTGATTGGCATTTGCTACAACATGTACTCCTATTGATCCTATACAAATGATTCTCTCCAGTTTAAATGAAAAGCCTGACGGACGGCTTGGTTCTGGGTGCTTTGCTCCCTCCGTGATGACGGCTGGGTAGGGTCTGAGGACCTGGCCCGGAAGGCACCGCCAGCTGAGATCTGCCTCTTAAGCTGGGCCTGGGCACTGGAGGGAGGACCCAGACTGGGTGCTGGACAGACACTCCCAGGCAGGGTAACCAGCCTGTGCAGGGATCCCCAGGGCCTGAACCTGGGAGGGCAAAAGTTGCACCTTGGGTCCTTGCCCTTTCTAATCAGAACAGAGAGTAACACTAGTTCTGGTGGAATTTTACAGGAACATCATGACCTGACTGTGACCTGACCTCAAGGACAAAGGATCTGCCACCAAGAAGTTTGTAACAATTAACCACACACGTCCCTCCTTCAACTTATCTATAAAAGGGCTTTGCTGAAAGCTTTTGGGGAGTTTTGTTTTTGTTTTTTTGAAAAAAAATTTATTAATTTATTTTTTTAACATCTTTATTGGAGTATAATTGCTTTACAATGGTGTGTTAGTTTCTGCTTTATAACAAAGTGAATCAGCTATACACATACACATAAGGCATGAGCCACCTGTCTCCTTGAGTGGCCCTGCAGTAAACCTTTCTCTGCTCCAAACTCTGACGTTTTGGTATTGTTTGGCTTCACTGTGCATCGGGCACACAGACTTGAGTTAGATAACAATATGAAGTTATATGAAAGATACAATCTTAAACAGCAAAGTGTGTCAGTGTAGATTATTGCTGAATCTGTGGTACGTCTTTTGTAAAACAATTTCAGCTACTAAGCAAGCTTTCTATTCTTCTTTGTCAGGAGAATGATGAAGAGATAGTTGTTAGCTAACTCCAAATTTTTACTCTATTTCACAAGAAAATAAGTTCTATTTGTTTGATAACTTTAAGGGCACCATTTACCATTTTCTTATTGATAGCGAGCTATAGTTTCCCATTAAAGAGAACATTTCTGGTTCATCTTTGTCTCCTTCAGTTTAATCATGGAAACATGGAGATTTCAGTGCAGAGGTACGCGTATAATTTTCAGTATTGGCATTTTTATATTCCATTTGTTCAAAAATCTTTGAACTTGGATTAAGCATTATCCTTCTAGAGAAACAATAGTAATTTTCTGCCTCCGCCAAGAATTATGTAGGCAAAGAAGGCTGCCTTTCAAATGAGTAGTCTTTTGCTCCTAAATATCAATGTCAAGTATGTCTCTCTGGTTATGACTCAAAATGTGAATGACTCAAGTTTCATATTTTCAAAAATACTGAAAAGTCAGTTTAAACTAAAAAGAAAATTAGGTTTTTAATACACTTAAATAGTATAGTATGCCAGAATACAAATTACTGAAATTTGGTATCCAAATCACTAGAAGCAGTATTTATTCTCTCACTTACGATGTCACAGACAGGGGTTCTTTCTTTCACTCCTCCACTCCCCAGTCCCAGGATCTAGACTGTTAGCCCATGACCGAGACTCGTTGAATGGATGTCTCTAGCTTCTTGCTGCCTAGGATGTTGACTCTGGAAAGTGATGCAAGGATCAAAAGGCACTTACAACTTACATTGTTTTCATTGTTGTTGTTAATATGGTAATGGGTTAATGGCTATAGCATTTGCTTAATATGATTTCTGGCTAGATGTTTTTTTCTGCCTAGCAAGATTCCTGCCAATTTTCTGAACCTGCCCTTTTCCTCTCCTATTTTCTGAGCTGGGTCTTTCAACTTTTTATTGATTCTCTAAGCTCTCAATAACTTTGCAATATATTTACTTTTTGCTTAAGGTTACATGGTCGGTTTATGTGGCTTTTAATCAAGATTCTTGGCTCATACTCTTCCATTTCTCAAATTCTTACTAATTCTTTAAGGTCCACATCAAAAGCCATATCTTCTGTGAATGCTTTCCTCATTTTCAAATTGAATGTGGTTGCTCCTTGCTCTAAATTCTCCATGATTCAACTGTGCTTCTGTTTTACATCTTCAAATAATACTATATTTTTACAAATGTTCATGTTTTTTGTTTGTTTGTTTGTTTTTTGCAATTGTATTTTAGCTCTCCTGCTAGATTATAAACTCCATCAGGGAGGATATTTTTTTTCTTTTACTCATTTTTGCCCCATGCATGTACACAAAATAGTACCTTTCTGTATAAGAGAAGAGGTAAATTATTCAGTGTTCATGGTTTCAAAAATTTGAGAAGCAGTTTAAACTAACAAAAAATGTCATTTTGATAAATAGTTTACTGAAAGAATAAATGAACTCCACAATAATTTTAATGTTTTATCAAATTGTGTAGTGGGTACAGGGGTGTTTTATGTTTTACTCAACATTTTTGAGTGTTTGAAATATTTACTAATACAAAAAGAAAGAATAGATGAACAGTAATTGCAGTTGTTAGCAAGTTTTGTATTTTATTTTTTGTTCATCATGTTGTTATTTTAGATAATAAAAATGTTTTAATTTTAATTGAAAAAAGTGTCAAAACCCACATGGTAGACAGAAGTTTTACTGTCTATTGAAGAGTCACCTCAAATCATTGCCCCCTACCCACACACACATTCTATTCCACTGGAGCCAGCCTACCGAGCTTACAAATTATGGGGATGCTTTTGGATCCAGTTGGTGGAACATGCTTCATGGGCCTGATTTTGCCATAAGGAAAGATGTTGCACAGACTTTCTTATAAGGAGGGTACAAAATCCACACAAGGAAGATGTTTTTGACTACATTTTACATGTAAAGAAACTGGGTCTCAGAGAGGAATGACTTAAAAGAATGGAATTTAGTTTTGAATTACTCCTGATTCCAAAGTTTAAACTTTTTCTACCATGCTTCCTGATGAACAAAGAGGTGAGAAATTTAATCTATTTAAATGAAAGAAATACAAGTTAAAATGAAAAGTAAAAAGTTAAAACTATAGCAGATGTGCAAGTTTAAAATAACAGTGCTAATTAGAGTTTTATTTTGTGCATGTGAAAATTGGCTTCCAATAAACACACATTCTCTCATCAAACCCTTCCACATCACTGGAATGAGCTTCTAATGATGTTTAGATGATGTATGCTGTGTTTGCAAAGACTCTAAGATCTTTAATTATACTCTCAAAAGAATATTTTGCTCAGAGATAATCCTTCTGCTGCCCAAGTCATCCTAAATGAAGCCAAAGTTTAGTAATGGAAATCATCTTATTATCACAAATAATATCTGTATCTTTATTAAAACTTCTTGAAGGGATGCTTATAGGAATTGGACACCCAGTACTTTACTGAGTTAGTAGTAGTCCCAAATGAGATTATTATCCCATATTTTCTTTGTTTATATTTTCTAGCTTGGTGAAGAGTTTGTAATTTTAACACTGTTTCAGACAAATATAACTGAGGCTTTTGTCTTGTGCTCTATATACTAGATTTAATGGACTTTTGGATGGTTTACCATGTTTCTAAAAATACCTACATTTTCAAGAAGGAAGCATTATATAGACACATGTGCCCTACATGTTTTTTGTTAACACTTTTACTTTTCTAGTCCTAGTTTTCTTTATTCTTCACAGCCTACTAGTCTGAGATTTATCGATGAAAAACAACATTTTTAGATAATGGTAGTACTGTTTAGCTACTTACCAGATCAGAAAGGCACTATTAGAGGCATTGAAAATATTCATATAGCTTCTGGAAGATAGATAGATAGATATCATGTCAATCTTTTTTTTTTTTTTTTTTTTTTTGCTAATGGCACCTGATTAGTGGTATTACCTGATCTGTAAGGTATCACTTGTGTGGGAGAATGAATTGTGATGAAAGAGAATATTGCTACTTTTGTTCAGCAGAGTTTTAAAAACTGTATCTCTTAATTTCCATTATTCAATTATTTATGCACTTAAGTATTTGGCACAATATTGATTCTGACTATAAACTTGTCAGTTCCTTCCTATACATTTTCTTTCCCGTCATCATCATCTATTCGCAATATACTGGTACTACCAATGAGAAACCAGGGAGGTGCTGCATAAGTTGATAACCATTG
Source organism: Monodon monoceros (assembly GCF_005190385.1). Lineage (NCBI taxonomy): Eukaryota > Metazoa > Chordata > Mammalia > Artiodactyla > Monodontidae > Monodon > Monodon monoceros. The sequence goes on along the minus strand of NW_021703784.1, from coordinate 41,787,921 downwards.
TTGACTTAGAAAACAAAAACTTCCAAAAACAATGCCCTCTTTGTTAGTTGTGGGAGTAAAAAGTCGAGTTCATGAAAACAGTGTCAAGCAGAACTTTTCAGTTAAATATTACTTGTCAACCTGAAGTAGACTTTCAGAAGTATCTTCTATTTAAATGTATTCAGCTGTGGCAGAGTGGTGATGGCAACCTCATTGTTCCAAGCTCCTTGATCCTTGTATACAGTGGTGCACTGGAGTTGACTTGTATCAGTTTATGAGAGCCGATTGTTAAACTTTTAGGAATTTTGCAGGCTGGCTTTTAAAGCCACAGTCATTATTAAAATCTAAATTATATAATTTTACAAGTAAAAATATTATATTAAAAATCAAGGTAATAAAGACTCAAAACTCATCACTTCCTAATTACTACATCTTAGTATTTTCAATGCTCTTGAATTTCGTTACATCTATTGTATCTGTGTGGTGGGAATACTAGGCAATTGTGTGTTTATCTCTGCTCATCTCTTCACAGCTCCACATTTAGTGACCTCATGGTGGTGCCTGTAATAGCCGTGGTGGGGTGGTTTTCACCACAGTAATTAACAGACACTTTAAACAAGTGTGGGGAGGACCCCAGCTGGCTGTCACACATTTACCAGCACACTACTGTTTAGATCCTGTCTACTGCTTTGTGTTCTTGAACTCAGTATTCCCAGTGGTGGCTTCCTGATTCTCCGTGGCTCTGACGGTGTCAGAGGTAGTAATTTCGCTGGACCATAATTCTGTGGTGTTCTTGTTGTGCTTCCAAGAATCTTTAGCATTGAGGTTTCTCTGCTAGACTTTCCAAAGCATTTGTAAGCACTTATCCTTTTGCATTAAAGTTCCAGTTGCTTAAACCACCTAAAGTGGTGTGTGTTTCCTGAACTGAGCCTCAACTAACATTGCTTCCTTAGTTTTCACTTTGTTCTTCCTTATTCGTTATTTGCTTTAGAGTCCTACTGCTGCTTTCTCACATGTGATCTGATAGGAATGAAGAGGGCTGAAAGATATAATTTACATAACTTGGAATCTTCAAAGCACAGTGTTAATATAACTGATAGTTCAGTTTGTCCTGAGATATCAAATTTCTTAACAAGACAACCCTCAGATTTGTATCCACTTCTTCCTCAGTTAACAGTACAAAGACATGATGGAAGAAAGGTGGTAGATTGCAAGACAAATGTGAAGGACGTCCTGTAATATTTTGAATTAAATTTGCTTTGTAGCTGGAGATGGATGTGGTAAAAGAGGGATTTAAAATAATTATAAGATGATATATATCAGAGCACAGTTATATACAGATGGTAATTATTTAGTCCTGATGAATCAGGAGAGAAAAAGTGATCAAGTCCTTTGGCATGGGAGCAGATATGGAAACCAGTGCATAAGCAGTACTATTGGCTTATATTTGGACATAGAACCCATGCCTTATTGAAAGTAAAACTGTAAATAATGTAGAGATGCAGATCTGTATATAGATTTGGTAGTGGGAACATGAGAAAATTCTCTTTTGATTGCTTCTATTTCCTAAGTAAATGAGAAACAAAGACATTAGCTGAGGGTGAGATGATGGGAGGGATGTTGGTGGTTTGAAAAGAGAAAAAAAAGTGTGAAATATTGTTCAGGAGAGTTAGGGAGTGAACTGATAGCAGAAGTATAGTAGGATTTCCACACAGCACTAAGGGCCTACATGGTATCTGTAGTCCTGTTGGCAAGGAACTGTGCATGGAATGGTCTCAGGTGAGCTTAGGGCCTATGTGGTATATTGAAGGAGCAGGGCAGAAAAGCAGGGGCAGGGCAGTCTTGAGGGAAGATGCAAAGGCTACCCTTATACAATACAGTACAAAAATGAAGGGTTTTTGATAGAGGGAAGTACAGAGTGCTGTAGGAACACAGAGAGGCATGCAACCCAGTCTAGTGAGAGGGCCAAAAAAGTGACTAGTTAGGGACTTCTAAAAGTAAGACCTGACTTCGATTGTGAGGAACAAGTAGGAGGAAATCAGGCAGAGAACAGTGGAAAGAGCCTTCTAGGCAGGGGAAACCATTAAAGCACATATTAACTGTACCTCTGATTTGCTTTGTAATATTTAATCTTTATTTTTTAAACAAATAGCAAATACTAGAACTGGAAATCGAAAAACTGACCATATAAAATGTTAACAGGAACACCCTTGGTTAAAAAAAATAAAGCCAATACATTTATTAGATTATATCCAATCTTTATCCAAGTTATCTCCTGGAATAGCTTGGATGAGGCAAGGAGGTATACTGATCAGATACTTTTGGCCTCCTCCAGCTCCACAGTTTTTCTGAATTACGTTTGGTTCATGATCTGGCCAAATTTCTGTGCTGTGAGATTTTAGCATCTTAAAATCATTACTCTCCAAATGTGTTTTACTGAGAGATTAAAATACTCTTCAGAACAGCAAACAGCGTAAACTCTGCATGGGTAACAGGTCAACTTCTTTCAAGAGAAATTGTGCATTTTAAGCCCTAATGAACAATGAGAAAATAATAAAGCCATGAAGCTGAATATACCGCCCCATCCTTAGAGTCACGAGATTAACTTTGTATATCCAGTAGAGATTATAACTTATTTCACTAAATGTATTTACTATCCTTAGAATCTGCTTTACTCAGTGAAGAAATATAGGCCGTGGTGACATAGGATTGCACAGTTAGAAACCATATATGTCTTGATTAAGACACAGCATTAGCCATCTGAAAATAGGTACCTATATGAGTTTTACAAACACTCTCAAAGAAAAAAAAACCTGAAAGGATGAATATGTATAAACATATGTACATATATTCATCTATATGCATGTTTCCATGTGCACGTGTATGTACATGTATGATTTATATGCATAGATAGACATATATGTATGTATATTATACATGTATTTTTATAATTTTGGCCCTTGTATTTTTCCATTAGAGCAATAATACATGTTTCTTTTTTTTTTTTACATGTTTCTGATTTAAGATTTAAAATAGCATAGAAGAGTATATGTAAAATTAAAAAGCTTTCCGCTCTCCCCTCAACTCCACCACTTCATTCTTTTTTTTTTTTTTTTTTGCGGTACGCGGGCCTCTCACTGTTGTGGCCTCTCCCATTGTAGAGCACAGGCTCCGGACGTGCAGGCTCAGCGGCCATGGCTCACGGGCCTATCCGCTCCACGGGATGTGGGATCTTCCCGGACCGGGGCACGAACCCGTGTCCCCTGCATCGGCAGGCGGACTCTCAACCACTGCGCCACCAGGGAAGACCCCACCACTTCAGTCTTGAAGACAAGCTTATGAAATGACTTTTAGTTCTAGTTTGGATCTACTGCTTTCTAGGACTGCTGCACAGTCGTCATCTTTGATTTTAACTATTTGCTCTCCTATTCGTTCTATCCGCCTTGGATTCAATATCCTATTAGTTCTATCTGCCTTAGATATACTTATCTTCTTGTTTGAATATATTCTCAAGAAAACTTTTTGAAAGAAGTATTTATGAGATATAAAATATGAGTCTGTCTAGAATACTTTTTTTTTTGATTGACAGTTGGGTAGATTTGGATTACAAGCTAAAGATTATTTATCTCAGAACTTTGAAGGTGTCGCCCCATTATCATCAATCTTGGTGTTGGTGATAACCAATGTGATGCTAATCTGAGTTCTTATTCCTTTGGAAGCAACTTGTTTATTTTTTCCATTGTGAAAGCTTAAACAATTTCCCTTCAAATTCAGAAATTTGCTGAAATATTTTTAGGTTTAAGTCTTTTTATCCCATTCTATTTGATAGTCTGTTAATTCTTTATATATTAAAAAATAATTTCTTAAGATGACTGAAGTTATATTCTTCTGCAATTTTATCATTTTTATCCTACATTTTCTATGTTCTCTATTCTAGAATTTTTATTTAGTGGATGTTGGAGTGCCTGCCTTGATCCTTTGTATTCCTTAATTTCTCTCATTTTCTCCATATTCTGAGAGAGTACATAGTTATGTCATTCAAGATGAGCAATTTGACTTAAACTGTCTCTGTTCTATGTTTTAAAAGCCATTCTATGGACTTTTAAAAAAATTTAGGAATAACATTTGAAATTTCCAAGAAGCTTTATTTTTATATAATTACTTTTTTTCCCACTGCAGTGTCTGCTTTTATTGATGAAATATCCTCTTTTATTTTTCTAAGTGTAATCATTATAATTTTTAAAGTTTTCTTCTGTTCTTTAAAATGTCTGAGTTTTTTTTTTTTGTTGTTGTTGTTGTTAATTGTTCCATTTGTTCATCTTGATTTTTCTCTTACTGGTTTTGGTTTCCTCAAATATCTGATGATTCTTGGTTGTCTGTTCATATTTATGAACAAGGGACTCAGTTGATAAACACAGAGAGATGACATGGGTTTCCTTTGTAGGTTTGTTGGTCTATTTCTCTGAAGTCCTTACCTCTGTGTGGGTCTTATAGAGTCTGTTTGACACATCAAATGGCAGCTTTGTGTCATGGTGACCTAGGGTGGTGGTTAAGAACATGAAACTCTGGAACCAGATTCTATATTCATATCTCAGCTCTAATATTTACTAATTAAGTGAACTTAAGCAAGTTACTTAAAATTTCTGTGTCCCAGCTTCCTTATCTCTTAGATGATGATAACAATGTTACCTAATACATATGGCTGTTGTGAGAATGAAATGAATTCATTTAATTTATGTGAAGAATTAAGGAAAGTACTGATACATATTATTAGGGGACATAGAATGTCAAGAGTAGTCAGATAAGCTGGGGACTCTTTCAAATATAAAAATAAAAGGACTGGGCTTCCCTGGTGGCACAGTGGTTGAAAGTTCGCCTGCCGATGCAAGGGACACGGGTTCGTGCCCCGGTCCGGGAAGATCCCATATGCCATGGAGCGGTTGGGCCCGTGAGCCATGGCCGCTGAGCCTGCGCGTCCGGAGCCTGTGCTCCGCAACGGGAGAGGCCACAACAATGAGAGGCCCGTGTACCGCAAATAAATAAATAAAAATAAAAGGACTTATCAGGAGCAGAGCAATTGGCGGCACTGCCTTGCATTTTATCCTCCACTGTCCACACCCTATGTTAAATCTGGAGTTACTTTGAGCTTTTTTGCTTCTCTCTTAGGCATAAAGATTCACATCAGCTTTCTTCCAGGCATACAATGTTGTGTTTTTACAGAAAGCAGTTTTATGGGTTTATCTTGGGAACAAATGCTGAACATATCATCCTCTGTTTGGGGATGCCTGTAGTAGAAGGTGTCACCTGATCAAGCTATTCTGTAGATAATCACCAATTACCCTGATTATGGCCAACATTCAACTTCTTTTTGTAGCTGCTGATTCTGAATTTGAGCTCTTTCAAGCCCACTAGGGGGATGAGTTCCTGCTTTTTTTGGTCATATTCTAGGCTTTGACACCCTCTGCTTTGACTTCTGTCAGTATAATCCTATCCAGTTATAGAGTGCTCTAAAGAATCAACTTCTCTGTTGTGCAAATAAAAGTTATTTTTGTTTTTAGGTTAGTTTATGATTATTCACATTTTTACAGCCTTAGTAATATTTCAGTTAAGAGGAGGAGTGAAAATAAGAACATATGCTCAGTTTGATATTTTTAACCAGAAGTCCTACAAAAATATAAGCTTAGGCAAAAATTTTCTTCCCCAAAACAAAAATAACATTTTGATAATTATAAGACTTTTTCTAGTTTATATTAACACTCACCCCCAAAATAGATGTGCTTATTTTTTCCTTGTTAATTTCCTTTTCCCTATAAAATATGTGATTTTAAGACTTATCTTTCTGCAGTCATTAAAGTGTGAGAAATTATGATGTCATCTTAAAACAATTTAAAATTATGAAAATAATATCTAACTTAAAGAAAAATGTCTGAATGTAACTGGAAAAGTTGTGATTGACGAAGTGAGATGTTATCTGTAATGCATTTCATTCTCTAAAGAAGATATTGTCATTGTAGAATGTTTATAAAGGAAGATATTAGGAGAAAAATAAACCATCTTGAATTTCAACCCCAGAGAGAGGAGCCATGATTTTTATATAAGATAAAATAAACAAATATTTGGTACTAATATAAATAAACCATTGAGTTGACCATTTAAAATCATGAAGATGCAGAGATGGAGTGAGAGTGAGTGCAAGCAAAGTGAATTTTGCATTTCTGTTCTATATGCGTGGTTAGCAAATTGTGTTATAGCTGAATCTTACTAGTGGGTCAGTAATATCAGAATACCATCTCCTTGTCACTTTGCCTCATGGTAAAAATGAGTCAAAGTGGTCTTTTCTAATTCTCTTGAAGTTTGTTCTCTCTTTAGGAATCAAAGGCAGATATGGCATGCATTTCCAGATATACTGGAAATTATCAAATATGATGTAGTAGGAGGACATGCACATACTTGCACACACATGTACACATAGACACACACTCATCCCCATTACCCCATACTTAGGCTGTAGTGAGTAATAATACGGGAGTTAGCTTGACATATTACAAAGAAAGAGGTATGTAATACCCAGGAGACGTATTTTTCATGTGCCCCTCCGCCAATGTGTAGCAATACACATTACCACTTAAAACCAAAATCATCACTCCTATGAATAATTCAAATGAGATTAATTAATATTTTTTTAAGATGAGTTAATTGACCATTCCTGGTTGCAAAGGATTAATGCTAGTGGTGCTAGACAAGCATAACATAGATTTAGTCAGCTGTGGGAGCTTTTTCCAGTAGCCCTGCCAGCATAGAGACTTGACAACTGAAGAGTGCCCCCTCCTCCATCCATTTAAACAACAGACATTGACCTCAAAGACTAAATGGAGGTTGGATGCATAAAGAGAAACCAAAATGAATTCAACAAAAACACGTTCAGTTGTGCCAGGAGGTGGAATTTTCATCTCTATTCCATGGTTATGGTCAAGTGATTTAAGTGAGCTTTATGAAAATAAACAAAATACCAATATCCCCACATTATTCAAATACGTGGTAAAACAATTCCAGATACTGGTAGTTATGGTGCTATTTCAGGGTATTAAGGCATATACAAGAGCATAGGAAGCAAAATTTTATCAAGTGAGCAAGGACATTAAGTAGACAAAGATTTCCGTATTGTGTATGTACAAAATTAGATTTCAAAAACTCTGTAGTCTGTATGTATAGAATCCAAAATGAAATACAAACAGTGCTATTTTTTAGACAGTGCTTTCCCACCACCCAAGGCAAATTAGGTGTTTTTCAATCCTAGTAGTGTTTATTTTGCTCTAGTAAATTAAAGTTCTCATTCACTGATTCATGTGACATAAACAACCTTCTGTGAGTCATGAGAAATGGAAAAGGGGGTCAGATGAAGTAAGGGAGGAGAGTCCAAAGAAGTATTTGACAATTTATCAGGATATAGGTAAGGTACCTAATTTTACAAACACACACACACACACACACTCTCACACACACTTAGACATCCTACCACTCAGTAAAAATTACATAACCTTTTCTTTCTTCCTCTTTCCCTCCATCCTTCTTTCCTCCAAAATAAGATTATTATTCCTGGAAAAAAAATTTTTATTTAGGTCGACTAGTCCTTTGTATACTATATTCAAGGAACTGTACAGAGAAGCCTGGAAAAAATATTCTGAATATTCTAAAATATGTTATTTTGTGTGCATATGTATGTTTTAAGGTGTCTTATTTGTGAGTGCCTAAGGATCGTACGGAGGGTAAAGCAAGCACTGTGTCTTCCTGCTTCTGCTGACAAGTAGTAGTAACTTAACAAAGCAGATGTTTTGCTGATGTCTGAGAAATCTAAAAGAGATTGACATTTTACTCTGGGAAAGAAGGAGACTGTGGATTATTTTTCTTATTTTGTGTCAGCACATCTTAGAGGAATCTACTTAGTATGGGGTTCATGCCTTTAATGGCTTGAAATAGAATATCTGTGGCTATCTATCATATTTTATCGTACACAGTGCTATCAATCACAGGAGAGAATTACACGTAGTAAAGGTTTATTTGTGGATAGAGTGTGATAAAATCAGCATCCTTCATTCTGACATAATATTTCTTGGAGGTCATTAAACCTACCTATGCAAGAGGTAATCCTTATATAGAATTGCACTAGAGTTATAATCTGGTTTCACAGATAGTAATTTTTTTAAAAAGCAATAAGAATAGCTCATGTTTACTGAGAACTTACATGTGTTAAGAATTGTGTAAAGTGTTTTAAATGCATCATCTCACTTAGTCCTCAAATCTACCCTATGGGTCAGGTATTATTATATTCCCCTTTCCTAATGATGAAACAGATTTAGACTGGTTAGTAATTTCCCTAAATTCAGGCAGCCAGTAACCAACAGAGCCAGGGCTTGCCCTAGGATCATTTCCTCTTAGTGCCGACATTCTATCTAAATCCTTGCATAATGCTATTTCCCAGTAAATAAATGTTGGGCAGATTATTTTACACGTCCCATAAAAGACACTCTATTTTTTTATAATTTTTCATAGATGAGTTCCCTGATCGGGAGATTTTACTGTCTCAGTAAGACACCGAAACATGTTGAAACATCACTACAGAGGGAAGACCTAAGAAGCTCCAAGAAAGTGATGGATTTTGAAGAGCAATCTGAGAAAGGACAGAGTGACTATGGATCAGTAACAGGAGATAAATCTGAATAAAAACTGTAGAGATAATAAAAACAGAGATCCCATATAAAGAGAGTGAGACGTAATTAAAAAGAAGCATCAGACAACCATTTCATGAAGTGCAATACTTCAAAGTGGTAACAAAACCAATGTTCACTGTATCAAAATATCTTGTCATATTTTCTTTTATGGCATCTCCATTACCTATGTTTATGTAGGGATTAAATATGTGTTTGGGTAAAGGGTTTACTATAGGTTTGTATAAAGAGTCTATATGTTTATATATAGTTAATATGCCTTTGTATGTTATGCCTGTAAATAACAACTGTATGTGTTGCTATATGCAGTCAATACCGGTGAATTAGGGTCAGGATATAGAATTATCTTTTAGTTATATGTAGGATATATTATATATGTAGGAGATTTTATGTTTCAGAAGCTATATTTTGATGGGATCATAGATGTGTTTGCTATAGCTATGTATATATGTGCATACCATTAATATATTTAAGATGTGTCCATCTCTTGTTCCAAGACTCTGTTGACAATTTAATCCTTTCTTTTGGCCCTAGTCCTTTCACACTGCATGTGTTTGCATGCAAAATCTTTCACCTCCAACAAAGCTAGTAAATTATAATGCTAACGAGATCTTAGTGTCTTTGATATTGTCTGCTTTTACAGACGGGGAGCTCAGAACAGCAGTAATTTGCTAACTCCCTGTGACTGGATCATAAACAGAATATTTGGCAGGGATGAATGGAATTGAGCAGGGGTGGGTGCTGCAGTGGAGAAAGCCCAGAGGGAAGAGCCCTACTATCATTACGGGCTTCAGGACGTGAGAAACTTGTCATTAAACTGTGTGCACACTGCATATTTAGACAGAAACTTTCTTATTTGACACAGAATTTCCCTTTCTGTTTTTAGAGCACGAGTTCACGATTAATCTTCATGTAATACTTTAACAAGGAATGCTGGGCAAATGGCTGCATTCTATCATGTAGGCAGAATAGGTATCAGCAGAATCCCAAGTATTGCAAGTGTCATCTGAGGAACCTGTGGTTTAAAGGAAATAACTTGAAATAACAAAGTCTAATATTCTGGAGTGTGAATCAAAAGGAAAATTCAACACTCTCAAATTACAGAATTAATCTTTGGATATTTGTCACTACAAAGGTTAAAGCAACAGACTTCTGTGTTCCTTTTATTACTAATTCTCAATACTTGAATGTCTGCCCTACTTTGTGATTGCTATATATTATTTTATATTATTCTGATTCCTTGGAGTAATCCTGAAGCTTAGTTATATTTTCCTCATTTTATGGGTAAGTTAACTGAGACTTAGAGCAATTGAGTAATTTGTCCAAGGTTGTAGCATTATTAAAGTAGTGTAAGTGGGATCCTTACCTAAATGTGTTAGATGCCAAAATCTGTAGTCTTTGTGTTACATTATTTCATTGATAGAAACAGCAGACTATTTATTAACTGGGCTAGTTGCCTGATTTTCCTAGTAAAATCTTCCTTGTGTATTTCTTCTGCCTGATACACTCCATGAGTGCACTTTTGATAAATGCTTTGCATTTTTGATTAAGCATTTACCACACTTTATAACTAAATAATCTGACCTTATTTAAACCGTGCATGTAATGTTAAGAAGCCCAGCTCTCCTAGTTTGTATCATGTAAAGCTTTTCCAATATGGTTTTCCAATATTTCAAAAACTAAAACTTGAGGGACAAATCAGTGATTTTCATATATTAAGAAAAATTCTGAAATAACTGATATTCCATAGACACGATTTATGTTTCATCATATGACCTTGGCATATTTTAACATCTCTCGTGTTATGTACTGGTCTGCTCATCAGCCCTAAGAGAGAAGGGACATACTGATAAAAGAAAAGAAAAGAAAACAAAACAATTTGACCCTGAAACTCTGTGACCAAAATAAACATTGAGCATAAATTCACAAGTGAAACTATGTTCAAATGTCATCCTGACGGTGAAACTTTCCTCTAGTGAGATTTAACTGATACTATGCTCTGTTTTTCAAATTTGATTTTTTATTTCTCTTCATTTTACTTTTATTAAGACTCTCAGTTTCAGTGGGAGTTGAGACAGTCTGCTATGCTATCACTCTCCCTCTCCTTAAGACAGGTAGCTTATTATGCAGGTTGCTATGATCTTCGAAAAAAGAAAATGAAAACCAAGAAGAAGGTAGGGAAGGCATTAAGGGACTGTGAGAGTTCTGTGAACTGGGCAAATTGTGGCAGAAAAAGAATGAGTCAAATGCTCAGGGTTATTCTTATAAGATTAGTTCTTTGGTTTCTGAAATGTGCATTTCTTATCCTGCAAATTGTATGAGTACAGAAGAATAGACACTTGTCTTTCAATGCGACAAGAATTTTGGAAAACGTTACCCCTTGAGAACATTAAGCAAAATTATTAATATTAAAACAAACCTTTTTCTGAATCTAAGTTTATGCTGTTTTTTAATACTGAAATATCATTTCCATCCCCCTTTGAAATTCATCTTACCTTGTAAAATCCTGCTACTAGGCTACAGCCTGCAGTGTGAAGCTTCCTTAATTTCCATCCCTACCCACCCCCAGTCTACTTCCGCCAGACAGAATTAAGTACAACCTTCTTTTTCCTTCTCACAGTATGCAACTAGCCCTTCCATTTACTACTATTTAACTCTGCCTGGTATTATAGTCAGTTGTGGATCTGTTTTCTGTGCTTAAAGTGTAGAGTCCTTGAAAGCATCTTTTTACCCAAGTCTACCCACCTATTAACCTTAAGTGCCTGTCATACAGCGGTGGCGGAGTTTTTAACTTGAAATTGAATAAATTATATTTTGCAGCTAATTCTCAGGTCATTTTTACAAAGCATAGAGTGAAGTACAGAACTGAGATTATTTAGCAAATCTGGGTGTTAAAAGTTCTATGTTCCCATATGTCCAAAGCCCCCCTACAAATTCATGCTGAGACCACTTCAAAAGGTGCCTGGGAAGATTTTATCAATACAGATCCATGGACTTCAAGCTCCACAGTAGCTTCTGGTGCCTGTAATTCCAATAAAATCCCCTGATGCTATTGATTCACAGCCAGGTTTGGCAACCATTGGTTATAGGTAAAGCAAAATAAAGTATTGAAAAAATATACAAGATGAATTCATTTATTTATTCATATATTGTACATTGATCTTTAACTACACATAGAGAACAAAATAGTGTTTATCATTACCTCTTCCATTAAGATGCAAGCTTCATGAGAGCAGGAAACTTCTTTGTCTTCTTTACCTCTAGAATTCAATGCCCAGCACAGGGATAACACAGCCCCATCCTAATTTTTCTCTCTTGACAAGAATTATTTTTCCTAGTCAAGAGCTGATCATATAGTTTCCTGCTTGTGAGCCTAAAGCTCCCTTTCTCTTACAGAGTAGCTTTCGAACCAAATTTTAATACGCCTCAAAATAAGTTACGGGGCTTAAAATATATGTTATTTTATGGGTATTCTAACAAAGATTCCTTCCCACTAGATCTTGGCTGAGGACAAAAAGGGCAGCTCTGCAAGTAATTCTTAATCACAGCCAGCGTCGAAAATACTCACTTCAATTAAAAAAAGGTAGTCAAAATACCTTGATATGGTTCTCAAGATACTTTAAAATGGGACCCCAATTATTACCCCATGTTCTTTCTCATAAGAAATTAAATTCTATGCATGAGTCTGACTAGACTACTTGCAATTTCCCAAATAAGAAATAACCTTCAATCTACCCAGGAATTATATATAATCCTTCATTTCCAGGGTATGCTTCTCCTCATCACCTTTATTCAATGAATACAGGTTGTAATATTGACTTAAGATCTAGCAGTAAAGGTACCCATGCTATAAATCCACTTGCTTTCTCTAGAATTAATTACTCCCTTCACTATGCTCCCCCAAAGAGTTTATGTTTCTTGTATCGTCCATTTCATGAGATCATAATGCTTTTGTTGGCTTCTCTTACTTAAATATTGTGAACTTGTTGAAGCACATCTATGTACATATTTACACATGATTCATCTTTATTTCACTATCTTTTTGAATACTAATGGGCACATGATAAATGCTCAACAAATATTTGTTAAATTTTGTTAAAAATGTTTTACAGGGCTTCCCTGGTGGCACAGTGGTTGAGAGTCCGCCTGCCGATGCAGGGGACACGGGTTCGTGCCCTGGTCCGGGAAGATCCCACATGCCGCGGAGCGGCTAGGCCCGTGAGCCATGGTCGCTGAGCCTGCGCGTCCGGAGCCTGTGCTCCGCAACGGGAGAGGCCACAACAGTGAGAGGCCCGCGTACCGCAAAAAAAAAAATGTTTTACAATCTAGTACATGTGCATACTTAACAAGATAGTTGATGTTATAAGTGCTAACGTAAGTCTATAATAATAATTAGCAGTAAGTTTGTGAGTACCAAACAAATGGAATTTAATTATAATAGTGTGCATATTTTAAAAATAATAGTTTGGTAATTTTTTGCCCCTAATTTTCCAAATAATGGCTTTATGTCTCTAATTGATTTCTTCAGTTTCTTTTCATCAGTTAGCCAAGAGAGCAAGAACATCCATTTATATCTTCAGTCCTCTATTGCCATGTGTTTGCATAAAAATCAATGAAATTATAAATGTGAGTCTACTTTTAAATGTTTTAGTTGGCATTTTATAAGTGTTTGTTAAATAAATTCCTGAATAAATTATTAACCTGGAACTATGCCTAAGCTGTAATAAATCAAGTGGTTACAAAGAGAAAATATCAGGGAAATATTTTAAGCTTTAAAAACATTTAATGCAACATTTTGCTATGTAAGTGTTTTGCAAAAAAATGTGATTTAAGATGATGTATAACAGTCTAACCTATTTTTGGTCATTGTCAAAGGGGGAAGGAAATTCTTACAGCATAGCTTATTAAAAATAATGGAAATGCTACCTCAACATAATAAAGGCTATATATGACAAACCCACAGCTAACATCATTCGCAATGGTGAAAAGCTGAAAGCATTCCCTTTAAGCTAGGAACAAGGCAAGGATGACCACTGTCACCACTTTTATTTAATATAGTTTTGGAAGTCCTAGCCATGGCAATTGGAGAATAAAAAGAAATAAAAGTAATGCAAATTGGAAAAGAAGAAGTAAAACTGTCACTGTTTGCAGATGACATGATACTATACACAGAAAATCCTAAAGATGCTACCAGAAAACTACTAGAGCTCATCAGTAAATTTGGTTAAGTTGTAGAATACAAAATTAATACACAGAAATCTCTTGCATTCCTATACACTAACAACTAAAGATCAGAAAGCAAAATTAAGGAAACAATTATATTAACCACTGCATCAAAAAGAATAAAATACTTAGGAATAAACTACCTAAGGAGACAAAAGACCTCTACTCTGAAAACTGTAAGATGCTGATGAAAGAAATTGAAGAAGATACAAACAGATGGAAAAATATACCATGCTCTTGGATTGTAAGAATCAATATTGTTAAAATAACTATACTACCCAAGGCAATCTACAGATTCAACACAACCCCTATCAAATTACCAATGGCATTTTTCACAGAAATAGAACAAAAAATTTTAAAATTTGTATGCAGACACAAAAGACCCCAAATAGCCAAAGCAATCATGAGAAAGAAAAATGGAGCTGGAGAAATCAGGTTCCCTGACTTCAGACTATGCTACAAAGCTACAGTCATCAAAAATATATTAGTCTTGGCTATCTACAATAGCCAAGACGTAGAAGCAACCTAAATGTCCATCGATAGAGGAATGGATAAAGAAGATGTGGTATACATATACAATGGAATATTAATCATTAAAAAGAATGAAATAATGCCGTTAGCAGCAACATGGATGGACCTGCAGATTATCATACTGAGTGAAGTAAGACAGAGAAACACAAATATATAATATCACTTATATGTGGAATCTAATTCAAAAAAATGATACAAATGAACTTATTTACAAAACAGAAACAAACAGATATCGAAAACAAACTTATGGTCACCAAAGGGGAAACGTTGGGAGGAGGGGTAAATCAAGAACTTAGGATTAACATACACACACTACTATATATAAGACAGATAACCAGCAAGGACCTACTGTATAGCACAGGGAACTCTACTCAATATTCTGTGATAACCTACATGAGAAAATAATTTGAAAAAGAATAAATATATGTATATGTATAATTGAATCAATTTGCAATAACCAGACTAACACAACATTGTAAATCAACTACAATCCAATAAAATTTAAAAAAGTAAAAGTAATGTGAATGGATTATACAAATTATTTAATATTAGAAATCTTTTGAGGTAATATACTTTTAAATGTTTTATAGCCAATGACAAGGGCTTTGTTTTGTATAATGATATCATTTATAATTCTAGTAAAATTGAATTTAAAGTATACATCATTGCTATGTTTAGTTCCTTTGACTCATTTGAGGCAAATTTTATTTAATTTTTCATCATTTAAGATCACTACCGTTGAAAGCACTATTTCTGATAATTCCAAAGTCTATAAAAAATTATAACCTAATATATCAACTTGAAGTAATGAAATTCCTAAAATCTATCCCACTCATTTTATAAAAGAAGAAATTGAGACCAAGGAGAATAATGACTCACCAAAGGTCATACAGAAAATTAGTGACAGAGCTGGGATTGGAATTTGGGATCCTAGTGATTCAAGCAGTGCTCTTTCATTAACCTATGCTGTCTTTTGTTTCTGTTTTCATTTTCATGGCAAAAGTCATTGTCCTGATTGTTGCTCAGGTCCCATTCATGATCAGTGTTTTGCTATTCCGTGGCCTCAGCATTTTCTTGAAATTCACTGTGCAAGTATCACATCTTCCTGATTTATGTTGTTTTTCTCACTTCAAAGTTTATGTTTGGGAAGGAGGTTTGTCTGGAAACAAATTGTAGCTTATGTTAACTCTAAGAGTATAGCTGTAAGGAGCTTTCACATTTTACATTATGCATAGCAAGTATTTTTTTACATATTTTGGAGCAGCAACTACTATATTACTTTTGGAATAAAAAATTTAAAAGGAGATAAACAACACCTGAAAAAATTTATTCTTCTTGCAACTCTCATCATTCTTGGTGGTTCCCTGGGCTAATTTTTATAATTCATGAGATGGTTTGTTTCTTTTAGGAACTCATGGTCACAATCACGATAAAATCAAATCCCATATTCACTGAGTGGGCAACCGACAAAATGGAGAACAATTATACTACAGAAGTTCTCCTGCTGGAGTGAAGGTTCTGAGCCCCACATCAGGCTTGCCAACCTGGGGGTCTGGCAACAGGAAGAGGAATCCCCAGAGACTGTACTTTGAAGGCCAGCAGGATTTGATTGCAGGACTTCCACAGGACTGGGGGAAACAGAGACTCCACTCTAGGAGGGTGCACACAAAGTCTTATGCACACCAGAACCAGGGGAAAGGAGCAGTGACGCCTCAGGAGACTGAACCAGACCTATTTGCTAGTGTTGGAGGGTCTCCTGCAGAGGCAGAGGGCAGTTGTGGCTCACTGTGGACACAAAGACACAGGCAGCACCAGTTTGGGGAAGTACTCATTGGCGTGAGCCCTCCTGGAGGCCACCATTAGCCCAATCAAAACAGCCTGTAGGCTCCAGTGTTGGGTCACCTCATGCCAAACAACCAACAGGGAGGAAATACAGCCCCACCCATCAGCAGACAAGCAGATTAAAGTTTGACTGGGCACATCCCTGCCCACCAGAGCAAGACCCAGCTCTACCCACCACCTGTCCCTCCCATCAGGAAGCTTGCACAAATCTCTTAGATAGCCTCATCCCCCAGAGAGCAAACAGCAGAAGCAAGAAGAATTACAATCCTGCAGCCTGTGGAACAAAAACCACAATCACAGAAAGTTAGACAAAATAAAAAGGTAGAGAATTATGTCCCAGATGAAGGAACAAGATAAAACCCCAGAAAAACAACTAAATGAAGTGGAGATAGGCAGCATTCTGGAAAAAGAATTCAGAATAATGGTAGTGAAGATGATCTAGTACTTCAGAAAAAGAATGGAGGCAAAGATTGAGAAGATGTAAGAAATGTTTAAAAAAGACCTGGAAGGACTAAAGAGCAAACAAACAGAGATGAACAATACAATAACTGAAATGAAAAGTACACTAGAAGGAATCAATACCAAAATAACTGAGGCAGAAGAACGGATAAGTGACCTGGAAGACAGAATGGTGAAAATCACTGCTGTGGAACAGAATAATAAAAAAAGAAAAGAAAAGAAAAGAAATGAAGACAGGCTAAGAGACTTCTGGGACAACATTAAACACAGCTACATTTGTATTATAGGTGTCCCAGAAGGAGAAGAGAGAGAGAAAGGACTTGAGAAAATATTTGAAGAGATAATAGCTGAAAACTTCCCTAACATGGGAAAGGAAACAGCCAAACAAGTCCAGGAATCACAGAGAGTCACAGGTAGGATAAACCCAAGGAGAAACATGCCAAAACACATAGTAATCAAACTGAGAAAAATTAAAGACAAAGAAAAAATATTAAAAGCAACAAGGGAAAAATGACAACATACAAAGGGAACTCCCATATGATTATCAGCTGATTTCTCAGCAGAAACTCTGCAAGCCAGAAGGGGGTAGCACAATATATTTAAAGTGATGAAAGGGAAGAACTTACAGCCAAGAATACTCTACCCAGCAAGGCTGTCATTCAGATTTGATGGAGAAATCAAAATCTTTACAGGCAAGCAAAAGCTAAGAGAATTCAGAACCACCAAACCAGCTTTGCAACAAATGCTAAAGGAACTCCTCTAGGCAGGAAAGAGACTAGCAACTTAAAAAAAACTTGTACAGATATATCAAAGCCTCATGGAAACTGCAAACTCCAAAACTACGATAGATAGACACACGAAAAAGAAAAAGCAACCCAAACACAACACTAAAGATGGTCATCAAACCACAATAGAGGAGAACAAAAGAGGAAGGGAAGAAAAAAGACCTACAAAAACAAACCCAAAACAGTTAAGAAAATGGTAATAGGAACATACATATTGATAATTACCTTAAATGTAAATGGATTAAATGCTCCAACCAAAATACATAGACTGGCTGAATGGATACAAAAACAAGACCCATATATATGATGTCTGCAAGAGACCCACCTCCGACCTAGGGACACATACAGACTGAAAGTGAGGGGGGTGGAAGAAGGTACTCCATGCAAATGGAAATAAAAAGAAAGCTGGAGTAGCAATATTCATATCAGATAAAATAGACCTTAAAATAAAGACTGCTACAAGAGACAAGGAAGGCCACTATATAATGATCAAAGGATCAATCCAAGAAGAAAATATAAGAATTGTAAATATATATGCACCCAACATAGGAGCCCCTCCATATACAAGGCAAATACTAACAACCAAAAAGGGAGAAATTAACTGTAACACAATAATAGTGGGGGATTTTAACACCCCACTTTCATCAGTGGACAGATCATCCAGACAGAAAATCAGTAAGGAATCACAGGCCTTAAATGACACATTAGACCAGATGGACTTAATTGATATTTATAGGGCATTGCATCCAAAACCAGCTGAATACACTTTCTTCTCAAGTGCACATGAACATTCTCCAGGATTGACCAAATGCTGGACCATGAAGAAAGCCTCAGTTAATTTAAGAAAATTGAAATTATATCAAGCATCTTTTCCAACCACAACGCTATGAAATTAGAAATAAACTACAAGAAAAAAACCTCAAACACAAACAGGTGGAGGCTAAACAGTATACTACTAAACAACCAATGGATCATGGATGAAATAAAAAAGGAAATAAAAAAATACCTAGAGACAAATGAAAATGAAAGCACAATGATCCAAAACCTATGGGACACAGCAAAAGCTGTTTTAAGAGGAAAGTTTATAGCAATACAATCTTACCTCAGGAAACAAGAAAAACTTCAAATAAACAACCTAACCTTACACCTAAAACAACTAGAGAAAGAAGAACAAACAAAACCTAAAGTTAGCAGAAGGAAAGAAATCACAAAGATCAGAGCACAAATAAATGAAATAGAGATAAAGAAGACAGTAGCAAAGATCAATGAAAGTAAAAGCTGGTTCTTTGAAATGATAAACAAAATTGATAAACCTTTAGCCAGACTCATCAAGAAAAAAAAGGGAGAGGATTCAAATCAATAAAATTAGAAATGAAAAAGGAGAAGTTACAACTGACACCACAGAAATGCAAAGGATTATAAGAGGCTACCACAACAACTCTATACCAATAAAATGTACAACCTGGAAGAAATGGACAAATTCTTAGATAGGTAGTTTCCCAAGACTGAACCAGGAAGAAATAGAAAATATGAACAGACCAATCCAAGCACTGAAATTGAAATTGTGAATAAAAAACTCCCAACAAACAAAAATCCAGGACATGATGGCTGCACAGACTAATTCTATTAAACATTTAGAGAAGAGCTAAGACCTATCCTTCTGAAACTGTTCAGAAAATTTTCAGAGGAAGGAAAACTCCCAAACTCATTCTATGAGGCTACCATCACCCTGACACCAAAACCATACAAAGATACCACAGAAAAAAAATTACAGGCCAATATCACTGATGAACATAGACGCAAAAGTCCTCAACAAAACAGGAGCAATTTGACTCCAATAATACATTAAAGGATCATACACCATGATCAAGTGGAATTTATCCCAGGAATGCAAGGAGTTTTCAATACATGCAAATCAATCAATGTGATACACCACATCAACAGATTGAAGAATAAAAACCATACAATCATCTTAATAAATGCAGAAAAAGATTTTGACAAAATTCAGTACCCATTTATGATAGAAACTCCCCAGAAATTGGGCATAGAGGGAACATACCTCAACATAATAAAGGCCATATATTACAAACCTACAGCTAACATCATATTCAATGGTGAAAAGCTGAAAACGTTTCTTCTAAGATCAGGAACATGACAAGGCTGTCCACTCTCACCACTTTCATTCAACATAGTTTTGGAAGTCCTAGCCATGGCAATCAGAGAAGAAATAGAAACAAAAGGAATCCAAATTGGAAAAGAAGATGTTAAACTGTCACTGTTTTCAGGTGACATGATACTATACATAGAAAATCCTAAACATGCTACCAGAAAACTACTAGATCTCATCAATGAATTTGGTAAAGTTGCAGGTTACAAAATTAATGCACATTAATCTGTTGCATTTCTGCACACTAATGACAAAAGATCAGAAAGAGTAATTCAAGAAACAATCCCATTTATCATTGCATCAAAATAATAAAATATCTAGAAATAAACCTGCCTAAGGAGACAAAAGACCTGTACTCTGAAAACTGTAAGATGCTGATGAGATAAATCAAAGATGACACAAATAGATGGAAAGATACACCATGCTCCTGGATTGGAAGAATCAATATTGTCAAAATGACTATACTACCTGAGGCAATCTACAGATTCAATGCAATCTGTGTCAAATTACCAATGACACTTTTCCCAGAACTAGAACAAAAAATTTGAGAATGTTATGGATATGCAAAAGACCCTAAATAGTCAAAGCAATCTTGAGAAAGAAAAATGGAGCTAGAGGAAGCAGGCTCCCTGACTTCTGACTATACTACAAAGCTTCAGTTATCAGAAGTATGATACCAGCACAAAAATAGAAATATAGATCAATGGAACAGGATAGAAAGCCCAGCAATAAACCCATGCACCTATGGTCAATCTACGACAAAAGTGGCAAGACTATACGATGGTGGAAGGACAGTTTCTTCAACAAATGGTGCTGGAAAACTGGACAGCTACATGTAAAAAAATGAAATTAGGTAATTCTATAACACCATATACAAAAATAAGCTGAAAATGGATTAAAGGCCTAAATGTGAGATTGGACACTATAAAACTCCTACAGGAAAACAGACAGAACACTCTCTGACAAAAATCGCAGCAATATCTTTTTCAATCCATCTCAGAGAGTAATGAAAAAAAAAAAAAAACCTAACAAATGAGACCTAATTAAACTCAAAAGCTTTTGCACAGCAAAAGAAACCATAAAAAAAATGAAAAGACAACCCACATATTGGGGGAAAATATTTGCAAATGATGTGGCTGACAAGCGATTATTCTCTAAAATTTACAAACAGCTCATGTGGCTCAATATCATCAAAACAAATAAAGCAATCAAAAAAGTGGCAGAAGACCTAAATAGACATTTCTTCAAAGAAGACATACTGATGGCCAAGAAGCACATGGAAAGATGTTCAACATCACTAATTATTAGAGAAATGCAAATTAAAGCTACAATGAGATATCACCTCACACCAGTCAGAATGGCCATCATCAAAAAATCTACAAACAATAAATGCTGGAGAGGGTGTGGAGAGAGGAGAACCCTCCTACAGTGTTGATGGAAATGTAAATTGGTGAAGCCATTATGGAGAACAGTATTGAGGTTCCTTAAAAAAACTAATGTTTTTGGAGTTACCATATGATTCTTCAATCCCTCTCCAGGGCATATATCCAGATAAAAACATGGTCAAAGGATACATGCACCCCAATATTCTTTGCAGCATTATTTACAATAGCCAAGACATGGAAGCAACCTAAATGTCCATCCACAGATGAACAGATAAAGAAGATGTGGTGCATATATACAATGGAATCTTACTTAGCCTTTAAAAAGAATGAAATAATGACATTTACAGCAACATGGATAGACCTAGAGATTGTCATACTGAGTGAAGTCAAACAGAGAAAGAGAAATACCTTATGATATCACTTATATGCAAAATCTAAAAAGAAATGATACAAATGAACTTATTTACAAAACAGAAACAGACTCACAGACTTAGAGACTGAACTTATGGTTAACAGAGGGGAAGGATGGAGGGAAGGGATAGTTAGGGAGTCTGGGATTGACATGTACACATTGCTATATTTAAAATGGATAACCAACAAGGACCTACTGTACAGCACAGTGAAACCTGCTCAATGATATGTGGCAGCCTGCATGGGAGGGGAGTTTGGGGAGAATGGATACATGTATATGTATGGCTAAGTTGCTTTGCTGTGCACCTGAAACTATCACAACATTGTTAATCAGCTGTACTCCAATATAAAATAAAAAAAGTTTTTTTTTAAAAGAAAGAGGGCAAGAGAAAACAACTAAAGAAAAATAAATTTTAAAAATTTACTAGAAAAAGAATTCAAAGAATTAGTAATAAGAATGCTAACTGAATTAGTGAAAAGAATAAAAGAAAGAACACAGTAATTATTTTAACAAGGAATTAGAAAATATAAAAAAGAACCAGTCAGAACTGCAGAATATAATAACTGAAATGAAAAATACACTATAAGGAATGAATAGCAGACTAGGTGATACAGAACTCATAAGTGATCTGGAAGATAGAACAATGGAAATCATCCAATCAGAACACCAAAAAGAAAAACAAACAAACAAACAAAAAACAGTTTGAAGGATCAATGGATAACATCCAGCATACTGACATTCCCATTATAGGAGTCCCAGAAGGAGAAGAGAATAAAGAGGGTCAAAACTGTATTTAATAAAATTGTGGCTAAAAACATCCCAAGCCTGAAGAAGGAAATAAATATCCAGGTACAGGAAGCACAGAGGGTCCCAAACAAGATGAACCAAAGTAGACACACACCAAGACACATCATAATTAAAATGGCAAAATTAAAAATAGGGAATTCTAAAGGTAGCAAGAGAAAAATAGTCTTATACAAGGGAACACTCACCTAAGAATATCACCTTATTTTTCTGCCGAAACTTTTCAGGCCAGAAGGGAGTGGAAGATATGCTTAAATTGCTGAAAGGAAAAAAACTGCAACCTAAGATACTCTACCCAGCAAGATGATCATTTGGAATTGAAGGAGAGATAAGGAACTTCTCAGACAAGCAAAAACTAAAAGGTTCATCAATACGAAACTGATCCTAAAAGGAATGTTAAAAGGTCTTCTCTAAGTGGAAAAGAAAAGGCTAACAAGAAGTATCTATAGGAAGGAAAAAATACCACTAGTAAAGGCAAATATATATAGTAAAGGATGGGGATCAACCACTTAAATAAGCCAGTTAGAGGTAAAAAAAAAGTAAACTCAATGTAATTGCAATAATCAGTAAAGCGAGAAACATGCAGATGAAAAATATGACATCAAAATCACAAAGTATGGGGGAAGGGAGTAAAAAAATGTAGATCTTTCAGATTGTTTTTGAGCTTAAAAGACTACCTATTGAAAACAGATATGATTACATCAACATATATGAAATCCCATGATAACACAAAATCAAAAACCTACAATAGGTACACAAAAACAAGAGAGAAAGGAAAAACAAACATACCACTAAAGAAAATCATCAAACTACAGTGGAACAAACTGAAAGAAGAAGAAAAGAACAAGCAAGACCTACAAAAACAGCTGGAAAACAAGTCACAAAATGACAATAAGGACATACCTATCAACAATTACTTTAAACGTCAAAGGAATAAATGTTCCAAACAAATGACATAGAGTGGCTAATTGGATAAAACACCAAGATCCAACTATATGCTTCTTATAAGAAACTCACTTCAGAGAGAGTGGGAAGTGAGTCTTCCGCAGGAAGTAATATCCTCCACTCTCAGAAAAGAAGCATGCATAGGAATTAGCCAAGTACATTGGTTGTGGGTGGGAGATAGCGGG
Source organism: Monodon monoceros (assembly GCF_005190385.1). Classification (NCBI taxonomy): domain Eukaryota; kingdom Metazoa; phylum Chordata; class Mammalia; order Artiodactyla; family Monodontidae; genus Monodon; species Monodon monoceros. The sequence goes on along the minus strand of NW_021703784.1, from coordinate 41,764,478 downwards.
TATTACAGACCAAGAGATTGGCGGGAGCATGTGCAGAGGCACATGAGACACGTTTTTCACATGTATCTAATGTATTTCTAAAACTACCCAGTGAGGTAAGGAAAATAAGTAATAATAATATGGTACAGAGAATTTCATAGAACTCAAAGTGCCAGCTACAGCTGTTACCCCTTCTGATGAAAGCATCCTGAGGTGTTCCTCCTGTTTGAGTTTGGTGTGGTGTGAGTGATTGGTCCTGTGATTAGTACTGAGATAAGAGGTACCCTAAGGGACATGGAAGAGGCTAACCAGCCAAATAGTGGTGTGGCACAGAAAACTTCCTTCTAGAAATAGGACATTTTTAGAAGGAATATCAGAATTTGAAGGCACTATTTGAATGGTTCTTGGCTGGAAGTCTGGGGAATGACCATTTTTCAAGTCACAGTAACTTCCCCAAGAGATTTCTCAGGGAAATACACCCATAAGAAAACAATTTACTTGTTCATTAATTCATATAAAATATTTATTGAATTTTCACTATATATCAGACACTTCTAGACACTGGGGCTTTCTGAATGAGTCAGATAATCACAAATGGTAAGTAAGGTGTTTCATTTTTGTTAGGTAGGCTTAAGTCCATAACTCACATAGTGAAGCTCTCTCACAATTTGGTGAAAAAAACTTTACAAGTAATTAAGGTTATTTGGTTGCATGCAACAGAACATTATTCTGCTTAACCTAAGGAGGATCTGAAGGGGATTTATTGGCATAGCTTTAACAACTGAAGGAAGAGACGAACAGTCACAACTCGGGAAGACCAGGAATTGGGGCAACTCCTGGGATCCCGTTAGCAGAACGTTTTGAATTATTTCTCAAGGAGGCTACTATCAGATACCTTAGTTTGAACTGTGTTCTACCTCTTTATATCTAAATTGAAAAAATCAATTTTCCAGGAGAAAAAGAATCTAATTGTCTCAGTTTGGGTGATATGTCCAACCCTGTGTTCAAAAGGACATGTCCCTAAGATTGACAATTGCCTCAGAACCACATATAATTCCTGGAGAATATTACACTAAAAAAAGAAGTATGCAGAAGTAAGGGGAGGAAGGAGGAAAGCTAAATAGACAAAACAACGGGTGTTATTACAAAGTAGCTTAGCCTTAGAGAGTGTGGCTTTCCTACCTTCATCTCCTTCTGCTGCCAAGACACAAATGTCCAGTAGAACCTAGTACATGCATGAGAGAGTAGAAAGATACCAAGCAGATACCAAGCTGAATGGACCTGCTCAGAGATAGCACTCAGGTTTGGATCACCAATCCAGCTGCATGGAAGGGTGAAGCAGAGGTTGTGAGAATTAAGTCATGCATTCATTTACTCTTTAAATGTATTTACTGAGTGAATTGTCTTTGGCACTGAGGTTGCATCTGTGAACAGGATGAACAAGTTTCCTAATGTCAGGTAGCTCACATTATAGTAAGTAAAGAGAAGATTCTTGGGCCATCTCCAAGTTCATCAAGACTGGTACTTTTATTTATTTATTTATTTTTTACAAATAAAGGGTAAAGGAAGCAGAAGAGAATGGTTAAGCCTGATGTCTTCTGACTCTTTGTTTTGGCACTGGAGTGACATGGAAGACAAGAATAAGGAAGAGAGAACATTTTCCAAGCATAAGTTCCGTTAGCATTTATCTCACCTGACCGAATCAGCAAAGAGAGGGTAGAATGGATATTGATAATGATATTGGATATTGATAAGCTTACCTAAACAGATCCCTTTGTTTGGGTGGGGGTGAGGTTATGAGTAAATTATACACAGAAAAGTGGGTCATTACCACACACAGGTTGTATTGTGTATTCATTTTCTCTCTCCAAGAGTCTTATGTCTTAGAAAAACTGAATCCAGTGACTCTAAGGCTCTAAAACTGTTAAACTATTTCACTTCTTTACTTTTCCTTATGTAATGCAAGTGTCACCAGCTTCTCCAGTTTGCCTCTACCAAATGTGCCCCAAGCAATTTCTGAGTTTTTCAGATACTGCCTAAAGGTAATCCTAATCAAATAGCAAGGCATATTCTGCTCAGAAACTCATCTTGCCCCTACATGGCTACCTCTGCCACAACCATCAGTGACTCTAGAGAAACTGTTTTCCATTTGGATACCACTGTCCTTTGTAGATCACCTCTGCTACTACCCACTCTAGCTTCAGGGAATACTAATGCCCCTATTTTCCCACAGAATTAATGAGACCACATTTTGCCTTGTGAAAAGACTTATTTGTGGTTTAGAAATGATAGAAATAAAGCCCAAAGACTTGTTTACAACTGTTATTCAAAGTCACTACCCTTAGAACTTGTAAGCTCAAGCCTGACCTCAAAATCCTGCACCAAGGCTGGATTTTTATTTAGCTTCTGAAATGTCATCACATGGCAGAAAACAAGTCACTACCATGAATGTTTCTGCACCTCCACTCCTCAGACTCCAGACCTATTTAGACCTAAAGAGACAGGGCATCTTTCTTTCCTTCAGTCTAAAATCCAGCTCTTTTATGAATCTAGAATTCACTGCTTTCCAGAATGACGATGGTAGGAATCATTAAAGGGAAACATCCTCCCTCACAAGTATGGAATATGGCTTCACAAGTTCCAGAAACAATAGTTTGATAGCACTTCTATCAACCTTGAACTCATTTAATTATAAATAACACCAAATAAAAGACCTTAGGGTATAAATTTCACAATGCTGAAGCTGGTCTCTAGGGTGACACTGGATAAGGTTAAAAGACTATGAAGTCAAACTACTTAGGTTTGAATCCTAGCTCTATGATTTGTATACTAGATGCGTGATAATGGAGACCTTACTTAACATCTCAGTTTTCTCATCTGTAAATTGGGGTTAATGATAACTCCTATTTTACAGAGTTATTGTGAGAATTAAGATTGATGTATGAGAATTAACTTAAATTATATTTAGCACTGTAGTCTAGTAAGTGCTATTGTTTAATGTGTTAGCTGCTGTTATTATTAGTATTAATGTTTTTCTCCTGCATGTATTGATGAGAAGTTTAGGGTTTATACATTTCCTGCTCCTTCTGTAGTCTAGTTTTGGCTTTTTCTTTTTTTTTTTTTTCGGTGCACGGGCCTCTCACTGTTGTGGCCTCTCCCGTTGAGGAGCACAGGCTCCGGACGCACAGGCTCAGCGGCCACGGCTCACGGGCCCAGCCGCCCCGCGGGATGTGGGATCTTCGCAGACTGGGGCACGAACCCGTTTCCCCTGCAGCGGCAGGTGGACTCTCAACCACTCCGCCACCAGGGAAGCCCTAGTTTTGGCTTTTGATCACTCCTGTGCAAAAGTTTGGACATAAATTCATATGCGTATTCCAGAAACAAATAATAATTTTCAAGCATAAGGAAACATAAGCCCATATTCTGAAAAGTCAAAAGCAAATATTTTCTAATTGTGCTGAAGTATAATCCTTCTAATATACCTAAGTTACCTCATCAAACTGTACATTTACCCATGAGCACCAATATTGGGTGGCTGCACAAACTTACAATATTTTCTTGCCAGCCATAAGAAAGTATTTGTCACATATTCATGAATAAGGGAGCTTGATAATTCACTATTTTTAAGAACCAAGAAAAGCTCTGTCCCAAATAAATTCCATTTTTCCCTCTAAAAGGCAGACATTGCTTTGCAAACACCTACTTGAACAGAATTATCCTCGTCTCAAAGCTTTAGCCCTTTCTCTGGTTTTGAGATAACACCTGATACAGTTATACAATTTCCCTATCCCATCACCATCTATATATTTTCCAACTTTGCAACAGAAAAGACCTTCACACTTTTAACACCTCTCTTTGCACATAAGGAAACTTAGGCACAGAGTGGTTAAAAGGTCTCACAACTAGTATGCGATGGCATCATTGTTTGATGTATTCTGATTCCAAATTCAGTGATCTTTCTTTACCTGACTCTCCATAGGAAGGCTTGGATTCTTTTTTAAATTATAACCCAGATTTTTCTTATCTCAGTTCTACAGATGAGAAAACTGAGACTCACTGATGTAGAGTAACTTGTCCAAATTCACATGGCTGGTAAGCCTTCTAATGAAGGATGTGTATTCACAAACATATATTCTCTCTCAACATCCCTAAATGTATTTGAAAGTTAGCCTAGTTAGAAAATTATTTGATCTTGGAATGGATTTACTCTTTCCTACCATTCAGTGGGTAAGGTGTATGATCTTGACCTCATGAGTGCAGCACGCTAATCAAATGACATGATCAATGATGTGTGATATCATGATGTGAAGGTGATATCAATTTATATTGAACCCAAATCAGTCACAGAAGGTGCTTATTAATTGAGTGACCATATAATTTATCACCTAAATCAGGATGCTTTTGAGAGTAAAACTGGTGCTATTAATAAAGATATCAGGACAGCAGAATTAACTAGGACTGTCCTGAGGCAACAAGAATGTTTGTTTAGCTTTCAAGTGACCTGAGAACATGACCATTGGCTTCCGTTAATGACATTCCTTCATGTAAGAAAAACAGATGGTCATTCCAGGACAAATTAATGATAAGCATCTTACACTATGGAAGCAGACACCCCCTGGTAAGTTTCATCAAACAAGTTTTGTTTACAAAAAGAGCAGGCTTCATATTTTAATCATAGGTGCTTCCATTCATCATTAATCCCCTGAAGAACAGAAAGCTCCTGAAATGTGTTTTAATAATAAATATGTTCATGTTGCTTCAGTCTCCTCACTGACCCATTTATCTGGTCAGTGGAATCATAATGCTTACCTTGTTAAGACTTCGAAAAGATTCTTCTAGCCTGTCGCCAGCTATGTGCTTGCTAATTTCTCCTTGCTAGATGGCCTGCAGAGCAGAGCCCTGATTTCAAACACTATCTCCAGACAGAATGGCAGTGGGAGGCCAAAGGAATCTACCAAGAAAAGCATATCTGAAGGATGTTTTGAAAATTTATAATGGCCTGTCTTTATTTTGATGCTAATACCATATTAAACTCTACAGTGTTTCTGGAAAATAACAGTATGACAATGACTTAAAGGAATTTTACTCTCCCTAGGACCTTTTCTTCCTGGTTAATGTATTTATTAATAGTGAATGTTTAGGATTTATTAAACTGTTTTAAAATATTAAGCTGAAAAGATTGGTCTGTCAGTTAACTGAAAACTTGAACAGCAGGCAACTTTTATTCTAGTGTTTATATCACTGTTTCTTTTATTCAAGTTTAGCCTTAGGCAAAATAATGGATTCAGCAGGACTTTTCTTTTATACACATGTAACCTTTTCCAGTTCCTGTTTCTCCCATTTTGTGTCTTCTAGGTCACTTTATTATTACCTATTACTCCAAGGTCCTGGTCTCTCTGCACTGTCTGGTGATACTTTCATTAGTTCTAATTAGTAATTTAATTAGAAAGTAAGGTATTTCTTACTATCTAAGGTTCTCCTCTTCCTAAGGTTTCACACTTTTATTGTAGGCTCTTGAAGTTTCCCCTTTCCTACCAGTGAAATGAATCTGTGATAGTGAAGTTTTAGATGCTGTAATGGGTGATGCCAATAACCTCTGGAAAGCTCTGCTGGAAACTATCATATTATACCATCCATAGAATTGATGCCTGCTTCTTAAACAGATTTGTGTAATTTGTGAGCACTGATGATTTGTAGATCAGAGGAGAGATTGCAGAAGGAACTGAGATAGCTTTCCACTGAGGGACAAATATGTACCACCTTTCCCCAAAATATTTATTAAAAGCAGATACAAGAGACACAAACCAGAGATAAGCCAATATACTGTGAGGCTTATTGAAGGGCAGAGGCTATGTTTTATACTTGCTTTCTATTTGTCTTTGCAGCTGACCCAATGGCAAGCACATCTAATTTACTCAGGTTTGTTTATTCATTGTGTGTCTTTATGTGTGTGGGCACGCACAAAGAAGAAAGAAAGGAAGAAAAACAGAAGAGCTGGGATTTGAACAAAAGGCTATGCTTTTTATCTTGAAATTTCCCTGTAAGTTGACTCTTGTGGGTTGATTCTTTCTGCTTTTCCCCTCCTCTTTGCCACATCCTTTTATACTTATGAAAGAAACCATAATGAAAACTGGTCACTGAAAGAAGATGGTATATTAAAAAAAATGTGTTCTTTTCACCTAGAGTTTTTAGATAGATAACCTAAAGATTAGAAAACTTAAAGAGTTTCTGTGTTGAGCATCAGCTTGAGTCATGAGATCTTGAGCTTTTGAGTATCACTTTTTCAGTGAAAGAAGTCTAAAACTTATAAAGAAATGGGGGGATGATTTTCTGATATACAAACTTACCAATTTCATTAAGGATAAATGTAGTTGATTATTTATTGTTGGCTGAATGGATAAATACATGACAGATTGTTATCAAAGAATGTGATAGTCATTCTTTCTGTTAACTGATATTTATGATTTTACTCCTTGCAGTTATGACTTAGGATTATCTTTCTCCACCTCCTTGAAGATGTGGCCATATGACTCACTTTAGCCAATGAAATGGAGCTGAAATAATGCATCACTATGATATAGGCATCTTTAGATTCATCATGTCTTTTCCCATTATCACAGTGTTAGATTACAAAAACAATGAGATGCCAGTTGGTGGAGAATCTATCAGCTCATGTTTCTGAATGAGGATGAGGAGGAACAAACTGTAATGAAAATGTATGCTGAATAAGAAAGGAGCTTTTGCCAGCTGCAGTCACTGAGATTTGAAAGACATTTGTTATTTAGCATAAATGAGTCTATTACAATGTAAAATATATATTAAATAAAAGCAGGAGTTGACACTACCTTTAATGGGAGCACAAAGTATCTTTATTTGAGTCCAAGAGGAAGAGAAGTTTTTGATATAATGGGATTTAGCAATTTAATTCCAATTTTCTTCAAGTGTCACTTGCATTATCTCCCTGTATGGCAATTAAAAAAGTAATGTCAATTTGCATTGCACCTTATATATTTACCATATTGACCTTATTTTAATTTACAAGAAGCATATATATTTTACTTGGTAGGTATTTTTTAAATAAACATTTTATTTGACAAGAGTTTTAAATTTATAGAAAACCTGCAGAAACTCTTTACATTAGTATTATTAATTTGTTATAATCAGTGAAACAATACTGATACATTATAATTCTTTTTTATTCAGATTTCCTTAGTTTTTACCTAAGGTCATTTTTCTTTTCTAGCATCCCATCCAGGATATCCCATTACACTTAGCTGTGATATCTCCTTAGGCTCTTCTTGAAGTCAGTTTCTCAGACTTTCCTTGTTTTAATGATCTTGACAGCTTTGGGGAATACTGGTTAGATTTTTTTTTTTTTTTGCGGTACGTGGACCTCTCACTGTTGTTTCCTCTCCTGTTGCGGAGCACAGGCTCCGGACGCACAGGCTCAGCGGCCATGGCTCACGGGCCTAGCCGCTCCGCGGCATGTGGGATCTTCCCAGACCGGGGCACGAACCCGTGTCCCCTGCATCGGCAGGAGGACTCTCAACCACTGCGCCACCAGGGAAGCCCCTGGTTAGTTATTTTATAGAATGTTTCTCATCTAGGATTTTCCTGATGGCCTGAGGTTTTTCTCTCATGACTAGACTGGGGTTATAAGTTTTGGAGTGGAAGACCACAAAAATAAAGTGATATTGTTATCACATCATATCAACGTACATTCTACAACGTGACATCACTACCGATATTGACTTTGGTCACCTAGCTAAGGTGACGTTTGCCAGGTTTCTCTACTATAAAGTTATTTTTTTTTCTTCGCTTTTCACATTGTACTTTTAGGAAGAATGTCACTATGTACAGCCCACAGTCAATACTTCACCTGCTTAATGGTAGGGTATCTACATAGACTACTTGGAGTTTTTTGCATGGGAAATTTGTTTATTCTCTCCAAATTAATTTGTTTATTAAATAATTTATTTATACCATTAAAATACATGAGGGTAATACTAGAATAATAATTCAACATTACTATGTTTTGCTGTGAAATCGCTCCAACTTTGGCCATTGGAAACTCTTTCAGTTCACTCTTATTTCCATTTACATACACCCATCATTGTGGGTTTTTTTTGTTTGTTTGTTTTGTTTTTTAGTACTTTTTGGCATCTGCTAGATGATCCAGGCTCATATTATACATTTCTTGCCCTAGTCCTATAATCAGTTATTTCTCCAAGGAGCCCTGGTTCCTTTTATTGGAGAATGGTATTAGAAATTAAGATCTGAGTAGTAGATGTGCTTAGTGCTACTGGGTGTCATTGATTCTTAGTCATCTCTGTAGACAGAGCAAAGAAATTTATGTTTGTGTAGGAACTTCTATAAACCCATATATCTATACATATAACCAGCTTTATCTTTATTAAGCTAAAATAAGTTTGTACTGATTTCTCCAACTCTAATCTATTATAAATGCATCATTCTAGACTTTTTAACTTTTTTTGTAAATTGGAGTATGATTGCTTTACAACGTTATGTTAGTTTCTGCTGTACAATGAACTGAATCAGCTATATGTATACTTATTTCCCCTCCCCCTTGGATGTCCCTCCCATTCCCCCCATCCAACCCATCTAAGTCATCACAGAGCACTGAGCTGTGCTTTATAGCCTGTTCCCACTCTATCTATTTTACACATGGTAGTGTATATATGTCAATCCTAATCTCTCAATTCATCCCACCTTCCCCTTCCCCCTATGTGTCCACATGTCCATTCTCTACATTTATGTCTCTATTCCTGCCCTGCAAATAGGTTCATCTGTACCATTTTTCTAGATTCCACTTATATGCATTAATATACAATATTTGTTTTTCTCTTTCTGGCTTACCTCCCTCAGTATGATAGACTCTATGTCCATCCATATCTCTGCAAATGACCCAATTTTGTTCCTTTTTATGGCTGAGTAATATTCCATTGTATATATGTACCACATCTTCTTTATGCATTCATCTGTCATTGGACATGTAGGTTGTTTCTATGTCTTGGCTATTGTAAATAGGGCTGCAATACACAAATGGGACCTAATTAAACTTAAAAGATTTTGCACAACAAAGAAAACCGTAAACAAGATGAAAAGACAGCCCTCAGAATGGGAGAAAATATTTGCAAATGAAGCAATGGACAAAGGATTAATCTCCAAAATATACAAACAGCTTATGGAGCTCAATATCAAAAAAAAAAAATTAAAAAATGGGTAGAAGACCTAAACAGACATTTCACCAAAGAGAACATACAGATGGCCAAGAGGCACATGAAAAGATGCTCAACATCACTAATTATTAGAGAGATGCAAATCAAAACTACAATGAGGTATCACCTCACAATGGTCAGAATGGCAATCATCAAAATATCTACAAACAGTAAGTTCTGGAGAAGGTGTGGAGAAAAGGAAACCTTTTGCACTGTTGGTTAGAATGTAAATTGATACAGCCACTGTGGAGAACAGTATGGAGGTTCATTAGAAAACTAAAATAGAACTACCATATGACCCAGCAATCCCACTACTGGGCATATACCCTGAGAAAACCATAATTCAAAAGAACACATGTACCCCAATGTTCATTTCTTACTTTCTTTAATCTGTACTATCTCACACGAATAGTGAGAAACCTGATTCCCAACCTAATGGGTATTTTTTGTGTCTTATTATAGATATGAACACTGAAGATCAGAGAAGTGTTATGAATTATTGAAGAACTAAAACTAATAAGTACCAACGTCCAACCCCAAATGCAGTCAACATTTTGAGTCCAAATTCAGTGCTCTGGAACTCTACCCTATATCATGTTCTGTAGGATTTGTGGATTGGGAGGTGCCTTTTTAACACCTCCGAATATTGTAAGTGAAAATCTTTTTCACTTTAAAAATATTTTATGGATTTATAAAAGACCATTTAAATATATGTAATGAGAGTATTTGATCACACAAAAATTATATACTGTGGGCTGTTACATTCTAGTCACTTTTTTAGACATTTGTGGTGCACTTGAAGAAAACACAAAAAAATTCACGCCCTCGTGGTCAGTTACACAGCATGCTCTAAGTTGGGATGTGCTGAAGAGCAAACGAGCCAAGATGGATTTACTATGAATTATATTATGTTGCTTTATGTTTAGAATTTTTGAGCTAGCTAAAAAAATGCTACCTGGTTAGTATAAATTTTTCTCTATTAGTTGCCAGTTTTGTAATAATATTCATAAAGTCAGATCAGGCCCTTGCTTAATTTTTTATGCATTGGGCATTTTTTTGATACCATGCTTTCAAAGGCTGACATATGCTGACATACACCTATCTATATGAAAAACAGACAGTTTTATTTTCCCTAGAAAACTATCAGAGTTCTGCTGTTTCTGTCTATCTGGGTAGAGTGAAGTTTTCCTGTGATTATAATCTCCTTCTCATTCTAGTGGCATCCCTGTATAAATTTCAGGTTATTTTAAGTCGTCATATACACAGCCATCTGTCTGGCATGGCTTGAAAGCAATTCTGGCAATAGGCAAGGAGACTAACCTTTGGAAATCTCTTCAAGCTCTGGATTTATATTCAGAAAGAATGTTGTTCTAGTAGAATGTTTTTAAGGGGTAGTAAATCTCCTTTCTTAAAGTTTATCCAGACCAGTCGAGGAATTTAAGCATCAGCTCTGATTGAATGATGCAGGAAGATGAAGGGACTATTCCATTAACCTCTACTTGTTCTCTTTTCAGTTAGTCTGTGAGCATGCTCAAGTGCAAATATCTTAGTTCTAACTTGCTTTCGCATTCCCATAGCCAGGTTATTTCAGCAGTCTCCCTGCCAGTCTCCTGGTTTCTCATCACTACGTCAGGTTACATCCACATATCAGATTAGTCTTCCTAAAACATGACTTTCATCCTATCACATTTCCATGTTGAAAACCTCTATGGCTCTTCATTTCCAAAATCTTGACCTCATTTCAATTCAGAGTAGGATTTTTCTTCCCTTCCCATAAATTTTCATCAGATTCTTTGAAGCCATTTAAATGATCTCTTCACTGTCCCCAAACTTTCCATGTATGAATCTTTCTATGCTGTTCCCCAAAATGTTGTAAATTTGTTACAAGCCCTATGCCTTCTGACTCTTGATCTTTATATTGCCTTGTGAAGTGTTGAGAGCATGATAAATACTCAACATAGACCGTCCTCAATTAAAAAGCACTTGATATACAAATGATCTTTACATATTAGCAAATGCCATTCATTTCACCTTCACTGTCAATAACTTTAACATTAATGATTCAAGAATATCTATCTATCTATCTATCTCTATATATATTTGTAAAGTTGTCTTTAAAAAGAAACACATAAAACAAGGTATCAATGGGTTGATGAAAATGTCAATGGAGGCTTGTAGGAACCAAACCCAGAATTTCTCCTAAGAGTGAAGATTCAGTATTTGCTAATTCAGTATTCACAGTGACTATCTAGAACATAATTAAGGAGAGTTAACTGCATAAATGTGTGTTTATACCTATATATGTGTGTGTATCTGTACATCTATACTTGTGTGTATGTAGTTAGTAAATACCGTTAAACAGAATTAAAAGGTTTTTTCTATTCATAGTTGGTTAAGAGATATTTTGTCTTTGTTTATTTTTGTTTTAATAATAAATGGCTGTTAATTTTGTCAAACTTTCTGCGTATATGGAGATAAAGATTTAATTTCTCCCTTTGCTATTAATGTGGTAAATCACTCTGGCTGAATTTCTAATGCTAAACCAATTTTGTTTTGTTGATATAGACTCAGTGTGGTTATGATAATATAGTCTATTTATATTGCACTAGTGCTGACTGCAGATTATATGCATATACATATGTATATACATATATATGTATGAATGTGTGTGTATATATATATATATATATATATATTTCCAGCGTGGGTTTGATTGAGTAGGTAGTTACAGTAGTGTTTAAGCTGGCTCACATGCATGAGGTCATCTGGGGCCCAGGATGGAATGGCTCTTTACAAAGCTGAGGTACAAGCCAAGGAAAGCAGGCAGGTTGGCACCCTGTTTCCCTACTCCAGCCTCAGGCCAAGTTCTCACCAATGCTGATCTCTCTGGCATGATTAAGAACATTATCAGAGAAACATTTCACAGGCGCACATCTAGACACATACACTCTCTGTGTCATCATATGCATGCATTCCCCCACCCCCATTCCCCTCTTGACCCATTACAAAAAACCTTTTAACCTAGATTTCTTTTTGCAGGAAAGCTAACTTAGAAACATGGGGAGATGGGAGAGAATATATGTATCTTCAGGGGCGATGCTGGCATGCATTCTTCGTTTCTTATAGTAACCTTGAAAAATTTCAGGACCAAGGCTATGGTAATTATCCACTGGGCGTATTGATCAGGATTGACTAGGCTATTCAATAACAAACAAATTCGTAATCTCAGTAGCTTAATACACACATACACACACACAAGTTCTTTCTTGCAAAATCTGCTGATCTGGGACCCCTTGCCTATATAAAGAAAGTCAGCCAAATTGTAGAGCTATGTATGTCTTTATTACTTACTTCCTTTTATCTATTTGAGATTATTATACTTTTATTTTTCTAACATCTTACACTGGAGGCTTGCTTCATTAATTTTTAACCTTTATTCAGTCCTACTACGTGCCTTTACCTTATGTTTTCCTTTAAGAACTGGCTTAACCCTATCCCATAGTTTTGATATACAGTATTTCCATTATTATTTATGTAAAATATTTTCTAGATTCCATTATGCTTTTATTTAGAAATGTACTTACTAATATCTGAGTATACCAGGATCTCTTACTTGTATTTGTGTTATTGATTTACAGCATAAGTACACTATTTTCAGAGAATATACTCTTAAGTGTTCCATCTAAGGAATTTTTCTGAGGGTTTCACTTTTTCTTAATCAATGCATTATCTTTAGTCTAAGAGCTGGGAGAGGCTGTGAACTCATACTAGATATCCTGGAACCATTGCAGACTCAAACTCTGAATCTGATTGTTAGGTCTATCAGCCCTTAGCTACAGAAGATGATTTACTTTGTCAGTCATAAAAAATTGACCACTTCCTGATGTAAATCCTGAGGTCTCATGGCATTTGCAGCTGGTTTGCCTACATTGAAAAACTTAAGGATGACTTCAAGGGGCTAGCATGCAAGGAGCTGTCAGTTATCAGAAGCCTCATTCCTAGAAGCTCTCATTGACTCTAGATCCATAAATGGAGTTAGATTCCATCAGACTCTAGGGAAGGAAAATTAAAAAGTCAAAATAGGGTGGGTATGTTTTTTATTTCTGTGAAGATATGTTAATTACATTAAGAAGAAGCATGTTGTGCTATAATGTAATGTTAATTAAAATAAGAGGAAATATGCTGTTAATCATATTAAGAGGAAACATATTGTTCTCTCTCCTGCTTTTTATCCACAGAAGCATGCAGAAATGCAATTGTTTCTCTCATCTCTGTATTCCACTCCTCCCCCACTTCATTTTTCTACTATTATTTATTGCAAAACCCTGAAAAGAGTCATGTATACTCAGTCTCTAATTCTCCTCCTCCCTATTCTCCTTTTTTCTTAATTGAACTATAGTTGATTGACAATGTTGTCTTAGTTTCAGGTGAACAGCAAAGTGATTCAGTTATACATATATATATATTCTTTTTCATATTTTTCCCATTATGATATTGAATATAGTTCCCTATGCTATACAGTAGGTCCTTGTTTATCTATTTTATATATAGTAGTGTGTATCTTTTAATCCCAAACTCTTAATTTATCCCTACCCCTCCTTTTCCCTTTGGTAACCAAAAGTTTTTCTTCAGTGTCTGTGAGTCTATTTCTATTTCATAAATAAGTTCATTTGTATGAGTTTTTTAGATTCCACATATCAGTGATTTCATATACTTGTCTTTCTCTATCTGACTTACTTCACTTAGTATGATAATCTCTAGGTCCATCAATGTTGCTACAACTGGCATTATTTCATTTTTTTAATGCCTGAGTAGTATTCTAGTGTGTATATATATATATATATATATATATATATATATATATATATATACCACGTCTTCTTTATCCATTCATCCATTGATGGACACTTAGGTCTCTTCCATGTCTTGGCTACTGTAAATAATGCTGCAATGAACATTGGGGTGCATGTATCTTTTCGAAGCATGGTTTTCTCCGAATATATGCCCAGGAGTGGGTTTGCTGGATCATTTGGTAGCTCTATTTTTAAGTGTATATAGCCAGGCTTACACCCAGTTCCTGCCCACTATGTGAAATTGCCTTCACCAAGGAGTCCAATGACTGCTATGTGATTATTTAGTGTTAAAATCTAAATCTCAGTCTTTATCAGTTTTGAACTTTCAGCATTATTGGGAAAAATTTATCTCTCCCATCTCCTTAAACACTTTTTTACTTGGTGTACTGGATTGAATAGTGCCCTCCAAAAATTCATGTCCACTTGAAAACTCAAAGGTGTGACCTTGTTTGGAAATTGGATCTCAGCAGATGTAATTAGTTAAAATGAGGTCATGCCAGATTAGAGTGGGCCTTTATATACTAACTGGTGTCCTTACAAGAAGAGGAAACAGACCCAGAGACACACACAGAGTGAAGATGGCCAGGTTAATATGTAGACAGAAGGCAGAAATTGGAGTAATGTAAGTTAAGGAAGCCAAGGATTGCTGGCAACCACCAGAAGCTGAAAGAAACATGCTAGGATTCTCCCCCAGACCCTCCAGAGCAAACATGGCCCTGCCAATACCTTGATTTCACACTTCTGACCTCCAGAACTGTGAGAGAATAAACTTTTGTTGTTTGAATCCTATTGGTTTGTGATACTTTGTTAGGGAAATCCCAGGAAACTAATATATTTGGCTTTTAGAACCTCATACATTCCTAGGTGCGTCAACATCCCACTGGCCTTTTCTTAGTCTCCTTGGCTGGTCCTTTCTCTGAGCTGTGATCTCTTAACATTGCTGTGCTCCAGGCCTGCTTCATGACCTCTTTTTTTAATCTACTTGCACTCACTTCCTTAGTGATTTCCCCCAGTCCCATGACTTTAAAAACCCTGTATTCACCGAAAACTCCTAAATGTACATTTCCTTCACGAATCACACTCTGATCTCAAGCCTCATATATGATCAGCTGCCTATTTGACATTTCCACTTTTATTTCCAGATAATGGAATATATTCTAGCTAATTTTGCTTCAGTTCCAAATCAAACACTTCCACAAGTGCATCTGACTGGTAAAATACAAATTTATTGAATCATTTGTTCATTAATTCATCTGTCAAGTATTTATTGGGTCCCAGTCAAATGTTAGGTGTTCTTTTGTTTTCAGCAACTTCTGGGCCTCATTTTCTGGTATTCCCATCCATTGATTCTATGTACTTTCTTATATCTTCCTATCAAATTATTATTATTAAAGTTATTATTATTATTAGGTTAAATTATCCATACCCTTGCACTTTTGGTGATGGGAATCCAGATACAAAATTCCTTGAAAGCTATTCAAATCTTACATAGATTTCCTCCAAATGACCTTTCAGACACAATAAGATAGAACTTAGTTTTATCCATAAATATGTAAAAAAGTAATTTTTCTAAAACTGTTATGAACAGGAATGATTTTGTTGATTTTTCTCTATCAGTTTCTATAAGCCACTACTAAGAATAGAAAAGAATTTTATTTGGGTAAGAGTGGACAATTATTTAAGGCCCAGGGCATGAAATATTAATAGTTCACAAATTTATTCTACTTCTGAGCGAGCATCTTTATTGATCATAAGCATTACAATAAGAGTTAGGGTATAAAAAATGCATGTAGTCAGAGAAATGGTGTGCTTAGGACACTTAAATTATTGGAGACATTTTCAACAATCATATGGCTTTGTATTAAATGGGAATGCAATGATAAAATATTGTGATGAAGTGTTTAATCCAACAATGCTATAAGAAGTGTACACAAATAAAAAAGAAAACAAAATTGGTTGCAAAATATTTTAAGAATAACTGTGTAGATTAGAAATAGCTATTTAACTATAGAACCTTTATCATGTTTTTTTAAAAGAATACGCTGTACTGAAAAAAGGGTTCTAACTATTATTTCTACATACTGAAAGAAGCTTGGTGCCTTATTCTCTTATCCATATTTTGAAGACATACATTCTTTGTATTTTTTTTTTTGAAACGTATAAACACTGTTGAATTTGTGGCTGGCATGCTGACTTAGCTCTAGTTTTGTGGCAAGATCAAGTAATCTTGCTGTTTGTAGAACATGATTAAAGATTACATTTTATGATTTACATAACACTGAATAACCTCATTTTACTGACCTGTCATAATCAGCTCTAATTTTTCTTTCTGCTAGTAAAGAACTTGACAGTGTGTTTATTGTTCTGCTGTAATGTCACCAACCTAATCTAATTTAAAGAGAAAATGCAATAATTAATGTTTGTATGCACATATATAGTGATTATTGAATGGACTGTACACAACAGAGTAGAATCAGAAAGCCGTTTATTTCTTTTTGTGTTCCACTCTGTCTCTTTTAGTTGTAAGATCAATATCTCCATCAGATATTACAGTGTCTACCGCAATTTAAACCAATATTTTAAACTTATTTTTTTCTTCTCTCTAGCTAATTCCCGGTCTAGGGGAAAGGAGGGTCTCTTGACTTGTTCTTTTATTATCCACATTCTGCTTCCTCTTAGGTTTTCCCTTTTTGTCTCAAGTGTGGTATGGAGTTGTGAGGGGGAGGAAAAGATGGCCTGCTTCCTCAGCTGTTATTGATTTTGGCAGTTGAATGTCTTTGTCACTGTGGGCATCAAATTAGATCCTTGGTGATGTGTTTGGAAATCCTCCTGTAAGGAATAGCTCATGGCCTTGCTTCCTCACAAGCTTCATGAACCACTCTCCAGTTGTTCCTTGTTAATTCCTTTTTGCCAAGCAGTGCCCTATGGTTTCTTTCTGTTGGAAAGCCCATGCCTTGACCTTTGGGGCAGCTTCAAGCCTGCTACAGTCCCACTTAGCCTACAGGAAAATATCCACAGAGGTGCAGCTTATCCATCTCCTGCTAGTGAGGTCTCTTCCACTCAAAAGCTGTTAGGGACACATGTCAGATTCTTCCAAAAACTCACTCGTGCTCAGTCAGTTTAGGTGCATAGTGCTGGCATACTAATATCTGCAGCTCAGCAAGTAGCCAGCAGAGACTGAAATGTCCATTTTCCCTCTGTAAATTTCAATAGCAATGATCTAATTTCTGGAAGCCTCTCTACTTAGCTAAGACTAGAAAGCAATATTACTTTTTTTCTCCTACAGGAATCGCTCTCTATTTTCTAAGAACAGTTTTAAGTGTATTGCATGTATATTGGGATCTCAAAGAGACCCAATAAAAATTGTCTTTATTCCCTGAATGAGCTATGAACCGATTGAAAAATATGGCACAAAAGCAGGAAAATGAAAGCCTAAATTAAACCTTTATTAATGACAGACCAAGATTGGATGATATGGCTTAATGTGAGGGAAAAAAAGGGTCCTCCTAATACTTAACACTGAACCCTAGAAGCAGATATATATACTAGCCTGGTCAAGGAGCTCAGTACTGGACCTCTCCACATGTGATGCTCTTCCCTGGAGGAGCAGAAGAGGATGTGTGCTTTCAGAGAGCATATACCTCTCCAGGAGGAACAAGGTAGGAACTGAGCTCAGTATCTTGAGTTCAGTAAAATGGTAGAGAGAGGCCAGGAGTGAGGCAGCAACTGAGTGTCCTCTTGGAAGGAATCATCAGAGGAGGGAAGAAGCATTCTCCTTAATGATGAATTAATTCCTTTGTGTCAAATGATGACAAGAAAAGCTAAAAAATTAATATTAATGTATAGTATAGTAAATGGTGTTATAGGAGTACACACAAGATACCATGTTAGTGCAGAGCATCTATTCTAAGCTGGGAGTGAAGATAATAAGGATATAATAACATAATATTTAACTATACTATAATTATCTAAAAATTAAATAATTATTCTATGCCAGGCCTATTTTGTAGATGAATAAACTAAAGCTCAAGACAGGATAACTTTCCCAAGTCTCAAACATGTATGTGGTAGAATCAAGACTCAAATTCAGATTGGTCTGATTCCAAAACCAATGCATTCAGGCTTTCTGAAATGATGCTTCTACTGAATTCTAAAGGACAAGTTGGAGTAGTTAACTAGATTGGGAAGGTGGGAAAGGAAACTACAATAAGATCAGTGTCTCTTTTAGCTTTTGTTGTGTAATAAACTACTCTAAAACTTACTGGTTTAAAACAGGAGTCATGAAACTAAGGCAATAATATTTACTTTTACTGGAACTATAAGTTTAAATGAAGTTTTATTGGTACACAGTTATATCCATTCAATTGCCTGTTGTCTATGACTACTCTCTTGTTATAACTATAGAGTTGAGTAGTTGAGAAAGAGATAAAGTGATTCCCAAAATCAAAAACATTTTCTGTACGACCCTTTACAGAAAAGTTTCCCAATCCCTGTTTAAAACAACACATCTTTATTAATTCTCATAGTTCCTTGGGTTGACTGGGCGATTCTTCTGGTCTGATTCAGCACATCTAGGGCTGCATGGACAGCAGTAATCTTGTGCATAGAGCTCAGCAGTGGACAGGATGGTTGTTCATGGAAAGACTTCAGCTGGGTAGGCTAGTCTCTGCTCTGTGTTGTCGTGTAGTCTCATCCTCTAGTAAGTGTATCCGATTTTTGTTTTTGTTTTTTCTGCACAGCAATCTGAGGGTTCCAAAGACTTGTAAGAGAGAGTAAGCCCCAAAGTACAAGAACATTTCAAGCCTTAACTCACATCCCATTTGCTAATGTCTGTTCACTTAAACAAGGCACAGGGTTATATATATTTGCCTCATTTGCCTTGTTCTCTATTAAACTTAAAAGGCTCAGAAATAGACCTAATCACTTGATGGAAGTTGGTTCAAACTCACATTGCATAGGGACATGCAAAAATAGATGGTATGAATTTATGTCCCTTTTTGCAGTTGACCACAGTGGGATTTTGGGAAACAGTATGAGGTATTCATAAATGGAGTTTGCTGTGACTGGGTTATGTGTTTGATGGCACAAAAATGTTAGATGATGTGTATAAAAATCATGAAAATGTTTCTAAGGTAAGATAGGTATGAAGAAGAACGAGAAATGAAATACTTCCTTGTAGAATAGGAAACTGACAAATTGCTTTATAGTTACCCACTGGCATTTGCAAACTAGTGTTCCAAGGAGTATTATCAACTTCATAGGGTGATTCATGAGAAAGTAGTCTTTCACTGGAGCTGAGGAACTTCACAAAATTCCTGTGGTCACAATGGGCACTGAGGAAGGCTGTGGAGAAATGAGCCTTTGTGCTGAACTGGCTTTATGGGTGGGGTTATGTATGTTTTCCAGGTGGCAAGGGACAGGAATAAATTCATGTTTGATACAGGGGAAATAAGGAAGAAGAGTGAGGGCTCTGACCAGGGACCCCGAGACTGCATGGGAACAGCATGGCCTTTCAGGGCTCAACATTCCTCTTGTGGTCTGATGGCAGTTCTGGTGACTCAGTGGCAGCAACTCTACTAATTGGTGCCTTAAAATAAAGCCAGGTTATTTCCTTCTCAGGAAAATATGTTACATCCCTAACTTAGCGTGTCCTTTTCTGATTCTTTCCTACTCATTATTTTTCCTATTCAGTTTTTGACATTTTCTTCTGCTTTTTCTCCCTCATGGCGTCTCCTTACCCATGTTTTCTGTTCCCTCGTAAATCATATCACTTTTACTCTTAAAGACTCCATTTTTTAAAAATTACATTTTATGTATTCACTGGAAGTCTCACTTCAAACCCTTTAAGAAGGGTTGTGATTTAGTTAGCCAGACACAGTTCAGTTTAAGATACCTCTCTTCATCAGAGTTGTCACACTAGATCACTTCATAGCTGCTAATCTGCCTCTAGATTGCTGCCTTTGGGTCAGGTGATGTAATCCATAGTAAAAAACAAAACAAAACAAAACAACAAAAAACAGTGATCTCTTTGGAAAGAGTGCCCCAGAAAGGTGTTGTCATAAATCAGTTTCCAACAGATATGTCACTTAAACATAGGTTTAGGTGTGCTAGGATTGAAACCCTCAGGCTGGTGTGCACCTAGCCAGGGTCTGGGAATAATTAGATACCTTTGTTGCTTACTTCTGGCCCATTAACAGTTTCTCAGTTTGTCATAATGAGTTAACAAATATTCTATATGTGCCATATCTTGAAAAAGAATAGAAAACACTGAGTATACTGACTTTGTGGTTTTCCCTGTTTACCTGTTCAGTTGGTGTGTCCAACAGCTCTATATCTTTCAAAACCAGATTCTTCAATGGATAATTATCACATTATTGTCTCCTGACTTTTTGGAACATTTTTAATATTCAGCATTTTATTTAAAGCTATTTTTTTGTGTGTGTGTTCCTTAATTGTATCACTTACTTATATATTTCACTGCTATATTTTGACCAAAATATGTGGTCTTTCCTCAAGGAAAATGGAAGCATTGAGAAAACAAGAACATTTATTCTACTTCCCTTTGTATCCCTCATGGCACTTAGTGTGGCATTAGGCACAAGGCAAATACTCACTAATTACTTTTTGAATAGAATTAAAAGCTTGAAAATAGGATGGGGAACTATAAGTTTTGCAGACAATATGAGAGTTTCAGTAAAGAAAACAGTATAGACTTGTTTTAATAATTTGACTGTACTTTGTCAACAATTGTGTAAACTATGTTAAAAATGCATGAATGTCAAAACAAAACAAAATAAAAGATGATGCTCAAAGAATAAACTCTTCAGGCAAGAAATTCCTTCACAAGGCTAGGTCTTATCTTGATTTCCAGTTCATTGTGGAATGGCTCCTTATTTAGAGATGACATGGTGACATGGGAGGTGTTGCATCTAATCACCATCAAGTTAGCATCAGCTCATTTACTGCCAATAATCTTGTTTTTCTCTACCACTATCAGTCAAATTTCTCTGGGGTCTGCTCATGCTTTAACAATGCATATTTCACAGTTGTGATTTTATGGGTGTGAAATAAAATCCCCAGGTTCCTGGACCATGGATCTTGAAGTTTCAAGCGGAATATGCAAAATTACTCAGATCTGCGGTTAGGGCTACATTATTTTGCTTAAAAAAAAAAAAATGCATGCAGCTGTTTTTTTTTTTTTTTAATTGGAGTATAGTTGACTCACAATATTATATTAATTTCAGATGCACAACATAGTAATTTGATATTTTTATAGGTTATTCTCTGTACAAAGTTATTATAAAATATTGACTATATTCCCTGGGCTGTACAATACATCCTTTTAGCTTATTTACTTTTTACCTAGTAGTCTGTACCTCTTAATCCCCTTCACCTATTTTGCCCCTCCCTCTAGACCTGTCCCCTCTGTTAATCACTAGGTTGTTTTCTGTATCTGTGGGTCTGTTTTTCTTTTGTTATATTTGTTCTTTTGTTTTATTTTTTAGATTCCACCTATAAGTAAAAACATACAATATTTATCTTTCTCTGACTTATTTTACTAAGCATAATACCTTCCAGGTCATCCATGTTGTGTCAAATAGAAAAATTTCATTCTTTTATATGGCTGAGTAATATTGCACACAACTTTTAAAGAATGAAGAAGACAAAGAAAGTATTTACCCCCAGGAGTCCTACTTTAAGTTAGGCAGATACTACAATTATATAGACATTCTTCTAAACTGAACAAATACTGGGTAGAAAAAAAGTTGGTGAAGAAGCAAAGAAAAAATCATTATGGGAAATGTTAGAATGCTTAATTCCTTTACTTCTCTATTCTTGCTTTTGTCTTAGCCTAGAAGCCCAATGAAAATCCCAAGGCAGAAATATTCTCCTCTCCAAGTTCCCAAATGACACGGCTGGTGTTATGATGGCTAACATTCCCAGATAAACATTCTTAACTTGGGCCCATAGGTGGTTTCCAAACGGCAGAGAAAACCTTAAAACTGTATTCATACTTTTGTTTGTGGGAGCAGTTATATAGTTACACTGAGAAAGAGTCCATAGATTACACTACAGTCTCTGAGCTAAGCATAGTAAGAACAACAATCAATAAAAGTGCTATCCAATTCAAAATATAATGTGAGCCACAAATGCAAGCCACACATATAATTTTATGTTTTCTAGTAGGCACACTACAGAAGTGAAAAAAAGCTGGTAAAATTAACACCAATAATGATTTTATTTAGTCCAAAATATAATTTTAATATATAATCAATATAAATTATTTTCAAGTTTTTTTCATTTAAAAGTCTTCAAAATCTCATGTATATTTTACACTTATAGCACATTCATTTGTTACTAGTCAAATTAATATGCTGTAAGTGTAAAATATAACCAGTCCTTATTAGCTGTTATCTGGCTAGTAACTAGATATTACCTGGCTGGTGGTCACCATACTGCATAGTGCATCTCTATAGTCTCCTTTTGTGCTATCTTTCCATATGACATGGTTTCATGGTTGTCAACCCACCCACAGGCTTTCATTTACTCCTGATATTATTCCCCACCCCCATCTCTCTGTGTCTCTCTCCAAACTTGGAGAAGTAACAATTGCTTCAAAGTGGCTGCATCCAAAAAGCACCCCTAAGACAGAGACCTGATGTTGTACATAGTAGCCTGGATGTTCAATAATAAGCTACTGTAACAAAAATGTTACAAGCTATTATTCTAAGCTACAATTGAGACTGAGTTTCCTTCAGACTTTACCACTATTACTCCAGACTTTCTCCTTCATTTTAAAAATGCATTGGAATTTCTACTTCTGATCAAGATAGAGTAATAGGGGACAGATTAATGCTACCACTTGAAACAACCAAAAATTAAATGCTTTGCAAGACACTGCATATTCAGAAATAAAGGAAAGTAATCACTTAAAGATGAGAAACAAATGAGTTCTGCAACTACCCTAGCTTAATGTCATGAGTTTGCAGGCAGTGACATGGGGAAGAAGCATCCAGGTGGAGTTCACTGACTCGAATTGAGTAAGCAGACTCAGAAGTCCAGAAAGATAAAGGTGGCTAGAGTTATCAGAACAGAGAAAAGAGAGCTACAAAGAGAACTCTAAAGATCTGCAGAGGGTTATCCTTTAGTATTCAGGTGAGAAAGTTCATGCATGTGAGGAAAAATACAAGGCCTGAGAAAGAACCATGTCAGACACTGTTACTAGCGGTAACAGTACCTAGGGCTTAAACAGGCCTGTAACAAGTGTCTGGTCCAAACAGACTCCAAAACTTCGACTCATGGAGCACTGAGTAGAGAACACAGAAGTTCTTGCCTCAGAATGAGGAGGATATAACCTTAGACTAAATATTGCAGTGCTACTGCCTTATAAAGATTAAAATCAAGACTTCTGAGGATCAAACTCCTTCCCCAGTGACTTTAGGGAGTCCCTTCAAAATATCTTGGATATTTATAAGAATTCAAAATATCTGTCCCCACCCCTCAAAAAAAGGTAAATTCTTAATGTCTAGTATCCAATCAAAAATTACTCAGCAAACTTTACTGAATTAATATATTAGTTCTAATAGTTTTTTATTTTCTCCTGAATCTTTAGGGCTTTCTACATACATAATCATGTCATTTGCAAACAGGGACAATTTTACTTCTTCATTCTCCATTACATGTCTTTTATTATTATTTTTTTCTTGCTGTATTGCTCTGGCTAGGACTTCCAGTACTATGTTGAATAGAAGTGGTGAAGTGGTCTTCTTTGCCTTGTTCCTGATCCTAGAAGAAAATCTTTCAGGTTTTCACTATTGTATATGATGTTATCTGTGGGCTTTTCATAGATAGATACTTTCCTTTTATTCCTAGTTTGTTGAGAGTCTTTACCATGAAAGAGTGTTGAATTTTGTCAAATGCTTTTTCTGCACCTATTGAGACAGTCATGTAATTATTATGTTTTATGTTAATTTTATGCTTTATACTGTTAATGTGGTGTGTTACATTAATTGATTTTCATGTGTTGAACTACCTTTGCATCCCAGGAGTAAATCCTACTTGGTCATGATATGACCTTGGTATGATCCTTTTAATGTGCTGTTGGATTCAGATTGTTAGGATTTCATTGAGGATTTTTGCACCAATAGTCATCAGAGAAACTGGCCTGTAGTTTTCCTTTCTTGTGGTGTCTGTCCAGCTTTGGTATCTGGAGAAATAGAGAAATGTGTATACAGGAAAATTGGAGGAAAATGAATATGATAAAAACGTAATATTCTATGAGGATCTTCTCAAATGGGAGTCTTTGAGTGTGATTTTCAAGACGTAAATTAGTCTTTAAGTGCAACTAAATTATGCCAAATCCCCATGCATTACTTTATAATACAAAATTTCATTTGCAGGAAATTATATATTGTAAAAAATTTCATTTCATCCTAATTTGAAATTGATATTTTACTTGTATTATAACTCATAAAGATTAATTCAAACATACATGGAATGCATACTTATATTTGTATAAAGCTCATATTAGTTTTATTAATCTTTTTACAAGAAATTCATAGTACTAATCATCATACTTATTTTTTAAAGAATGTACTCATTTTTTGCCATGACATTTACTGATTGTAAAGACTATAAATTTCCTAATTCAGATCTTAACACAAAGCACTGCAACTTGTGACAAGTCACTTCACCAAAACAAGCCTCAGTTTCCTGATAAGTACTTATGAGAGACAAGACTATCATCTCTAAGACTCCTTCTAGTACTTAAACTCATTTGATAATACTTTGAGACATGGCTTCACTTTAAAGTGATCTAGAAACTTCCTGATTTGTAATCTACAATAAAAGTAAAACCTACCACAAACTACATCAGAATCTTTCACCAGGCTTCATACCTGCCAGGACCATCAGAGGTGGGACAATTCTGAACGTGTCTCATGTAATTTATTTGTCTGGTTGTTTTGGATATATTCATCAATGAATGCTATTTTGTAGGCCGTGGATAAAGTGGTAAGCTTTCCACATTGCTCAAAGTACATTCCAATAATTTTGTTACAGTGCTCAAAATAAAGCACAATATTTCATTAAAATATACTTAGCAAGGAAACAGGCAAAAAAGGAAACAAAACCCAAAATGAGGAGAACAATTAATCAGTAAAAAACATTCCAGAACTAACTCAGATGTTAGAATTAGAAAATGAGAATACTATTATAATTGTATTAGATACTGCAAAAAAGTTAACCAAAGACATAGGTATGAAAAAACAAAACACATTTCAGTGGTAAAGACTAAAATTTGTGAACTGAAAAATACACTTATAGAAATAATGGTAGGAACTTACATCACAGTAATAAAATATTAGGAAGTTTAGAGACATAGCAATAGAAATCACCCAAAATGAAATACGAAACAATGGAATTTAAAAAATAGAATTAAAGAAAGGAGCGTCAATGAGAGGTAGGACAACTTCAAGTGGCCTAATACGTGTGAAGTTGGAGTCCCAGAAGGAAAGGCTAGAGATGAGACAGGGGACACAAAATTATTTTTAGAATTAATGGAAACTTTTTTCTAAATTCAATGAAAACTATAAACTAACAGATCCAAGGAGTTCAATGAAACCTTATAAAAACAAATATGACAAGGACTTCCTGGGTGCCACAGTGGTGAAGAATCCCCTTGCCAATGTAGGGGATGTGGGTTCAATCCCTGGTCT
This sequence comes from Monodon monoceros, assembly GCF_005190385.1. Taxonomy (NCBI): domain Eukaryota; kingdom Metazoa; phylum Chordata; class Mammalia; order Artiodactyla; family Monodontidae; genus Monodon; species Monodon monoceros. The sequence continues at coordinate 41,738,690 of NW_021703784.1, read as the reverse complement.
GGGAAGTTCCCACATGCCACGGAGCAACTAAGCCCATGTGCCACAAGTACTGAGCCTGCACTCTAGAGCCCACAAGTCGCAACTACTGATGCCTGCACACCTAGAGCCCATGCTCTGCAACAGGAGAAGCCACCGCATGGCGTGAAGCCTGCACACCTGTGATGAAGAGTAGGCCCCACTCGCTGCAAGTAGAGAAAGCTTGCATGCAGCAACAAAGACCCAACGCAGCCATAAATAAATTAATTAATTAATAAATCAATTAATTAAAAAAAAGAAATATGACAAAAATGTCACCCGGACATATCATAATTGGAATGTTCAAAACAACAGATAAAATCTTAAAAGCAGCCAGAGAAAAATGATGTTACATACTTGACCATGAAATGTAACTTAGAAAATCTGAGAGAAGGAAAGCCTATTGTAGATACCCTCTTTATGTTTTTTTACTCTTTTCATTGTTACTTCTTCCTGATGTTCCAAGATCCCTTCTTTTGTTATATCCTTTCTGTTTAGAAAACTTCCTTTAGTCATTCTTAGGGTAGATATGTTGTGACAAAATCTCTCATTATTTCCTTTCATCTGAGAATGTCTTGATTTCCACTGAAGAATATTTTTTTCTGGATATAAATATTCTTCCACTGATTTTTATCTGGGATTAACAGCACTTGAAAAATGTCATGCTGTGTTATAGGTTTAACTTGATGTTCTTTCATGCCGCCTTAACTTGAACACTTAAGCCATTGGTTTTATATATTTCTTCCTTACTAATACAGGCATTTAGAACTATAAATGTCTCTCTGACACTGCCATGTTCCAGGAACTCTATTTCTGCCCTACTCCTTTGATTTTCATTATATTATTTTATTCTGAGTAGTAGTTCTTTCAAAATAAATCCTAATTTTCAACCCTGCATGTCATGAACAGAAATCTTACCCTTGAACCCTAACTAAGTTTTTGGAATCAATATTCCTTGCAAGATGTTTGAGACATCCATATTTGGAGAAGTTTATTTCTTTTTTAATGATTTAGGTAGGACATTTTAAAGTGAGTCCCTTGGCAGCAAACAAGATATTTCTCTTAGTTTTCTCAGCTACTATGTACATGTGAAGAGAGGGTTTCCTTTGCGTTAAACAAAACAAAACACAATAACAAAATGTAACCTTATTTGGGTAATTGAAAATGTATAAAAATTTTGATGGCTTAGAAGAGTATGTGAGATAGACTTATTTGTCATACAATATCACTTGTTAACTTTTATAAAGGGGCAATGCTAACTTTTCTGCTTGATATTCTGGTCCTCAGATACTATGAACTACTTTAATTCTTATTGGAAAACATTTATTTCATACAAATATTAAAATTTTCTAACTCTCTAGAAATTCATAAGCTGTATACATTTTCCCCAAGAGAAATGTTAGCAGAAACACAGATGAAATATGTTTTTTTCGCAAAATATTTTGAAAATGAAGCATAAAGTTTGTCAGGTCTTATTTGCAGTTATTCCCAGTTTCCAAGTATACAATTCAGAAAACACACATTTTAAAATTGCACATAACATTTGAATAGCAATTTACAGTTTACAGATCACTTTCTTTAATTTGTTGGCCATTGAGCTTCTATGCCATGAATGAGAAGATAATTAGAAATCTTAAATTCCTTTAAAGAACAATTTAGTCAACCCTAATTTACAGTAGATGTAATAGAGTTTTCATCTAAAGAGGTTAAATGAAATAGTGACCTTATACAAAAAACAATCAAAACATAATACTTGTAATTATTGATAACTTCCTCTTGACACCCAAAGAGAACCATGTACCAAGAGGAATCTTTACTTTCACTACAACAAATGAGATTGTTCAAGCTCAAAATAATTATTCAACAGAAAGTCACTGCATAATATTAGTAATAAAAATAATGAAATAGTAAGAAATATAACAAAATATATAAAGGAAATAAAATATCTGAAACAAGATTGGAGAGAAGATAAAACATAATTGAAATGGATAATACTTGTTTTAAAATATATATTTCATTGGAGATACAGTTGAATCCAGTATAGATCTTCAGATGAAGCTTTAGAGGACATTAAATACAATACTGCCAATGTTTGCATTCTAGAGCAAGCAGAATTTATCCTTATCATAACTAATTTTTTTCCATGACAATTTAGGCGGCTAGAAGTAAGGAATCCAATATCTTGAATATTCTAATGGATATTCAATTGTATATTCAATATTGTAATAATGTATAATATTAACTCCTATATTGAGGTTTAGATATTTTTTCCCTTTAATAGATTTTTGGAGCTGCAAAGATAAGTTCAGAATCATTTCTTTTATTTTAAATCAAAATCTAAGTTTTAATTTGGGCCCAGATAATATAGTACAATACTCTGAAAACACCATTGTCTTGAGATGTATTTCATTTCCTTTTGTTATGCAACTTTTGTTTTTGCTTCTTCAAATTCATTCAAAAGTGATATCCTTTATGATACTTTTCCTAAAAAAGAATATCCTGCATACAAACTACATAATTAGAATCAAATCGAGAATTTTCATAAAATTATAAGGGCTTAATTTATGAAGTTTAAACTATATCTTGTCTCTTTTTTAGGACTACCAGATTTGCAAGACAACCCTGACAAATGTCCTAAATTTTCTAGGAAAATAAAGAATAAAACTGCTTTTGTGGTATACAGAATTTGGACCCCCAAACATGACCAATACCAACCCCTGGAACCTGGGAATAAGTTACATTATAAGTAAAGGGGAATTAAGGTCCTAATCAGCCAGCCTTCAAAGGGAGAGATTATCCTGGATTATCTGGGTGAGCCCAATGGAATCACAAGTTTCCTTATAAATGTGTGAGCGGGACAGAAAAGAGAACCAGAGTGATGGCAGCATGTGGAGAACTTGGCCAACACTGCTAGCTTGAAGATGGAGAAATGAGGCTGCAAGCCAAGGAATGTGGGCAGCCTCTAGAAGCTGGCAAAAGCAAGGAAATGGATTCTCCCCTAGAACCTCCAGAAGGTTGCAGCCCTGCCTGCTGATCTTAGCCCAGTAAGATTCATTTCTGACCTCCAGATCTGTAAGAGAATAAATCTATATTGTTCCAAGTCATTAAGTTCGTGGTAGTTTGTTATGCAGTCATAGGAAAATACTACAGAGTTTAAACTATGTTTTGTCTTTTATTAGGACAATCTGAATTGCAACCTGACTGATGCTCTACATTTTTAAAGTAAATTTTTAAAAAATTATGTAATAACTAGGAATTTAGTTCTAATTTAACAATTAATAGTAATTAAGTTTCAATGCTGCCATAAGCCTATAAAATATTTTAAAACATGAAGAAGATAAATATAACCAATAAATTACCAATATCTCTGGTCAATTGACTCTCAGAATAGTGTTTTGTTCTTTTCACAACCTGGAAACATAATAATACACAGATAGAAAGAAATGGCAGTGCTGCAGTATTTCAAAAATATAACATGTTTTGCTTAGTTTTAAAGAAAATTTATATTTATTTTTAGTGGCGCTTTATCACTTTATATTTCTGATTTATTTAATGCATGTTTTTGATAAATTTTTCTATAAGAATATATTTTTTCCCTTAAATTATCTTTTACATAGAGGCTTGTTTGTCTTTATTTTTTGCAACTTTAAACACTCTATTCTGCTTAAATATTGGGCAGGCATTTCTTTTCATCTTATTTTTGCATGATATGAGTAGCTAGTGTATGCAGAATTTCAGTCTCCTCTGAAACAATGTAGGTGACTTCTCCATCCTTTCCTTTCCACATTAGGTGAGAACTCTTTCCTTTCCCCTTTGAGATATAATTTATGTCCTGATTCACAGCGCACTGTTTTTATGTAGCCTGAGAACACAGGTATATAAGGAGGAAGAAAATAAACACAAACTTGAGGCTGTGTTGAAGAGTCTATTTATGATTGAGTTCTCCTCTTCTGTAATTTTATTGATTGGGATGTTTCTCCTCTCTCTTCCCCTCCCCTCCCCTACCTTTTCCCTATCCCTCTCTCTCTGCTCTTCTACCTCTACCTATAATGGCATGTATTCTAAGTAGAATTTTCTATTCCTTTCATCAGATATTACTCAATTTGTAGTTTACTCTGTCTTAAGTATTTCTCAGAAAGCATTTCCAATCACCCAGGATGAAATGAAATGGGAACCTTAAGTGTTACCCTTGGCCCTATGTCAAAAATCTGTGGGAATTCTCAGTATCCCTCCTACATTGGCCCCCTTCCGAACTTCTTTTTTTTCACAGACCTCTTGGTGTTCTCACCTGAGGAAATAGCACTGTCCTCCTAGGAAGATTTTTGGAAATTTTATGGAGGGGACATTTTTTATTTTCTCAGTGACTGGAATGCTACTCACATTTAGTAACCAAAGCCTAGGGACTCAAAACATTTTTTAATGTTCTAGATAGCTTTGCATAGCAGAGAACTGTTCCAGCAAAATTCTAATAGCAACCTAACTCAGAAACCCTGAAATTATTGTTTCTTTCTTCTTTTTTTTTCTTTTTTGTACTTAGTACTTATTTATTTTGAAGATAATTAGTGTGTGTTGGTATTATTTCAGCCTTTGCTCCTAGATTTCCCCTAGACTGGAAAAGTGCTGTCCCTGCTGAGATTTTGCATCAGTAGGAGTTTCTTTGAGGTTGAGGGTCTTTCTAAGAGACTTTTTGTGAGCTCACTATTCATGTCCTTGGCAAACTTATTTCCAACTTGGAGAGTTTTATTGAACATTTTTAGAATTGTATCTACACACTCTCTTTCTTTTGTAATACTTCTGTAAGGATGAGTAGGAAGTCTTGCTGAGCCTTTTAAATCTCTGGCAAAGCTGCCATTTTATGCCCATCTCTTTGGAAAAAGTCTGCCTGAGATTTTCCCCCTACTTTCAACTATTGTTTTATGGGGGGGGTTGGAAAAGAATTTCTGTAATCCTGATTCCCTCTTCCTGCTTTACCTAGAATGGTGTTTCCCCATTGGACCGCGTGCAATGCTGGAAATGTCCTGTATTCTGCATTTCCCAATATATCGGACAATAAACACATGCAGCTTTGAGTACTTGAAAGTGGCTAGTGTGATTGAGGAACAGAACTTTAAATTTTAATTGAGTTTAATTAATTCATATTTAAAATCCACATGTGACTAATGGCTATAATATTGGACAGTAGAAACTTAAGATCAGAATTCTTCCCAACATAGCTCTTCAGGAAGTTATTGTAAATCAAGTAGTGTTTACACATGAGATAAAATCTAGCTGCTATGCTTGAACTAGACTGTATCTTTCTTAAGAGTGGAAGCATTTTTTCTGTACCTTTTTAATCTGTATGTACTGCTTATAGCACATGACATCTTGCAAGAACCTCAGAGAGTTTTTAAATGAATGAATCCACGTGTGTAATAGGCAATTGAAATTTTAATACGGAAACTCATTAAAAGTTTTGTCAGACAACTGTATTTTATCTCGAAGGAGCATACTTTAACCTGCAGTTCTTGTCAGTTTTAAAGATTGTTGGATTCTTAAAGAAGACATACAGATGGCCAACAGACACATGAAAAGATACACAACATCACTAATTACTAGAGAAATGCAAATCCAAACTATGAGATACCACCTCACACTGGTCTGAATGGTCATTATTAAAAAGTCTATAAATAATAAAGATGGAGAGCGTGTAGAGAAAAGAGAACTCTTCTACATTGTTGGTAGGAATGTAAATGGGTGCAACCACTATGGAAAACAGCATGGAGTTTTCTCAAAAAAATAAAAATATAGTTACCATATGATCGTGCAATCTCACTCCTGGGCATAAATCCAGACAAAACTATAATTCGAAAGATACATGCACCCCTGTATTCATAGCAGCACTATTCACAATAGCCAAGATATGGAAACAACTTAAATGTCCGTTGACAGATGAATGGATAAAATGTGGTACATATATACAATGGAATACTAATCATTCATAAAAAGAATGAAATATTGCCATTTGTAGCAACATGGATGAAACTAGAGATTATCATACTAAGTAAAATAAGCAAGAAAGAGAAAGACAAATACCATATAATATCACTTACATGTGGCATCTAAAATATGACACAAATGAATTTATCTATGAAACAGAAATGGACTCACAGACATAGAGAACAGATTAGTGGTTGCCAAAGGGGACGGTGGTGGGGGTGGGATGGATTGGAAGTTTGGGATTAGCAGATGCAAGCTATTATATATAGAATGGATAAACAACAAGGTCCTACTGTATAGCACAGGAGACTATATTCAATATCTTGTGATAAACCATAATGATAAAAGAATGTGTGTGTATCTATCTATCTATCTATATATGTACAACTGAATCACTTTGCTGTATGGCAGAAATTAGCACAACATTGTAAATCAACTATACTTTAATAAAATAAGTTAAAAAATAAAACGACTGTTGGATTCTTTCTCCTTTTTTTCCCTTTGTCTGAATTTCTTCCTTTACCTGATTTCATATATGGAAGGAACCCATGCGACTTATTGAAGACATAAACCAATAGTTCTCAAAGTGTAGTCCCAGACTAGCAGCATCAGATTGACCCTGGAAATTGTTATACATTCAAATTCTCAAGCAAGACCCCAATACTACTAAATTACAAACTTTAAGAATGGGACACAAAAATTTTAACAAGTCGTCCAAGTGATTCTCCAATACACACGATTGACCCAACTGTTACCCTGTAAAGAAAATGAAAAACTGAAGCAAATGCAAGCAAGTTAGGCAAGGTGTTTCATAAGAAAAATTTCTCAATTTTTCATTAATTTAGCAGATACTTACTGAAGAGTGACTATGCCCTAGGAGACCCTGGGCTCAGCTTTTACTTAGTTCCTCACCTGTTTTGCTACTTCAGTGCAAATGTTCTTAGTCTGGTAGCATGGTTCTAGAGATAATGTATTGCTTAATTAATCTTCTATTATTCTCTTTCTAAAAGGGTGAAAACATGTCATTTGTCCAAGTTTCTCTTGCTTCTTTACATAATCATAATATGATCATATTTTGCATCTCGATTTGAATTGGTAGTAGAATTCTTATTCTTTGAAAGCTTTATTAATAACGTAGACATTATACATTCAAGTTGTCACAGTGCCCACCTACTGGTTTATCTTGAGATCAAAATAAATTTTGCTTGAAACTCTCTACACAATCACACTTCTGTTTCTATATTTTATTCTCTCTCATTCTTAATCTCCCCTTTCTCTTTGTCTCTCTCCCCACCCAAGACAAGAAGATGTTACATGAGTTTTCTTATTTTTATTCTTCTTACACCATGAAGCTCATGAAGCCCATGAAGCTCAAATAAAAATTATCTATTACTTTCTTTCATACTTAGGCATCTATTCCTTATTTTCCCTCATCATTTCAGTGAGATCCACATGGTTGATTTCCTCTCTTCTTTCTAACCATTTTGAGCCAAAAGACAATATCTTGCAAATTAAGAGACTCCAAGCAATGGAAGAGAGTGGTAAGAGTAGAAAAAAAAATTCCTATATTGAGACAACTATGTAAAACATCTGTATACCTCTTGGCACACAGTTAACATTCAAGAAATGTGAACTTCCTTCCTTTCCTTGACCTTAAACAGAAAGCATTTTGGAAAGCATATCAGAGGAATACATTTATATCCATGGAGAGTCATATCTCCTCAATTCCTGCATTAGTAAAGATTTGTTCAATAGCAATTAGTCTCAGAAATAGGTAAGGCAATAGAAATACAGTTGATGAGTTGATGTGGTTAAGTTAGAATATTTGGTACTTTACACACTGAACTTTATGTAATTGTAGACAGTGAGACTCAGACCTTGCCATACAAGAGATGAAGGCAAGATTAATTTGGTACTAGACAAAGAATGCCAGAGTAGGAAAGAGGACTGAGCAAAACAGAGGAGCCTCCCTGTCAGCAGCCAATGTCCATATTATCAATCTAAAACACCATATTCAAGGGAACCAAATTAAGGACAAAGTTTCACAATAGCAGGATTTCTAGGGGGCAGTCTTTCTCAACAACAAGTCATTTAGTTGTAGATAGAAGATGCATCCCAGTGAAAACCAGGGACTCTAAACGTGAGATGATTTGGGGGCGAGGGGATGTGGCATGAACCAGTCTTTTTTCCACTGGAAACTAGTCTGGAAACCAGGAATCAGGGACATAGGTAAAATGTTATTAAGGCAGACTTGTCCTCACAACTAGGGAAACTAAAACTCATTGGGGCTCATATCTATCACATCAGTCATTTCAGTTTCTCCTTCATTCTAGACTCCTTTAACTAGTATAAAAATTACACTAATTCTACGACCAGGTATATTTTTATTAATGCAGTGGCTTGGCAAGAATGAGTCTACTGGTAGCTTGTGAAAGAAGGACCAGATTGGGAGCAGCATCAAGATTTCTGGCTAAGAGATTCATAATACCCTGGAGCAGTGATTCTCAGACTTTAGTGCACATCAGATCTACAGAGTTCTTAAAACCAAAAACTTCTGGACTCCAACCCTAGAATATCTTATTCAGTAGGTTTGGGGAATGACCTGGGATTCTGCATGTTTCATAAGTTCTCAAGTAGTGTTAACAGATTTAGCAAATAAAAAATGCAGTTAATTTACATGTCATTTGTCAAATCAAATTACTATATGACCCAACAATCCCACTACTGGACATATACCGAGAGAAAACCATAATTCAAAAATGCACGTCCACGTTCATTGCAGCACTATTTACAATAGCCAGGACATGGTAGCGACCTAAATGTCTGTCAACAGAAGAATGGATAAAGAAGATGTGGTACATATATACAATATATACATATATACAATAGAATATTACTCAGCCATAGAGACGTGGATGGACCTGGAGAGTGCCATACAGAGTGAAATAAGTCAGAAGAGAAAAAGCAAATATTGTATAATAATGCATATATGTGGAATCTAAAAAAATGGTATAGATGATCTTATTCACAAAGCTGAAATAGGGACACAGATGTAGAGAATAAATGTATGGGTACCAAGGGGGAAATGGGTGGGGTGGGAGGAACTGGGAGACTGGGATTGAGACATATACATTATTGATACTATGTATAAAATAGACAAGGATGGGAACATACCGTATAGCACAGGGAACTCTACCTAATGCACTGTGGTAACCTAAATGGGAGGGAAGTCCAAAAGGGAGGGGATATCTGTACGTGTATGGCTGAATCATTTTGTTTTGCAGTGAAGGTTAACACAACATTGTAAAGCAACCATACTCCAATAAAAATTAATAAAAAAATGCAGTTAAATTAAATTTTTTATATTTCATGCATTTATACTAAAAAAATTCACTATCTGAATTCAACTTTACGTATTGGGCATTTTATCTGACAACCCTATTCCCATGTCATATTGTTGCCACTACTCTTGGGATAATCAGTGCTTGTAGGTTCTACGACCCACCACAGATTTAGTCTTATAAGTTATTTTAAAATAATACACACACATATACGCATAACAGGATCTTAATGTGGAAGTTTTGGTTGAGGCATCAATGGAAATTAGTATTACATTTCAGAAGAGCACTGGAACATATGCAGTAATTACAAAGGAAATTCTTGAAGCATAGTTCTTTACTACTTACTGCTCTTTAATACTCAATCAGATGGAGTGTAAAAAAGAAGATTCGGTATTGAAAATCTGGCGACAAATTTATAAAATTTTTCTTTGGAAACAACTTTTTATGAATCCAACTAACCACTCTAAGAGGGAAAGACAAAACGTTATATTTCTAATCCAAAGGCATAATAAGATGACTTTCAAGAAAAAGGATTCAAGGAGAAAAATAGGGTAGAGTTTTGGGTATGCCGAAGTGCAGTTGGCTTATTAAGTGTGTAATACAAGTAATGAATTGAAACTGTGACTTGAAGTGACCATAGTGTGTTTTATTCCATAAGATGAAGCTGACAAGTCATGGGGCTGCCAAAATTTTTATCTGGAGTCAATGAAAGAAATAGTTATCCTAAATAAATAAACTTAAGTGAGAGTGGAAGATAAAAATAAAGTTGATTTTGATGTGAAATCTCAAGCATTATTATTGTTCAATGCAATGGTCCTATATAGTAACTAGGTCAGCCTTGTTTGTTTCTTTAACTCATATATATATAGGCCTACACAGCCTATGTATCCAGCTGATCTAGTTTATTCTTTAATGTGGATGACGATATTCTCAAATAATTATTTTCTGTTGGTATTAAGAAACCTTGAGCTCAATAAACCTTTTTAAGCACTGTTAAGAAGAGAAAGCTTTCTAGCCTTGTCCATGCACTAGGAGCCTTTCAGATTTAGTTTCCCCACATGCCATTTTACTTCAGCACCTTCCTGCTTTGGTTATTGTATGATATTGAACTTTATTGTTTAGAAGAGTTTTGGAGTTACAGAAAAATTTGTAGAGATAGTACAGAGTGTTTTCACATATTCAGCACCCAGTTTTTCCTATTGTCAACATCATATATTATTATGGCACATTTGTCACAATTAATGAACCAATATTTATATATTAACTAAAGTCCATACATTATTCAAATTTTCTTATTTTAAACGTAATGGCCTTTTTCTCTTTCAGGATCCCACCAGGATCCCACATTACCTTGTCATTATGTCTCCTTAGGCTACTCTTGGGTGTGTCAGTTTCTTAGGCTTACATTGTTTTCAATGACCTTGACAGCTTTGTAGATTATGATTCAGATATTTAAATAATATCTTTTACTTGGGACTTATCTGATGTTTACATAGGGGTTATTATGATTATGTAGGTTTGTGTGTTTGGGGGAGGATGACCACAAATGTAAAGTGCCATTTTAATCATATCATGTCAACGATACTTATATTAAATGTGAGTTATCACTGTTAATATTGATCTTCATCACCTGTTTGAGGTAGTGTCTGTCAGGTTTCTCTTCTGCAGAGTTACTCTTTTTCCTCTCCTTCCCTATTGTATGTTCTTGTCTTAGCCAGTAATTTCTATGTAGGGTTTCTGTTGAATACATATTAGGGGTTGTGGTGATTAGTGCTTCTTTTACAAACCTGATTGCACATGAAAGAAATGTAGCCTGGCATAGGTATTAAATGATTCATTAACCTAACTCCATCATGGCTTCAAAGGATCCTCTTAAAACCCTTGTGTTCTAAGGTTGGGATTTTACAAGGCGAGGAGCCTTTCTCTGCAGTGTGACAGAAGCATTCTCATATTCTGTGAAAATGTGCTCTAGACTATACCCTATGATGCAATCCACAACATTCAAACTGAGGACTTTAATAGTGGCTTTACTTATATAGTAGTTTACTAAGAGTTTTTCTGTATTTAAAAGTAAAATTGATCTTCTGATATTAATTGCTACCCTGGGGGTGTTTAATAATTAGCATTGCTTTTAGCAACTCATGTCTCTGGCCTACTGTTCATATGCTCCTAATTCTTACCTCTAAATCATTTAAGCAGCATCCTGAATGCTGAGCTTTAAAGCATATTAGCTGCTGTTATTGATAATGAGCAAACTTTAGGATGCTTCATATTACCAAAAATGCTCCCTCACACTTCTTTATTTTTGAAAATTTTCTAATATTTTTTCCTATGCAGTCTCACTCTGAAAACAGGCAGCAACCTTGTACCTTATTAGAGTTGCCAATATGATTCAGGGACAAAACACCAGCTGGTAATGAAGGTGAAACAGCAAAGTTTAATTGTCAGAAATGGATGAGTGTTTAAAGCCTGACTACAAATCCAAAAGATAGAAGCCCACAAAATTAAAGCAGATCAATTTCTGAGTGGACTGAAGTACATCCCAAGATTGTTAATTGTCTAGAAACTTATTAAAGTGATTTTTACACTAATAGCACTTGTGTCAAATAATCTTATGAATTTAAGAATTAGAATGCCTAGATTCTTTATAAAGGTAATTTAACCTTGAGAAGTCATTCTAAGGATTGCCCACAAAGCAAGTGCTTATTGAGTTTGTCTGCCAATTTTCTAACCAGGTTCAGCAATTTTGGGTTTAGGGGTTATCTTCCAAGTAGAAAAACAAGCCATTTCACAATATCAGATTTAGTCTTTTTGCCAAAGGCCAAGATGTTTATAATAATCCCTAATTTCTTTTTCTTTTTTTAAAAACATCTTTATTGGATTATAATTGCTTTCCAATGCTGTGTTTGTTTCTGCTTTATAACAAAGTGAATCAGTTATATATATACATATATCCCCATATCCCCTCCATCTTGCAACTCCCACCCACCCTCCCTATCCCACCCCTCTAGGTGGTCACAAAGCACCGAGCTGATCTCCCTGTGTTATGCAGCTGCTTCCCACTAGCTATATATTTTACATTTGGTAGTGTATATATGTCAATGCTACTCTTCCACTTCGTCAGTTTACCCTTCCCCCTCCCTGTGTCCTCAAGTCCATTCTCTATGTCTGCACCTTTATTCCTGTCCTGCCCCTAGATTCGTCAGAACCTTGTTTTTTTTGTTTTTTGTTTTGGATTCCATATATATGTGTTAGCATGCAGTACTTGTTTTTCTCCTGACTTATTTCACTCTGTACGACAGACTCTAGGTTCATCCACCTCACTATAAATAACTCAATTTCATTTCTTTTATGGCTGAGTAATATACCATTGTATATATGTGCCACATCTTCTTTATCCATTCATCTGTCAGTGGATGCTTAGGTTGCTTCCATGTTCTGGCTATTGCAAATAGTGCTGTAATGAATATTGTGGTACATGTCTCTTTTTGAATTATGGTTTGCTCAGGGTATATGCCCAGTAGTGGGATTGCTGGGTCATATGGTAGTTCTATATTTAGTTTTTTAAGGAACTTCAACACTGTTCTCCATAGTGGCTATATCAATATACATTTCCACCAACAGTGCAAGAGGGGTCCCTTTTCTCCACACCCTCTCCAGCATTTATTGTTTCTAGAATTTTTGATGATGGACATTCTGACTGGTGTGAGATGACACCTCATTTTGATTTTGATTTGAATTTCTGTAATGATTAGTGATGTTGAGCATCCTTTCATGTGTTTGTTGGCAAACTGTATATCTTCTTTGGAGAAATATCTATTTAGGTCTTCTGCACATTTTTGGATTGGGTGTTTTTTTTTTTTTAATATTGAGCTGCATGAGCTATTTGTATATTTTGGAGATTAATCCTTTGCCTGTTGCTTCAATTGCAAATATTTTCTCCCATTCTGAGGGTTGTCTTTTTGTCTTGTTTATGGTTTCCTTTGCTCTGCAAAGGCTTTTAACTTTCATTAGGTCCCATTTGTTTATTTTTGTTTTTATTTCCATTTCTCTAGGAGGTGGATCAAAAAGGATCTTGCTGTGATTTATGTCATAGAGTGTTCTGCCTATGTTTTCCTCTAAGAGTTTGATAGTTTCTGGCCTTACATTTAGGTCTTTAATCCATTTTGAGTTTATTTTTGTGTATGGTGTTAGGGAGTGTTCTAATTTAGTTCTTTTACATGTAGCTGTCCAGTTTTCCCAGCAACACTTACCGAAGAGGCTGTCTTTTCTCCATTGTATATCCTTGCCTCCTTTGTCAAAGATAAGGTGAACATATGTGAGTGGGTTTATCTCTGGGCTTTCTGTCCTGTACCATTGATCTATATTTCTGTTTTTGTGCCAGTACCATACTGTCTTGATTACTGTAGCTTTTCAGTACAGTCTGACATCAGGGAGCCTGATTCCTCTAGCTCTGTTTTTCTTTCTCAAGATTGCTTTGACTATTCACAGTCTTTTTTGTTTCCATCCAAATGTAAAATTTTTTGTTCTATTTCTGTGAAAAATGCTATTGGTAGCTTGATAGGGATTGCATTGAATCTGTGGATAGCTTTGGGTAGTGTAGTCATTTTCACAATGTTGATTCTTCCAATCCAAGAACATGGTATATTGCTTCATCCGTTTGTATCATCTTTAATTTCTTCATCAGTGTCATAGTTTTCTGCATACAGGTCTTTTGTCTCCTTAGGAGGGTTATTTCCTAGGTATGTTATTCTTTTTGTTGCAGTGGAAAATGGAAGTGTTTCCTTAATTTCTCTTACAGATTTTTTGTCTTTAGTGTATAGGAATGGAAGAGATTTCTATGCATTAATTTTGTATCCTGCAACTTTACCAAATTCATTGAATAGCTCTAGTAGTTTCCTGGTCCCATTTTTAGGATTCTCTATGTATAATATCATGTCATCTGTAAACAGTGACAGCTTTATTTCTTCTTTTCTGATTTGGATTCCTTTTATTTCCTTTTCATCTCTGACTGCTATAGCTAAAACTTCCAAAACTATGCTGAATAATAGCGGTGAGAGGGGGTAACCTTGTCTTGTTCCTCATCTTAGGGGAAATGGTTTCAGTTTTCCACCATTGAGAACAATGTTGGCTGTGGTTTTGTCATATATGGCCTTTATTATGTTGAGGTAGGGGCCCTCAATGCCAACTTTCTGGATAATTTTTTATCATAAATTGGTGTTGAATTGTGTTGAAAGCTTTTTCTGCATGTATTGAGATGATCATATGGTTTTTATGTTTCAGTTTATTAATATGGTGTATCACATTGATTAATTTGCATATATTGAAGAATCCTTGCATTCCTGGGATAAACTCCCCTTGATCACGGTGTACAATACTTTTAATGTGCTGTTGGATTCTATTTGATAGTATTTTGTAGAGGAGTTTTGCATCTATTTTCATCAGTGAAATTGGTCTGCAGTTTTATTATTTTGTGACATCTTTGTCTGGTTTTGGAATCAGGGTGATGGTGGCTTCATAGAATGAGTTTGGGAGTATTCCTCCCTCTGCTATAGTTTGGAAGAGTTTGAGAAGGATAGGGGTCAGCTCCTCCCTAAATGTTTGATAGAATTCACCTGTAAAGCCATCTGGTCCTTGGCTTTTGTTTGTTGGAAGATTTGTAATCACAGTTTCAGTTTCAGTGCTTGTGATTGGTCTGTTCATATTTTCTATTTCTCCCTGGTTCAGTCTTGGAAGGTTGTACTTTTCTAAGAATTTGTCCATTTCCTCCAGGTTGTCTGTTTTACTGGCTTATCATTGCTTGTAATATTCTCTCATGATCCCTTGTATTTCTGCAGTGTCAGTTGTTACTTCTCCTTTTTCATTTCTTGTTCAGTTGATTTGAGTCTTCTCCCTGTTTTTCTTGATGAGTCTGGCTAATGGCTTATCAATTTTGTTTATCTTCTCAAAGAATCAGCTTTTAGTTTTATTGATCTTTGCTCTTGTTTCCTTCATTTCTTTTTCATTTATTTCAGATCTGATCTTTATGATTTCTTTCCTTCTGCTAACTTTGGTTTTTTTTTGTTCTTGTTTGTCTAATTGCTTTAGGTGTAAGGTTAGGTTGTTTGTTTGAGATGTTTCTTGTTTCTTGAGGTAAGATTGTATTGCTATAAACTTCCTGCTTAGAACTGCTTTTGCTGCATCCCATATGTTTTGGGCTGTCGTGTTTTCATTGTCATTTGTTTCTGGGTATGTTTTGATTTCCTCTTTGATTTCTTCAGTGATCTTTTTGTTATTTAGTAGTGTGTTGTTTAGCTCCCATGTCTGTATTTTTTACAGATTTTTTTCCTTTAATTGATATCTAGTCTCATAGTGTTGTGGTTGGAAAAGATACTTGATACAACTTCAATTTTCTTAAATTTACCATGGCTTGATTTGTGACCCAAGATATGATCTATCCTGGAGAATGTTCCATGAGCACTTGAGAAGAAAGTGTATTCTGTTGTTTTTGGATGGAATGTCCTATAAATATCAATTAAGTCCATCTTGTTTAAAGTATCATTTAAAGCTTGTGTTTCCTTTTTTATTTTCATTTTGGATAATCTGTTCATTGTTGAAAGTGGGGTGTTAAAGTCCCCTACTATGATTGTGTTACTGTTGATTTCCCTTTTATGGCTGTTAGCATTTGCCTTATGTTTTGATGTGCTCCTATGTTGGGTCCATAAATATTTACAATAGTTATATCTTCTTGGATTGATCCCTTGATCATTAGGTAGTGTCCTTCTTTGTCTCTTTTAATAGTCTTTATTTTAAAGTCTATTCTATCTGTTATGAGAATTGCTACTCCAGATTTCTTTTGATTTCTGTTTGCAAGGAATATCTTTTTCATCCACTCACTTTCAGTCTATATGTGTCCCTAGGTCTGATGTAGGTCTCCTGTAGACAACATATATGTGGGTCTTATTTTTGTATCCATTTAGCCAGTCTGTGTCTTTTGTTTGGAGTATTTAGTCCATTTACATTTAAGGTAGTTATCAATATGTATGTTCCTATTATCATTTTCTTAATTGTTTTGGGTTTGTTTTTGTAGGTCTTTTCCTTCTCTTGTGTTTCCTTCCTAGAGAAGTTCCTTTAGCACTGTAAAGCTGGTTTAGTGGTGCTGAATTCTCTTAACTTTTACTTGTCTGTAAAGGTTTTAATTTCTCTGTCGAATCTGAATAACATCCTTGCTGGGTAGAGTATTCGTGGTTGTAGGCTTTTCCCTGTCATCACTTTAAATATGTCCTGCCTCTTCTCTGGCTTGCAGAGTTTCTGCTTAAAGATCAGCTGTTAATCTTATGAGGTTTCCCGTGTATGTTATTTGTTGCTTTCCCCTTGCTGCTTTTAGTATTTTTTCTTTGAATTTAATTTTTGATAGTTTGATAATAATATGTCTTGGCATGTTTCTCCTTGGATTTATACTGTATTGGATTCTCTGTACTTCCTGGACTTGATTGACTATTTCTTTTCTCATGTTCGGGAAGTTTTCAATTATAATCTCTTCAAATATTTTCTGACCCTTTCTTTTTCTCTTCTTCTTCTGGGACCCCTATAAGTTGAATGTTGGTGCATTTAATTTTGTCCCAGAAGTCTCTGAGACTGTCCTCAATTCTGTTCATTCCATTTTCTTTCTTCTGCTCTGTGGCAGTTATTTCCACTCTTTTATCTTCCAGGTCACTTATCCTTTCTTCTGCCTCATTTATTCTGCTATCGATTCCTTCTAGAATATTTTTAATTTCCTTATTATGTTGTTCATTGTTGTTTGCTTGCTCTTTAGGTTTTCTTGGTCCTTGTCAAATGTTTCTTGTATTTTCTTACTTCTATTTCTGAGATTTTGGATCATCTTTACTATCATTACTCTGAATTCTTTTTCAGGTAGACTGCCTGTTTCCTCTTCATTTGTTTGGTCTGGTTTGTTTTTATCTTTCTCCTTCATCTGTTGCATAGTTCTCTGTTTTCTCATTTTTTTAACCTACTATGTTTGGGATCTCCTTTTCCCAGGCTGCAGGTTCGTAGTTCCCATTGTTTTTGGTGTCTTCCCCCAGTGGGTAAAGTTTGTTCAGTGACTTGTGTAGGCTTCCTGGTTGAGGGGACTGGTGCCTGTGGTCTGGTATGTGGGGCTGTATCTTGTCCTTCTGGTGGGCAGGGCCACATCTGGTGGTGTGTTTTGGAGTGTCTGTGAAGTTTGTATGGCTCTAGGCAGCCCCTGTGCTAATAGGTGGAATTGTGTTCCTGTCTTGCTAGTTGTTTGGCACGGGGCTTCCAGCACTGGAGCTTGCTGGCTGTTGGGTGGAGATGGGTCTTAGTGTTGAGACAAAGATCTCTGGGAGAGTTCTCACCAATTGATATTATGTGTGGCCGGGAGGTTTCTGGTCATCTAATGTCCTGGACTCGGCCCTCCCATCTCGGGGGCTCAAACCTGACACCCATCTGAGCACCAACACCCTGCCAGCCACACAGTTCAGGGGAAAAGGAAGAAAGAAAAAAAAAGATAAAGAAAAACAAAATGAAACAAACAAACAAAAAGTCCCCCCAAAAAACGGACAGACAGAACCCTAGGCCAAATGGTAAAAGCCAACCTATACAGAAAAAATCACGCAAAGAAACATACACATACACACTTAGGAAAAGAGAAAAAGGAACAAAAAATACATATATATAAAAGAAAACAAAAAAAGGAAGAGAGCAACCAAACTAATAAACAAAATCCACCAATGATAATTAGTTCTAAATACTAAACTAAGATAAACATAAAACCAGAGACAAATTAGACACAGAAAGCAAACCTCAAGTCTACAGTTGCTCCCAAAGTCCACTGCCTCAATTTTGGGAAGGTTTGTTGTCTGTTGAGGTATTCTTCAGGTGCAGGTTTATCAAGTTGATTGTGGGGATAATCTGCTGTTCCATAGAGTAATTTTTCTTTCTCTTCTTTGTTCACATGGCTCCAGAGGTTTAGCTTTGGTTTTGGCCCTGCCTCTGCATATAGGCCACCCTCAGGAGTCTCTTCCATGCCCAGACAAGAGGGCGTTAAGGCAGTGGCTGATTAGGGCACTCTTGCTCACTCAGGCCAGGGGAGAGGGAGGGGTATGGTAGTCATGATTGGAATGTAAGGCAAGCCTGAGGCAGCAGAGGCCGGCACGATGTTGCAACAGCGTGAGGTGTGCTGTGTGTTCTCCTGGGGAAGTTGTCCCTGGATCATGGGACCCTGGAAGTGGTGGGCTGCACAGAGTCCCAGGGGCTGTGGATAGTTACCTGCACTTGCACATAGCATTTTTTTTTTTTTTTTTTTTTTTTTGTGGTACACGGGCCTCTCACTGCTGTGGCCTCTCCCATTGTGGAGCACAGGCTCTGGACGCGCAGGCCCAGTGGCCATAGCTCATAGGCCCAGCCGCTCCATGGCATGTGGGATCCTCCCAGACCGGGGCATGAACCCGTGTCCACTGCATCAGCAGGTGGACTCTCAACCACTGCGCAACCAGGGAAGCTCCCACACAGCATTCTTGGTGGCAGTGGCCACAGCGTTAGCAGTTCATGCCTGCCTCTGTGTTCTGAGCTGATAGCCGTGGCTCGTGCCTGTCTCTGGAGCTCACTTAGGGGGTCCTCTGCCTTTTGTGGGCACACTGGGAAGGAATGCCCTCTCCTTGCGCACCCTGAAACAATGGTCTCTTGCCTCTCTGGCAGGTCCAGACTTTTTCCCAGACTCCCTCCTGGCTAGCTGTGGTGCACTAGCCCCCTTCAGGCTGTGTTCACGCAGCCAACCCCAGTCCTCTCCCTGGGATCTGACCTCCAACCCGAGACTCAGCTCCCAGCTTCCACCCACTCCTGCAGTGAGCAGACAAGCCTCTCAGGCTGATGAGTGCTGGTTGTCACTGATCCTCTGTGCGGGAATCTCTCCACTTTGCCTTCTGCACCCCTGTTGCTGCGCTCTCCTCTGTGGCTTCGAAGCTTCCCGCTCCCCCCCACCCACTCACCCCCTCTATCCGCCAGTGAAGGGGCTTCCTAGTGTGTGTAAACTTTTCTTGCTTCACAGCTCCCTCCCAGAGGTGCAGGTCCCATCCCTATTTTTTTGTCTCTGCTTTTTCTTTTTTCTTTTGCCCTACATAGGTACATGGGGATTTTCTTGCCTTTTCGGAAGTCTGAGGTCTTCTGCTAGCGTTCAGTAGGTGTTCCGTAAGAGTTGTTCCACATGTAGATGTATTTTTGATGTATTTATGGGGAGGAAGGTGATCTCCATGTCTTACTCCTCTGCGATCTTGAAGCCAAATCATGCCCAATTAAGAGTGAGAAGAGGGGGCTTCCCTGGTGGCGCAGTGGTTGAGAGTCCACCTGCCGATGCAGGGGACACGGGTTTGTGCCACGGTCCGGGAGGATCCCACATGCCGCGGAGCAGCTGGGACCATGAGCCATGGCCGCTGAGCTTGCTCATCCGGAGCCTGCGCTCCGCAACGGGAGAGACCACTGCAATGAGAAGCTCTCGCACCGCAATGAAGAGTAGCCCCCGCTCGCCGCAACTAGAGAAAGCCCGCCTGCAGCAACAAAGACCCAATGCAGCCAAAAATAAAAATCAATAAAATAAATAAATTCATTAAAAAAAAGAGTGAGAAGAATGCTGAAATAGATTAAGCAGAATTTAAAATGTTACCTGGATATAAAGATGCTCATTTCTTTCTTACACTACATTAAATCCTGATTTTTTTTCCTTTTTTTTATGAAAAAATGAAAAATAACAAAATGGGGGGAGCAAAATATGCTATAAATCATGAATCTAAAATATGAGCTAAATTATTATGAAACAAAAATGTGAATCTTCACTAAATGAGTTTCCCCAACTAATGGGATTTTCTAATGGATTTCTAATAAGTAGCTGATCAAAATTACAATATATTGTTCATCCATATTTAGTTACCTGATAGATGATGCTTTCCTGTCTGTAATTGCACATTTGCACATTACTGAAGACTACAGTGGTTATCAACCTCCAAATATATACTTAATACTTTTCTGTACACGTGTGTATAATGTGTATAGGAGAGAGAAAGAGAGGCTCTTTTTGGTCAGAAATATGCTGAAAATGTGTGTCTAATCTCTGAGTACTTAACTTGAAATAAAGTATGACTCTAATTGTGCCCTTGATTATTTTTCATAGATTCTTTAATTGTCAAACACTGGATAGTATATTGATGTTAAATATTTTAAAATAAAATTGATAATCTTAGAATTCTATTTTCTATAGATAAAAAATTCAACATACATAAACACTCAGCAAATATTTATCGACCCCTCCTATGTAGCAAGCACCACTCTAGATGTGACGGAGTAATGGGGAGTATTCTAAAACAGTCTCTCTAGGAATAGTCAATTATCGGGAGGTGACATTAAACAAGAAATTACAAACATAGGTTAATTATAATTATAATAAATGTCCAGCATGTATGAAGGGATGAATGAAGAAAGTACAAATAGAGAGGATAAAACAGTTTGTTGTGAGACCTGTGACAGAGGGGTTAAATTTATCTAGACACGGAAGTGTGTCAATAGAGAAATGATCCTTGAGGAAGTAACATGTACATTGAGAAAGCAAAACTAAAAATAATTAGCCAGAAAAGGGGATGAATGGAATATGGTGGTAGTTTAGACCCAGACAGAAGAAATAGTTACCTGAACCAAGAAAATACACATATTATAGGAATATAGTCAGAGGGATCATTCTAAAAGTTGTAATTTCTTCCAAAACCGTGGCAATCTCTACAACAACAAAGGACTGAATAAGACAAAGATAACTGTTTTTTTTTTCAAGTGCGTACTCTGTGCTTTGTAATATGTGATTTGCTGCTAAAGTTTTAGTTCTCAAAAAGTCCTTAATAAGTTATTATATAACATTATTCAGAGGGGGAATCGGAGACTTGAAAAATTTGTTTCCAGGATCACCCAGCTAGTAGGTGGCAGGATGGGCGTACAATACACCCCCAGATCTCTCTGATTCCAGTATTTATTTTCTTCCCCCTCCTCACTCTTCTCCCTGCTGCCCCCTTCCTTCATTCTTTAACTCAGTACAACTATTTTCTTCTTTTTGTCTCGTGAATTTAATACTCCTGACCCTCTGGATTGCTGAGTCAATATCTCCCTCCTTCCTGCTTGCAACTCACCTCCCCCTCATAATGAAGAAAGGATGGTATAAGAATTCTCCTGGCTGATTCCTTTTAACTGAAATGCTTTCCAATTGTTTAATGTCATATGATTATGGAACAGCAGAACAAGCATTAAAATAGTTTAGTAAGTGAAGGCAGAGGACATTTCCAGAGCCCCGTCTGTCTGAGGTTATCTGATTTGTTCCAACCCAAAGAGATAGCTCCATATTAGATGATCTGAAGGATCAAGTATTTATCTCAATCTTTTGATTTGCCCCATGGTGACTTTAATTTCTTTAGGAGAAAAAAATACATAAACAAATATCACGGATAAGGTGATATGCAATTGCTTGTGTATGTTTTTAGCTTACCAGCGTGCTGGAGGATATGTTCTTTGGTTGAAAATAGAGAGGAATCTCCTTTATCTCAATGAGATTTCTCTACCAAAACATAGTGTTATTGATGTAACTGCTACATGCCCATTAAAGTGAGTTTTATTGTAACATTTGTCAGTCAAAATGAGTTCCACTAAGAATGATTGGATAATTATGTCTTTCTATGGGAAAAAAAATGTAAAAAATATTCGTCTCACATTTTTCACTGTATGATTTAGAAGCAATGGATATTCCATAGACTGAAAGATGACCAGCATATAATTAAGAATCCTAATTTCCTATAGCATTTATTTTTATTCCATTTGAAGTTACCCATATTGCTTGTGGAATATAGGAATGCTTTATTTTTTATATTAGTTTTTAAAAAGAAGGAAGTTCTACCATCTGTGAAAACATGAGTGAACCTTGAGAATGTTGTACTAAGTGAAATAAGCTGGTCACAGAAGAATAAATACTGCATGGCTCCACTTACATGAGATATCTAAAACAGTCAAACTGGTAATATAGAACAATGTTTGCCAAGGGCTGGAGGAAGGGGAAATGGGAAGTTGTTCTATGGGTATAAAGTTTCAGTAATCCAAGGTGAATAAATTCTAGAGCTCTGCTGTACAACAGAATGTCTACAGTTAGGAATATTGTATTGTACTTAAAATTTGTTATAAAGGTAGATCTTATGTTAAGTGTTATTATCACAATAAAAATATTTTATATGCTCAATTTGTTATTGAATTTTCTTTAATCAAAACTGTAAAAAAATGTCAAATTATGTTGGTTTTGGAAACTAAGGAGAAAGAATGGAGAAGAGTTCTTGTTAAAATTTTCGTCATCCTCTCCTTGTAAAGAAAGTTCTGGGTTCAAGGTGGTTCTGGCAGAATATCCAGGAGTTTTGATTTAACAGTTTTAAGAATTTTTTTTACCAAAGTGGAAATAGAAAATCCTCTCTGTATAGTAGCTTAATTTCAATTTGTACATTTAAGACATGAAGTTCATTTTCTGAGTCAGTTTACTAGTCTATGATAATTAAAGAATAAGAAACTTTAACTTTCTCAAAACAAATATAAAATTTAAAAAGGCAAGGAAATGTAGGATTCCAAACAGTGTAAACAGCAAATATTTTAAACCTTTTTCTCACTGGACTCACCTGAAAGGACTAATTATAAACAAAATTTTCTTTCTGTTTTCTGATCAGGATGAAAATCAAATAACCATATATGAAAATGTCCAATTGTTACTGCATCCAAGCTTGTACGGCCTGCTGCATGACAGGCCAATCATTCGAGAGACAAGTTGTTGGGGCAAGGAATAGTGACTTTATTTGGAAAGCCAGCAGACCGAGAAGATGGTGGACTAGTGTCCCAAAAAAAACATCTTACCAAAGTTAGAATGCAGGCTTCTTTTATACTAAAAGGGGAGGGGGTGTGGTTGGTTTCTGCAAACTTCTTGATGGCAGAATCCTTTGTTCTTGCAGCTGTCCAGGTAGGTCTGGTCACAGTGTTTCTATAAACCTCCAACAAGACAAATGTTATCCTCTATTCTGCAACTTTTTATCTCTAAATGAATGGAAAAGCTTTATGAGTTTAAAGGTCAGATCCTTGAGAATGGGCTGTCCTGTATATTTCAGACTATAGGCAACATTTTTAATGATTAACTTATAGCAAAAACAATAGACCACAAAGGTTAAGGCAAAAGAAACAGATCCAATATGGAGTCAAATTTGTACTTCCCTATTACACTATCATGGTGCTAGTTTTCCATATGTATTGACAATACTGTAATCCTAAAATCAGAATATGTGATTAGATAATTTTTTTACATTTATAAACTAATGTGTCTAAACAGTCTTAAAAATTTATAGAAATGAAATCACTTTAGTTATGCATTTAGCAGAATGGTTTAATTGAAAATAATAAAATTTCAGGAAAGCAAGACTGTCCTGTAAAAGCCAGTACCTTTGGTTGCCATTGCTTTTACTAAATGATCCCCTGAAGAATAACTTACAGCCCTTTGCTCAATTTTACTTTAATTTTGTTAGGCAGTGGGCCTTGTAACCCTTCCCTAGGGAGACACAGCTTAAATAGATTCTTGCCATTAGAAGTTTTTCTATAATGTGATTCTTCCTGGCAAGTGGGCTCCCACTGTATTCTAAATCTTGGTCTCATTCACTGATGCCTAATAGTTAGAGATGTGATTTTCAGAAGAGATAATTCAGGTGTGGTTAGAGGGAAAAAGAAATACTGCCAAATAGCACATTCAAGAGCAGTTCTTGTGAAATTTTTGGAGCAGGCAATTCCAGTCACCAGACATTTCAACAAAAGTGAGACCCTGATGCACTGAGCAATGTTTTGAAACCATGGAATACTTAAAACCTTTTCTTCAGCTGTGACAGTAGTTCCATTTTTATTGTTATTTATGTAATACTGCTTACATTCTCTATTTTTATCTATGTATATTCCTTTCCTTTTCAAATAGCTATTAATGGATAACTTTTCTACTGGACTAATATCTGTTTATAAAACCAGCCAGCCAGTCTCTCTCAGTCTTTCACACTCTTCCTGGAAGCTTTTTTATTTCTTTGAGGCTCTCCCATAAATTACAGTCATCCTTAGAACAGAAGCACAGATAAACAAAATGATTAAAAATTTAAACTAGCTTCCATTGGCCAAGCACTTTCTACAGGATAGGCATTTTTTTATAATTGATCTTGAATATTTACTGCAATAAAAGGAGAAAGATATTAATCCTTTCAATTTTCTTATGGAAACTGATTTTCGACAAGGTTAGCAAACACGCCCAGGAGTACACAGCCTGGACATGAGCAAGCTAAGATCGGGCTCTAAAATCTGCATTGTTTCCATTAGTCACATAATCTCTTTTTAATAATAAATTGTTATTTGGTGGCAGCAGGAAACACATAGATGGCAATCAGTTATTTAATTATAGTTCTTCATCAGAAACAAAGAATCATGAAATAACATTCTCTAAGAATGCAATATGAAGAAAATAAGCCACTGAAATTGTGTTAAGCCACCAGAATTTGGGGCTTTCTTTTCTAATCCTCAGTTACTCATCTGTAAGATAGAGATAAATGCCTCCCTTACAGGGCTGTTATAAAGTAGATAGGTGTACCTGCTTAGATCAGTGCTTGGCACACAAAAAATAACTCATATATTTGAGATGTGCTATAGTGTAATGGTTAACAGTATAGTACTGCTTGGGTATGAATCTTAACTCCACAACCTATTAGCTGAATGTATGTATGCAACTTACTTGACTTCTCTGTATCTCAGATTTCTTATCTGTAAAACAGATTGAATAGTGGCACCTATCTAATGGGGTGGTGATGAGAAAATGAGTTCGTAAATATAAAGTTCACATAAGAGTTCCTAGCCCATATTGAGGGTTCAAAATGTTACTATTAATAAATAATCACTGTTATTAAGTCTAGAAGATTTGCGGCCATGTCTCACGGGCCCAGCCTCTCCACGGCATGTGGGATCTTCCCGGACCGGGGCATGAACCCGTGTCCCCTGCATCGGCAGGTGGACTCTCAACCACTGCACCACCAGGGAAGCCCAAGTCTGGAAGATTTTATCCTGCCCCTTCTCAGTGTTAAGCACCTCTTCTGCTTTTTTTTATTTTTATTTTTTATCTCGTTTTGTCATAAGGCTTGTATATTATGTAGTTGTCTGCTTGTTTTCTTTCCCTTTTCTTTGGCACCCTCCATTTCCTTTCAAATGCTAGTTTGTTTGTTTTTTCCCAGAGTATTCTGTTATATTTTTTTCATCTGTGCAGACTGGTTTTGAAGTTCTTCACTAACAGATCAAGGTAAAGAATTGGCCTCACTGGAAAGACAGATAGTCTTATTCTTCAGACAGCATACATCCTTAAGTGCTGCTTATGGAGACTGGAATTGCTTTCTGGTCCCATTTCCTACTTTTCTTCTCAGGTGATTTGAAATAAGCATTTGCCAAATTCACAAAAAACTCCACCACTGTGTAAACCTTCATATGGATTTGCTACTTTTCAATTAAAAATTAAAAAAAGGAGACGGATAGACTTGCTTTTTAAAATATCATTTATTTATTTTATTTACTTTATTTTTAAGTTAAAGCACAAATTGACCTACAATATTACATTAGTTTCAGGTGTACCACATAGTCATTCGATATTTTTATACATTCCAAAGTGCTCACCACATGTCTAGTTATCATCTGTCACCATACAAAGTCATTACAATATTATTAATTATATTCCTTATGCTGTATATTACATCACTGTGACTTTAAAATTATCTTAAATTTAAAATTATCTTAATTAATTATCTTAAAATTATCTTAAATATAAGTTTCTGCTTCTTGTTTCATCCTATTTCTCCAGATATCAAACTTCTTTATTTCCAAGCCATGTGAGTAAAATAAATTACATTTTAGAAACAGCTAGTCAACTACGCTAACAGAGAGGAAGCGTTTATCTTTTCAGATGCACCATGTGAAAGCTAATTTGAAATGCTTATAGATTCAACAATACAACAGCAGCTGTTGTAAAAATGCATCTTAAAATCAAAGTAATTTGTGGCACTCTCATTTGAATGCTTAAAACAAGGTGTAGTTTGGGAGGCAAAAATCAAAAATGATTTGTTTTTGGTTACTTTATAAAAGACATTTATTTAAGGGGGGATTTGATAAATAATTATTGTGCTTGTCACCTTGAATAAAGGCTGGGAGGCTTGAAGTAATTATATTTTGATGCATTTGAAAGAGTCTTATGTGAGATGTATCATACTGACTATGTTTGCTGCTAGATGTCACTATTGTTTCAGCGTTGTTCGCCTCTGGGATACTTTCTTGGACTATGATAAGAGAGACATATGTTTGGTTATACTTGTTGGTCAGCACATGATTCAGTAAAGGAAAAACTTTAAGTACCATCTTTATTAAGTAAATAATCATTTAATACTTAGAGCGCACATTAGAAATTTAATTTCACTGGAGATTTCTTAATGACACTTTTCATGGTGTTATCAACATGACAGAATATGCAATGGTAGCTACTGAGAAATCTAAGGTTTGACTGTATTCAAGACTCACTGTTAAGTAAGAATCTCTTGAAATATTAAGAACAAATGTCTTTTACCTTTAAAGCTTTTTTGGGGGAGGTTTAAAAATACTCCAATATGTTTATGTTTCTTTTATGTATTTGATTTACATTCACATATAAATAATATAATATGTTTTTCTCCCACACTATACTATTCCCTGGGGGACTTTCATAGGTTATTAAATATATTGTTCTGACATAAGTTAATGAAGACTTCTCCAGCTCCCTCCAGTTGGAAACCACCTATAATATTTCCACTCCTCAACAGCGTATAATGCGATTAGCACCTTAGGGGATTCAAAACAAAACATTAGTAAAGCACAATTTCTAGTATTTAGGAGAAGAAAGTGATCCTACAAATAGAGGTTACACATGTTTGAGCGCTGCCCAATGACTTTAACCTAAAAGCATTTGATTGCATTGTCTCCTTAAACAGCTACTGCTTACTTATATGGTGATGAGAAGAGTCCTTTTGAGTTCAGAGCACTGACTTATAAACAATGCAGCACACCATTAAACCAAAGTAGAGTTATTTATTTTTCTTAGAAAAACAATTATGAACGTTTATGGAAGGATCCCTGGGTGAACAAAGGGTAACACTGCAAATATGGTTCAAAAAATATTGTAATTTAAAACAAAATGGGAATGATAACTCATAATTTTCTATATGAGATCAAGAGCCCTAAATTCTTTTAATCTATAGTGTGGAAACTGTCAGGATTTTCTTCGACCCGCCACACAAACCACATTAAGTATCATTTATGTAAAATAATACAGAAATGGTAACTTCATAATTGGATGAGGTAATTTGGTACAGGAATAATCTAAACGACAGTTCAACATAATGTGATTTGATGTGTGGCTAGGGTTTCAGAGTGTGAGTAGCTTCATGGGAAACAACTCGTGAATAAGGACGATTATAACTTTTTTCTAGTTTAAGCAATCATGAACTTGCAGGTGTGATTTTATTTTTCATGAATTTGTTTGCTCAGAGTAATTGAACGATAGAAGTAGAATTACTCTTGCATTTTAATTCTTATTTTAAGATGTAAACATTCAAAACGTATTTTCTAAGCTATTTTTGTTTTTAACAACACAAATATGCAGATAAGAAACAAGCAAATTTATATTTACACCTATTTTAATAGTCATATATTAAAAATGTTATACAATGAAGAATTTGCTTCTTTGCTAAGACCTACTATGATATGTTTATGGCACATGTCTAACGGATACAGAAATTAATGACTGTCTCAGCTTTTGCTGCTGCTCTGTGGAGTGAAAGAGCTAGAGCTGGTCAGAGAGAGAGGCCTAATTTTCAAATCTGTTTAAGTTTTCTACAGAGAAGCAGGAAACCAAAACCACAGGTAGTGCAAAGCAGGTTCTCACAGGACCCCACCCATCTATAAATCCAACCCAATAGTGACCTGAATCTGACATAGCAGTATTTCCATCTTTTTGTTCTAAGGAAAATAGCAGTATTTCCATCGTTTTGTTCTAAAGAAAAGGTAGCAAAGCCTTGAATTTATGATAACATAAAAGCATAAGTTCATGAGACATGTTGCTTAGAGTCAGACTACTGGTCTAGCAGGTTCACAACTTCTACTCTGCTAGTGATTGCCAAAGACATTTTATGGAAGAACAAGACTGTTTTTCTTAGTATATTCCAAACACTTAAATTTTCTTAACAACCTCCTAAAAAAGACTTACTATATTTACATATAATTTTCTCCTGAAAATAGAAGGATTTTGCCTTGGTTACATTCACTGCAAAAAGAATAAAAAGTAGATATTGAAAAATTATTCCTGAAGCTGCACTAAAATGCATTATTACCCCTACTTTTAAGCTATCATAAAATGAATCAGTATTCATTGAGATGATAACAAGTTACTTAAAACCAAAAAATGCTTTTGGAATTGAAAAAATTAAAATGATGAATACAAAAGCAACCATTTCATATTTTCAAAGTTTTTAAAGAATTATTTTCAGACGTAATATTCTGTTTCTCTTAAACTAGCTTTCTTCTCCCTAACAATTGCTTTTTTTTCAGTTGGCACTTCCTCCCATTCTCTTTCACATTTAAATCATAAAATTACTTTTAATAAGAAAATTTATATAAAGATTCATGTTATTATGTTTGTTCATATAGTTGGGTCTAATGGTTAGCTATATCTTCTTTTATGAATAATATATCTTTGGTTGAACATATTTTCATAAAGGAAGAACTAGACTGATTAAGATTAGCTACTAATAATACATACATTCAATATGCTTCTTCTTTGTAGGGACCTATAATTATCTTCAGATTATTTTCTCCAGGCTGTTAATGTAATGATGTAATTTAGTGGTTAAGGTAAGGGCTCTGGAGTACAGCAGACCACTCTGGTTTTGATGCTATGTGAATTGGGCGAACTACTTAACACTTTTGAACATGTTCCACAATGTGGAAAATAGTAGGACTGTTAGGGGACTGTATTAGTTGGCTTTATAAGACACAGAGATTAGGGAAGGTAATTGGGTAGAGAGGTAAGCTGTTGAATGCTGAGAGCAAAATTTGGCAGGGAATCATGGTTCAGAAAGAGAGAACAAAACTGAATAAACTTGAATACATGTCTAAACATATTAACCAAGAAAAGGCCATCTATTTGGGCAAGTCATTGATTTTATCGATAATCCACATAGTATATAATGGGAACTCATGTCAGAAAAAACAAACAACAACAACAAAAAGAAACATTTTGCCGTGAAATTTCATGATTTTAGAGACGTTTTTGTCAAATAGACATGTCCTAATCATACAGCAAACAAACTATAATTACGTTGATCAGATTCTATTGTTGAGTCTTTTGATGCCAGCACAACTGAGAATGCTTTAATTAAATGGTAGAGATGTTTTGCATATATTTTAAGGAGGAATTCTATGTCAAAAATAAAACTGCAAGGTAATACCCTGTCAATAGTGAATATTCTACTACTTGTAGTGTCCTGGATGTGACTCCTGATCCACCTGAACTTTTTACACACTAGTACTGCATAGATGACTTCTTTTCTTAGATTCTCCCTCCAAGGGTCACCACAGAAGTCACCCTTTCCAGAATCCCTTCTTCATACCTGTTCTCTTGTCATCAGACCAGATTGAGTGTCATCAGACCAGATTGAGTGTTCAGTATTAACCAGAATCTTTACATACAGACACTGGAAATATTCTAGATAGTTTCAGCAGAAAGGAATTTATGAAGTGTTATCAACTGTTCACAGTACTATTAGGAAGCAATCACTATATTTTCAGGAAGGATGAAGAAAAGGACTCTCAGCTAAGCTGAGCAGCTAAGGAAGCTGCTGCCTCTACCATGATTTGCAGATCCCAGAAACTGGCCCTGTGGCCTTTGGCTCCAGTACAAGACACCTCTGCATAACTGGGTGGCTGCCAAATTAGAAAGCCAAGTACTTTACTGAGAAACTGTTAGCACAAGAACTACACAGTTTCTGCTTATGTACATGATCAAAATATAAATTTTCTGCCCCTTGCTTCTCCCCCCCGAAAAAATTCAATACTTTTTCAGGTTTGTTTAAGAACATATGATTAGTGGGACCTAAGTCATGTACAGAATCCCAGTTTCATGTTTGGGTAGAAAATTCAGGATTTTAAGTATTCCAACCTCACTGTCTTTTCTGTAAAGAATGGCATGTCCCAAAAGTGGTGGACAGAGAATCGGCCACATGCCCCTTCATTGTACTCACTAGTAACTTTTATATAGCACTTACTGCAGATGATAAGGGTTGTAATATTACTGTAGGGAGCCTACACTTTGTAATCCGTTTAATCAGTTTTAATCAAGTTCTATCTCATAGTATTGTTATGACCTCAAATAGAATAAGTAGATGAAAATATTTTAGCATAGTGTAATCCACACATTAGAATTGCCAAAAAAAAGTATCATTAGGACTATTGCACTCTTACTTGTATATCTACCTATTCTAGACTGTAGATTCTTTAAGGAGAGTGTCTATATTCTTAATTTTATATTCCAATGCCTGGAGTATCTGGCATATATTAGATGGCCAATAAATCTTGGTAGAAGGAAGACTGCAAGAGGGCAAATAAGTGCATCCTGTGGAGATATCTTAGAGATTAATAACATGGGAATACTAAGTAGCTGCACTGGCAATTATTGAAGAGCCTTGAATTTTAAGGAATTAGGACAGTTTGCATAGATAATGTAATCAAATTACTCATTATTATTTATTTGCAATTCAAGTAAAAAAAAGTGATTAATGAGTATGCTTTTTAAAATATTAGCTATATATTAAAAATTGCGGCAGACTCTTCTGTTAACTCACCTATTACTTAATCAGCAATGTTAAAGAAGTCTTTAAGATAATTAATCATCAATACATGTATCTGTATATTATGGAAATTATTTTCTTAAAATAAATTTAGCCTGCTAGGTGCTCTATTATTTATTATTTATGAACCAAATGGAACTGAGTTGGCTTTTAAAAGATGATAGTATCTGTGTTTTATTTAAGGGATTAGGTGGGAAAATTCTTCAGTTGATAGTATAAATCTGAAGTTTGAAAATCAAGAAACAGTGTTTTTTTAAGATTTCCTTAGTCAACATTTTACATGTTTTTGAGTTACTACTTTTGTTCCTGATTTTATTTTTTTGTAAATGGTTTTGCTCCTATAGTTTAAATCACCCTAGCCTCTCAGAGTTGAAATGGATTTTACTATCTGCTGATGTCTTATTCTCAGAGTGGAAGTCCCATTTACATAATTCCTGTCACGTGTTGTCCAGTCTCTGCTGGACTATCTTCTTAAAACATTTAAGATAGGAAAATTATCCTCTTACAATACAGCTTAATTTTGCAGAAAATTTTAAGTTTTTATAAAACTCTTTCTAAAAGACAATGGAAATATTTTATTTTGTCTCACGTGTCAGTCTCACTTAACTAAGAAATAAAGGCTTTGAAATATTTCACCGTCTACAAATAGTGTATTTATCACTTTCATAATTTGAAAGTAGCTTTCACTCCATTCAATATTTTCCTCTATGATGATAAATTCTACATCAAATATTCTTTGAAAAATTATTGTTCATCTGACGTTCTCCCTGGCTTAAAGCCCTCATTCTCTCATTCCAGGCAAGTAATTTCTTTTCCCAAGTAAGAAGTCCCGACTTCAGTACCTCTATGTAGAAATTTTCCTTTAACTTTACCACAAATCTATAGCTTAGCTCCCAGCTGCACTATGTGCCTAGGAATTATATGCCTCCTTTCAACCTATCTTGTGACAACAACATATTGATTTTTTTTAATGGGGCAATCTCTTCCTCACTGGCACATTGGAAGCTTCCCCAGTAGGGCAAAGTGTTTTTAACTCTCCTTACCCTGCACTGGCCAGATTGTGGCAGTTATGGGGCATCAGAAATTGTCCTCTAGTCTTTTTCCCCTTGGTGCTTTGCTCCAAAATGAAACGATTATGGTTAGTATGAGGTAATATGGGGAGGATAAATTACTGGCTTTCTAGAGGCAACACTGAGAAAGAGGAACCTGGAAACTAGAAATTCGGGAGTGGGCCATGGAGAAGAGGCATCTTGAGAAGGAATTCTTTAAATCACTGTAAGAAGTTCTGGGATTGCCACAAAGCTGCACATGCTTGATATGAATTAGAAGGAGGCCAGCAAAGGCTTTGAGATGTAAACTACAGTGAAAACCATGGTCCATGTTTCAGAATGACACTTAGGAGGTACATAAGCAGTAAAAATCATAATAGCACTGCAAAGGCTCTATAGACTAAAATAATATTGGATTAATTACCCACAGAGTGTAGGTCAGAAATTGTGATCTGAACCTAACAGGGTTGACTACTTTCTAAAACAAAACAATTAATGTAATCCATCAAATATTAACATTTTTTTCATGGATAAAGTCTCAAAACATAGTATTTAAAAAGAACAGGATGGAATACAAAATGACTACACATGCAAAGAGCCAGGAAAACCAAAGCAACGTTCAAGGTGGAAAAAAAAAAAAAACAAGACTGCACACATGCTAATAATGACATGACTGAAAAGTTAGATTTTTCGGCAAAGATTTTAAAACAGCTGTTGCAACAATACTCTGAGAGAAAGCATTCTTGAAATGAATGAAAAGAGATAATTTCTCTGAAAAGTAATAAAAGCTATAAAATGAAACAAATAGAAAATCTACAGCTGAAAATACAATAATAGTAATAAAAAATTCACTGAAGAGATTTGATAGCAGAATGGAGATGACAGAGGAAAGAATCTTAAATTTAGATCAACAGAAATTTTCAACCTGAATCACAGAGAGAATAAAAAACTGAGGAAAAATGAATATAGTTTCAGGGACTTATTAGACAATATCAAAACATCTAACCTTAGTCTCATTGGAGTCCCAGAAAGAGAAAAAAAAGAAGTTGCTGCACAAAAATGTTTGAAGAAGTAATGACACAGAACTCCCTAAGTTTGGTGAAAAACATAAATTTAATAATCCTACAAGCTCAATGAACTCAACAGGATAAATTCAAAGAAATCCACACCCAGACACATCAAAATCAGATTGCTGGAAATCAAAGATAAATTTATATATATATATATAATTTTCTCCCCCCCCAAAAAAGCATCACATATCATATAAGTAAACAAAGATTCAAATTACCTCATATTTTCTACCAGAAATCATGGAGGCCAGAAGACAACTGAACAATGTATTTAAAGCACCAATAACACCAATAGAAAAATGTCATTTCAATCCTATATCTAGCAAAATTGTCTTTTAGGAAGAAAGTAAAAAATAAATGTGCTGTCAGCTGAAATTTTAACAGAAGGAAACCTGATCTCTCATAAATGAAAAAAGAACAAAGAACAATTTAAACATTTGTTATATAAAATAGACTATTTTTGCCTAAGTTTATTAAATTATATATGGCTATTGAAAGCTAAAATTATAATAACACTTTCTGACTTGAGTGTCAATGTAAGAAGATTATTATATACATGACAACTATATCAAAAGCAAGAGGGTAAAGGCCTATATTTAGTCACAAGGTTTATTTATTTTACTTGAAGTGCTAAACAATAATTCTAAGTAGTTTGGGTAAAGATTTGTATATATGTTATAATCCCTAGAGACATTTTTTTTTCTTAAAAGACAGTCAGCAGATTAAAATGAAATTCTAAAAACGATTCAAATAACTTAAGAAACAAAAAGTCAGGAAGAGAAGACACAGGAGCAAAAACAAAATAGAATGGACAAAAAGAAAACTAATACAATCACAGACCTAAATACAACCTATAAATAATAACATTAAAGGTAAATAGTCTAAACACATCAAATAAAAAACAAAGACTTCTTTTGATTTTTAAGAATATCCTTTTATATGCAGTCTGTCAGAAATACACTTGAAGCATAGTGATATAAATAAAAGTATGGTAAAGAAAATACTATACCAACAGCAAGTTTTTAAAAATGTTTGATTGTCTTTATTAACATCAAACAAAGCAAAATTCAGAATAAAGAAAATTATCAGAAAAAAATACATTAGAAAATGATAAAAGTTTAATTCATCAAGCATATATAATAATTTTAAATATATATGCACTTAGAGTTCTAAAGTACATTAAGCAAAAGTTAATAGATGAAAAGATTTTGATAAATCTATAATTATACTTGGAAAGTTCAATACCCCTTTGTCAGTAATATATAAAATGAGCAGAAGGAAAATTAACAAGGATGACCTAGTTGAAATTTATAAAATATCCTATGCAACGAAACAAAATGCACATTATTTTCCAGTGCACATGAAACATTCACTGAGACAGACCACATTGTGGATCATATAACACACATTAATAAATATAAAAGAATTGGAATTATTCAAAGTGCATTCTTTAAACATAAAAAAAATAAAATGAAAATCAATAACAAGATTTCTGGAAAATACCTCTCTATTTGGAAATTAAGCAGCACAAAAGTAGATAATCTATGTGCCATGGTTGAGAGAGGTTATCTCAAAGGAAATTATAACATATTTTGAAAACAGAAATAGAACATATAAAAATTTATGAGATGCAGCTAATACATTAACTAGATGAAAATTTATAATGTTAAATGCTTATATTAGAAATGAAAAAGGATTTCAAAACACTACTTTAAGATACCATCTAAGACACTTGAAGAAGACAATCAAGTACCAAAGCAAACAGAAAGAAGGAAATAACAAAGATAAGAGAAGACATCACTAAAATTAAGAACAGAAAAAACAATAGAAAACTCATTAAGCCAAGTGCTGGTTTTCAAAAAGTACAATAAAACTAATACACCTCTTGACAGATTTGTCAATAAAAAAAGAAAGAAGACATACATTACTAACATTATGAACAATATCAATATTGATGTTACCTGTGTTAAAGGGATAATGAGGAAATGGCTTGCAAATCTATGCCCATTAATTTGACAACCTAGATGAAGTGGATGAATACATTGCAGAATACAAACTACCAAAACTCAGTTAAAAAGAAATAGATAGCCTGAATATTCCTATATCTTAAAAGAAATAAAGTTTGCAGTTAAGTTTTTTCCAAAAAATGAAATTCCAAGACTAAATGAGTTCACTGAATATTTTTATTAAACATTTGAGTAATAATTAGTATTAGTTCTACATCATCTCTTGCAGATAACAGAAGGAAAGTAGATACTTCCCATTCATTTTATGAGGCCAGCATTACTCTGATACCAAGACCCCAGACAAAGGAAATTCAAGGGCTTCCCTGGTGGCGCAGTGGTTGAGAGTCCACCTGCCGATGCAGGGGACATGGGTTTGTGCCCTGGTCCGAGAAGATCCCACATGCCGCGGAGCAGCTGGGCCCGTGAGCCATGGTCGCTGAGCCTGTGCGTCCAGAGCCTGTGCTCCACAACGGGAAAGGCCACAACAGTGAGAGGCCTGCATACCGCAAACAAAAAAAAAAAAAGAAAAGAAATTCAAGAAGATAAAACTATAGGTCACTATCCCTCATCAACATCAATGTGAAAAATTTCAGCCACATATTAGGAAATTGAGTATCATAATATATAAAGAAAATGAAATCTCATAATCAAGTTGGTTTATCCCAGGAATTCAATGCCTAGTTAACTTTTGAAAACCAGTCACTATATTCCACTATTAACAGGCTGATCAAGAAAAATATATATAATCACATGAATATATGCAGAAAAAGTATTTGACAAAAATGAATATTCATTCATTATAAAAATCTAAGAACATAGAAATAGAAGGGAATTTCCCCAGTCTTATCAAGGGCATCCAAAAATCCTTCAGATATTATCATGCAGTGAATGACTAAACACCCTTTTCGCTTATAATTTAGATAGGGATGCCCACTCTTACCACTCCCTCTTATTTTCTATAATTGCTAAGGGATGAATAATAAATGTAAGGGGTAAATATAAATAAACTGTCCTTATCTGTAGACATGTTTGTCTATGTAAAAAATCTCAATGAATATATTAAAAAGCTTTTAGAGGCAATAAGTAAGCTTACCAAGGTTACACAATACAATACCAATACACAAAAATCAATCATACACCAATAATATTTTTCACAGAACTAGATAACTTTAAAACTTGTATGGAAATACAAAAGACCCTGAATAGTCAAAATAATCTGGAAAAAGAAAAACAGAGCTAGAGGTATCATGGTCCCAGATTTCAGACTATCCTACGAAGCTATAGTAATCAAAACAGTATGGTACTGGCACAAAAACAGACACATAGATCAATGGAACAGAAGAGAAGGTCAAGAAATAAACCCACACAATTATGCCCAAGTAATCAATTACAAAGGAGATGAGAACACACAATGGAAAAAAGACATTCTCTTCAATAAAAGGTGCTGGGAAACTTGGACAGCTAAATGAAAAAGAATGAAATTAGAACATTTTCTCATACCATCTACAAGCATAAACTCAAAATGGATTACATACCTAAATGTAAGACTGGAAACCATAAAACTCCTAGAAGAAAACAGGCAGAATACTCTTTGACATAAATATTAGAAATATTTTTTTGGATCTGTCTCCTAAGGCAAAAGTGAAAATAAACAGATGGGACCTAATTAAACTTAAAAGCTTTTACACAGCAAAAGAAACCATTGAGAAAATGAAAAGACAACCTAATGAATGGGAGAAAAAACTTGCATATTATATGTCTGATAAGTAGTTAATATCTATAATATATAAATAGTTCATACAACTTAGTTCATACAACTAATATCAAAAACCCCAAACAACCTGATTAAAAAATGGGTAGAAGACTGGAATAAACAGATTTTCCAAAGAAGACATACAGATAGCCAATAGGCAGATGAAAAGTACTCAACATCACTAATCATTGGAGAAATGTACACCAAATGTACACCAAAACCACAGTGAGATATCACCTCACACTTGTTAGAATGACTATCATCAAAAAGACCACAAATAGCAAATGCTGGTGAGGCTGTGGAGAAAAGTGAACCCTCATATACTGTTATATGAACCCTCATATACTGAACCCTCATATACCCTCATATACTGTTGGTGGGAATGTAAATTGATTCAGCCATTGTGAAAAACAGTATGGAAATTCTACAAAGAAAACCCTAAAAATAGAACTACCATATGATCCAGCAATTTCACTCCTGGGTATATATCTGAAAGAAACAAAAACACTAATTCAAAAAGATACATGTACCCCAGTGTTCATAGCAACATCATTTATAATTGCCAAGATATGGAAGCAGCCTAAGTGTCCATCAACAGATGAGTAGATAAAGAAGATGTAGTATATACACACACATATGCATAGTGGGATACTACTCATCCATAAAACAGAATGAGGACTTCCCTGGTGGTGCAGTGGTTAAGAATCTGCCTGCCAATGCAGGGGACATGGGTTTGAGCTCTGGTTTGGGAGGATCCCACATGTCATGGAGCAACTAAGCCTGTGTGCCACAACTACTGAGCCTGCACTCTAGAACCCGTGAGCCACAACTCCTGAGCCCATGTGCCACAACTACTGAAACCCACACACCTAGAGCCCGTGGTCTGCAACAAGAAAAGCCACCACAATGAGAAGCCCGTGCACTGCTACGAAGAGTAGGCCCCCACTTGTCACAACTAGAGAAAGCTGCATGAAGACCGAACACAGCCAAGAATAAATAAATAAATAAAACAGAATAAAATGTTGCCTCTTGCAACAACAAAGATGGACTTGGAAGGTATTATGCTTAGTGAAATAAGCATAATAAGATAGCAAAAGACAAATACTGTATGTTATCACTTATATGAGGTACTTCAAAAATAAAACAAACTAGTGAATATAACAAAAAATAAATAGACTCACAGATATAAAGAACAAACTAGTGGTTACCAGTGAGGAAAAGAAAGGAGGCATGGGGAAAATAAGGGTATGGAATTA
Organism: Monodon monoceros; assembly: GCF_005190385.1. Classification (NCBI taxonomy): domain Eukaryota; kingdom Metazoa; phylum Chordata; class Mammalia; order Artiodactyla; family Monodontidae; genus Monodon; species Monodon monoceros. The sequence goes on along the minus strand of NW_021703784.1, from coordinate 41,700,238 downwards.
AGAGGTACAATCTACTATGTATAAAATAAATAAGCTAAAAGGATATGTTATGCACAGAGAATATAGTCAATATTTCAAAATAATTATGAATGGAGTACAATCATCACAAATTGTTAATGACTATGTTGTGTACCCAAAACATATAATACTGTAAATCAACTATACCTCAATAAAAAAAAATCAACCATACATTGGGAATGAACAATTAGAAACCAAAAATAGAAAAATATACATATTACAATATCCTCCCCATCTGAATTAAATATTTAGGTATTAATCTAACAAAATATGTGCAAAATTTATATGCTGGAAACTACAAAACTCTGATGACAGAAATCAAAGAAATTCTAAATAAATGGAGAGTAGTGATATTCTGTTAACAGATTGAAAGATGTGATATCAATTCTCCCCAAATGGATCTGTGGATTTAATTCAATCCCAAATAAAATCCTAGCAGGATTCCTAGTAGATATAGATAAGCTGATTCCAAAATTTATGTGAAAAGCTCTAGGAACTTGAATATTCAAAAAAAATTAATCAGAATCAAATTGGAGAACCCACACTACCTGACATTAACATGTTATAAAGCTACAGTAATCTAGACAGCGTGGCATTGGCAAAAGGACAGACACACATACCAATCAAACAAAATACAGATTTATGAAATTGACCTTCAGATATGATCAACTGATTTTTGACAAATGGGCAAAGACAATTCAATGTATAATGGACAGTATTTTCAACAAATGATACTGGAACAATTGGACATCTATATAAAAAGAGAACATGTAATAACATATTACATACAAAAATTAACTCAAACTAGTCCATAGACCTAAATGTAAATTGTAAAACACTGATGAAAGTATAGGAAATAATCCTCATGATCCTGAGTCAAGCAAATAGATCTTAGATACAAAATCAAAAGCATGAGCCATAGAAACAAACAAAAAAGATAAATTGAGCTCTATCAAAATAAAAAAAAAATTCTCTCTGAAGGACATCATAAAGAAAGTGAGAAGGAAAGAAAGAGTAGCAGAAGATATTTATAAATTACAAATTTGACAGAAGTCTTGTATCGAGAACATAAACACAAAAATTAATATAAAGAAAGAACAGTAAAAATGGGCAAAATATTTTAATAGACACTTCATTCATTAAAGAAAATATCTGGCTCTAAAATAATCACATGAAAACATGTTCAACATCTTTAGTCATTAGAGAAATTCAAATTAATACCACAGTGAAATCATTACAGATTTATTCAAATGAGTACTATAAAAAAATACTGACAAGGCTATATGGATGACAGACAATTGAAAATCTCTCACACTGATTTTCTGAAAGAATACAAACGCTACAGATACTTTAGAAAACAGTTTGAAAGTTAAACATATAATTGTTATATGTCCCAAAAAAGTGAATTTTATTGCATGTAAATTAAAAATAATAGTTAATAAACACAACTCCTGTAATGCTGCTTGATCTTTAGAGGTGTTACATTAGCATGTTTTCCTTAGGCATCCTATAGCTTCACAAAAGCTTTCATACTCTAATATTTTTAATATGATTGTTATATACTAGATACAAATACTTATTCTCAAACTACTAATTGGGGGTGCAAGAATTGAAAACCAATCCATTGAATTAAAATCCCAGTGTTATTTCCACTTATTTTTCTGACATGGTGTATTAACAGTCTTTACAACCAAAGGCCATCCACCCATTTTTATCTTTACATCAAATTAAAAAAACACAATAGAAAATGGTAGTGAGCATAAGAATTTGCATTTTCTTCACTCTTCCCTCTGACTTTTGATTCTATACTTATTATCATTTGGAAAATTTTAAATAAATTTTCATCTTGTTTTTAAAACTCGTATTATTATGACTTTTTGGCAGAGACTTACTTGATTACCAAGTCATTGTTAATACATATTTTTTTCTATTATAATGGAATATTTCCTTTCTTAACTCAAGTTCTGGAAGATTTTTTGTGTCTGCCATAAGTTTTCTCTCCAGATCTCTTGGTCTTGAACAATCTCTTAACAGGTAAATGTTTTCCCATTTATCTTTATTGCACTCACTATGGAATATACCACTTATGTCTTTTATTTATTATTTGTATTTATAAGCAGCATCTTTTATTTTATTTCTTGATAATGAAAGTTTTGGTAGAGAAAATTTTATTTTCTGTAGCATTCTAAGCATCCTATCTGTGACTATGCAGATATCCTTAGCATGTAACTTAGCATATCTAGGTTTGGTGCTGCTATGCAAGATGCTGCTACCTTGACTTCCTACAAAAACTTCTCTTCTAGATAATTTCACTGAAGACTTTAATAGTCTAATTCCATTTGATATATATATTAAGTATGCACTATCTTACTAGGCAGAATAAAGCAATACTTAAGAATAAAAACTTGCATTTTAAAGTAAGATCTTACTGTTAATAAAAATAGTAACAAACATATTGCATAATGTGTACATGTATTATTTAAATTAAAGATATCCTGTTTTTCAAATAGAATGGTCAACTACTCTCAAATATTATTAATATCATTGCTCATTATTTTTTCCCATCAAAATAAAAACGTAAAATTTGCTTAGATGTTCTGAATTATGCATTTTTGATATAACAGCACTAACCTGTGTTTATGAGAATAAATCCTCTGATAGTGAACTGATCCCTATAACTCTTTCCACTGAGCAGGGACTCTGCGGGGATACTACTCAAACTTCTGTCCAACTCTGCAGAGGAAAGATCTCCAGTAAGCCTGAAGCACACTTTAGAAAGTACATAATGTAGGGTAGAATAAATTTACCTGTGCTGACATATTAATTGTGAGTAAATCCTGTAAACTATTCCTCTAGAGTCTCTGATTAATTCGAGAATCTTATAGTATGGAAAAGACACTGCATAGATGTTAGTAAAGTTGGACATGGCATCGCATTTGAGGCAGCAGAATTAGAATGATTAGAACTGTGGCAGATCCTAGTGTCAACTCTGCCTCTGCTATATGTAACCTGGCTCACTGTTTGGACAAGTTACCTAACTTCTCAAAAGTTGTGCCCTCATCAATTCATTTACTTCTATAATGTAGCCTATGATCTCATTTGTTTTGGAGCAGCTATAACATAACTAAAATGCAATTATCTATCAGGATTTCAGGCCCTGAGCAAAACCATGTGCATCTAATCTTAGCTCCAACTCTTATTAGTAGTGTAAACTTTGGCAAGTTACTGTTCATCCATTTGCCTCCATTTCTTAATCTGTAAAAGATACATGATGATAAACCTACCATATAGGGTTGTGGAAGAGTACATAAGATAACTGATGTAAGTTACATAACACTGTGCCAGGCACACAGAAGTCATTCAAGAAATATGATGATAGAAAAGGTGATTATGATAACATTTGTGTCATGCTGCATGAATGCCATGCTCTCTCCCCACATAAGATACTGCTTTTGTACCTAGGCAAACAATGTTACATTTATCGCATAAATGCCACCTCCTTTGTTTTAGTTTATTATTCAATCTTATTGAGAAATTTGTGTGTCTTTTTTTTGTACCTTGATTCTGTCTTATTTTTACTCCCTTTTATTCTGAGACATGTCAATGAAAGGCTCTTGGTGTTCCAGCCAGGAGTCAGCGCTGTGCCTCTGAGTTGGGAGAGCCAACATCAGGACACCGGCCCACGAGAGACCTCCCAGCTCCACATAATATCTAATGGCAAAAATCTCCCAGAGATCTCCATCTCAACGCCAAGACCCAGCTTCACTCAATGACCAGCAAGGTACAGTGCTGGACACCCTATACCAAACAACTAGCAAGACAGGAACACAGCCTCATACATTAGCAGAGAGGTTGCCTAAAATCATGATAAGGCCACAGACACCCCAAAACACACCAACAGACGTGGACCTGCCCACTAGAAAGACAAGATCCAGCCTCATCCACCAGAACACAGACACTAGTCCCCTCCACCAGGAAGCCTACACAACCCACTGAAACAACCTTAGCCACTGCAGACAGACACCAAAAATAATGGAAACTGCAAAACTGCAGCCTGTGAAAAGGAGACCACAAACACAATAAGTTAAGCAAAATGAGAAGACAGAAAAACACACAGCAGATGAAGGAGCAAGGTAAAAACCCACCAGACCTAATAAATGAAGAGGAAATAAGCAGTCTACCTGAAAAAGATTTCAGAATAATGATAGTAAAGATGATCCAAATCTTGGAAATAAAATAGACAAAATACAAGAAATGTTTAACAAGGACCTAGAAGAATTAAAGAGCAAATAAACAATGGTGAACAACACAATAAATTAAATTAAAAATTCTCTAGAAGGGATCAATAGCAGAATAACTGATGCAGAAGAACGGATAAGTGACCTGGAAGATAAAATAGTGGAAATAACTACTGCAGAGCAGAATAAAGGAAAAAGAATGAAAAGAACTGAGGACAGTCTCAGAGACCTCTGGGACAACATTAAATACAGCAACATTTGAATTATAGGGGTCCCAGAAGAAGAAGAGAAAAAGAAAGGGACTGAGAAATTATTTGAAGAGATTATAGTGGAAAACTTCGCTAATATGGAAAAGGAAATAGTCAATCAAGTACAGGAAGCACAGAGAGTCCCATACAGGAAAAATCCAAGGAGGAACACGCCAAGAAACATATTAATCAAATGATCAAAAATTAAATACAAAGAAAACATATTAAAAGCAGCAAGGGAAAATCAACAAATAACATGCAAGGGAACTCCCATAACGTTAACAGCTGATCTTTCAGCAGAAACTCTGCAAGCCAGAAGACAGAAGGGAGTGGCTGGACATATTTAAAGTGATTAAGCAGAAAAGCCTACAACCAAGATTGCTCTACCCAGCAAGGATCTCATACAGATTTGATGGAAAAATTAAAACCTTTACAGACAAGCAAAAGCTGAGAGAGTTCAGCACCACCAAACCAGCTTTACAACAAATGCTAAAGGAACTTCTCTAGGCAAGAAACACAAGAGAAGGAAAAGACCTACAATACCAAACCCAAGACAATTAAGAAAATGGTAATAGGAACATACATATTGATAATTACCTTAAATGTAAATGGATTAAATACTCCCACCAAAAGACACAGACTCCCTGAATGGATACAAAAAGAAGACCCATATATATGCTCTCTACAAGAGACCCACTTCAGACCAAGGGACACATACAGACTGAAAGTGAGGGGATGGAAAAAGATATTCCATGGAAATGGAAAACAAAAGAAAGTTGGAGTAGCAATTCTCATACCAGACAGATTAGACTTTAAAATACAGACTATTACAAGAGACAAAGAAGGACACTACATAATGATCAAGGGATCAATCCAAGAAGCAGATATAACAATTGTAAATATTTATGCACCCAACATAGGAGCACCTCAATACATAAGGCAAATACTAACAGCCATAAAAGGGGAAATTGACAGTAACAAAATCATAGTAGGGGACTTTAACACCCCACATTAACCAATGGACAGATTATCCAAAATGAAAATAAATAAGGAAACACAAGCTTTAAATGATACATTAAACAAGACAGACTTAATTGATATTTATAGGACATTCTATCCAAAAACAACAGAATACATATTCTTCTCAAGTGCTCATGGAACATTCTCCAAGGTAGATCATATCTTGGGTCACAAATAAGCCTTGGTAAATTTAAGAAAATTGAAATCATATCAAGTATCTTTTCCAACCACAATGCTATGAAACTAGATATCAATTACACAAAAATATCTGTAAAAAATAGAAACACGTGGAGGCAAACCAATACACTACTTAATAACCAAGTGATCACTGAAGAAATCAAAGAGGAAATAAAAAAATACCTGGAAACAAATGACAATGGAGACAGAAGACCCAAACCTATGGGATGCAGCAAAAGCAGTTTTAAGAGGGAAGTTTATAACAATGCAATCCTACCTTAAGAAACAGGAAACATCTCGAATAAACAACCTACCCTTGCACATAACGCAATTAGAGAAAGAACAAAAACACCCCAAAATTAGCAGAAGGAAAGAAATCATAAAGATCAGATCAGAAATAAATGAAAAACAAATGAAGAAAACAAGAGCAAAGATCAATAAAACTAAAAGCTGGTTCTCTGAGAAGATAAACAAAATTGATAAACCATTAGCCAGACTCATCAAGGAAAAAAGGGAGAAGACTCATATCAATAGAATAAGAAATGAAAAAGGAGAAGTAATAACTGAAACTGCAGAAATACAAAGGATCATGAGAGATTACTACAAGCAACTTGATGCCAATAAAATGGATAACCTGGAAGAAATGGACAAATTCTTAGAAATGCTCAACCTGCCGAGACTGAACCAGGAAGAAATGCAAAATATGAAGAGACAAATCAGAAGCACTGAAATTGAGACTGTGATTAAAGATCTTCCAAAAAACAAAAGCCCAGAACCAGATAGCTTCACAGGCGAATTCTATCAAACATTTAGAGAAGAACTAACACCTATCTTTCTCAAACTCTTCCAAAATATAGCAGAGAGAAGAACACCCCCAAACTCATTCTACAAAGCCACCATCACCCTGACACCAAAACCAGAAAAAGATGTCACAAAGAGAGAAAACTACAGGCCAATATCACTGATGAACATAGATGCAAAATTCCTCAACAAAACACTAGCCAACAGAATCCAACAGCACATTAAAAGGATCATACACCATGATCAAGTGGGGTTTATTCCAGGAATGCAAGGATTCTTCAATATATGCAAATCAATCAATGTGATGCACCATATTAACAAATTCAAGGAGAAAAACCATATGATCATTTCAATCAATGCAGAGAAAGCTTTTGACAAAATTCAACATCCATTTATGTTAAAAACCCTCCAGAAAGTGGACATAGAGGGAACTTTCCTCAGCATAATAAAGGCTATATATGACACACCCACAGCCAACATCATCCTGAATGGTGAAAAAGTGACACCATTTCCACTAAGATCAGGAACAAGACAAGGTTTCCCACTCTCACCACTCTTATTCAACATAGTTTTGGAAGTTTTAGCCACAGCAATTAGAGAAGAAAAAGAAATAAAAGGAATACAAATAGGAAAAGAAGAAGTAAAGCTGTAACTGCTTGCAGCTGACATGATACTATACGTGGAGAATCCTAAAGATGCTACCAGAAAACTACTAGAGCTAATCAATTTATTTGGTAAAGTAGCAGGATACAAAATTAATGCAGAGAAATCTCTGGCATTCCTATACACTAATGATGCAAAATCTGAGGGTGAAATTAAGAATACCCTCCCATTTACCATTGCAACAAAAAGAATAAAATATCTAGGAATAAACCTACATAAGGAGACAAAATACCTGTATGCAGAAAATTATAAGACACTGATGAAGAAATTAGGTAGGAATAAACTTATCTAAGGAGACAAAAGACCTGTATGCAGAAAATTATAAGACACTGATGAAGAAATTAAAGATGATACAAATAGATGTAGAGATATACCATGTCCTTGGATTGGAAGAATCAACATTGTGAAAATGACTCTACTACCCAAAGAAATCTACAGATTTAATGCAATCCCTATCAAACTACCAGTGGATTTTTTCACAGAACTAGAAAAAAACTTTTTCACAATTTGTATGGAAACACAAGGGACCCTGAATAGCCAAAGCAATCTTGAGAACGAAAAATGGAGCTGGAGGAATCAGGCTCCCTGACTTCAGACTATACTACAAAGCTACAGTAATCAAGACAGTATGGTACTGGCACAAAAACAGAAATTTAGATCAGTGGAATAGGATAGAACCCCCAGAGATAAACCCACGCACATATGGTCACCTTATCTTTGATAAAGGAGTCAAGAATATACAGTAGAGAAAAGACAGCCTCTTCAATAAGTGGTGCTGTGAAAACTTGACAGGTACATGGAAAAGTATGAAATTAGAACACTCCTTAACACCATACACAAAAATAAACTCAAAATGGATTAAAGACCTAAATGAAAGGCCAGACACTATCAAACTCTTAGAGGAAAACATAGGCAGAACCCTCTATGACATAAATCACAACAAGATCCTTTTTGACCCACCTCCTAGAGTAATGGAAATAAAAACAAAAATAAACAAATGGGACCTAATGAAACTTCAAAGCTTTTGCACAGCAGAGGAAACCATAAACAGGACCAAAAGACAACCCTCAGAATGGGAGAAAGTATTTGCAAGTGAAGCAGCTGACAAAGGATTAATCTCCAAAATTTACAAGCAGGTCATGCAGCTCAATATCAAAAAAACAAGCAACCAAGTCCAAAAATGGGCAGAAGACCTAAATAGACATTTCTCCAAAGAAGGTATCAGATTGCCAACAAACACATGGAAAAATGATCAACCTCATTAATCATTAGGGAATTGCAAATCAAAACTGCAATGAGATATCATCTCACACCAGTCAGAATGGCCATCATCAAAAAATCTAGAAAAATAAATGGTGGAGAGGGTGTGGAGAAAAGGGAACCCTCTTGCCCTGTTGGTGGGAATGTAAATTCATACAGCCACTATCAAGAACAGTATGGAGGTTCCTTAAAAATCTAAAAATAGAACCACCATACGACCAAGCAATCCCACTACTGGGCATATACCCTGAAAAAAACAGAATTCAACAGTAGTCATGTACCAAAATGTTCATTGCAGCTCTGTTTACAATAGCTAGTACATGGAAGCAACCTAAGTGTCCATCAACAGATGAATGGATAAAGATGTGGCACATGCATACAATGGAATATTACTCCCTAAAAAGAAATGAAATTGAGCTATTTGTAGTGAGGTGGATGGACCTAGAGTCTCTCATACAGAGTGAAGTATGTCAGAAAGAGAAAAATAAATACTGTATGCTAACACATATATATGGAATCTAAGAAAAAAAAAAAGGTCATGGAGATCCTAGGGGCAAGATGGGAATAAAGACACACACCTACTAGAGAATGGACTTGAGGATATGGGGGGGGAAGGGCAATCTGTGACAAAATGAGAGAGTGGCGTGGACATACATACACTATGAAATGTAAAATAGTTAGCTAGTGGGAAGCAGCCGCAAAGCACAGGGAGATCAGCTCTGTTCTTTGTGACCACCTAGAGGGGTGGGATCGGGAGTGTGGGAGGGAGGGAGATGCAAGACGGAAGAGATATGGGAACATATGTATATGTATAACTGATTCATTTTGTTATAAAGCAGAAACTAACACACCATTGTGGAGAAATTATGCTCCAATAAAGATGTTAAAAAAATAAAAATTATTTGAGAATATATGAAATAACCGATGTTTAAAATTTGGGAAATTAAAGATTCTGTTGGTATAAATTGGGTTACTTGAAGTAATAAGATTTTGTGTTTAGAAAGTAGGATTCCATATATTAAGATTTTGAAAGTGGTATAATTATTGTTAACATCAAATTTTAAAATAACAGTTTTCAACAAATTTTGTTGATCCAAAATAAGAAATATAGAGTGTTCCAAAAATCTTGACTTGAAATTGCACTTAGTCTTTAGAACCCTCAACATTTTACATTGAGACACACTTCCTAAACATACACACATATACATGAATTTAAAAGTTTCACAAAACAATATTAACCCTTAATACATTAAAAAATCATATTTTCTATTCTATTACGTTCATTTAAAAAAAATGTCAATAGTGATGTTTTCAATTGATTCTGTGACTCACCAAAGGTCACAATATTCATTTTGAAAACAATTGTTTAAAGTGTGACTATGGAGGATTGTGAACAAGATAAACTGTAGATTTTTCAGTGAACAATGCAGGATTAGTAATGGAGGGAGAGAGAGATTGGTGTTAGAATCTTCAAGGAATGAATTGCATGGACTTAGCAGATGACTGAAGCAAGGAGGGGAAATGTATCACCAAGGAGTGGTCATTCTTTTCAAAATGGTATATTACCAGATTACTAGAGACAGACTGATCCTTCTATTACTGTGTGTGTGTGTATATATATGTGTGTGTGTGTATTTCTTTTTATACATTCTATACTTATTGTGTGAATATAGGATTGTATGATTGTTCCCTAAAAGTGTAGCCATACTTTTATAGAAAAAACATGTGAAAATACCTAAAGCAAAATGTCTTTGCAGGAGACAATCACCAGGGGAAAATAAATGTTTCTGGAACTGGATTCTAGAATGGTTGGTTGTTTCTTATTTAGATAAGAATGTATGAATTTCTTGGCTTGTGCTATAAAAAGACACAGATCGATGCTTTATAAACAGGATGTTAAAATACCCTTATCCGTAAAAGGAATGTACAAGAACGTGGAATGGTATTTCAAACACAATATAAATAATTTAAAATTTTAAACAAATTCTGCAGTCTGTAAGCACAATTGTGTCCATTATTAACATGTTTTTGAATTTATTTTTCTTTGGTTATTCCTTAGTATTCTACTGAATTAAAAAAATAATGACAACCAGTCTCAATTGTGCTAAATGAGATAAACTAAAATGGTTTTATTTTCACATTCTAGGTTCAGATTAGCAAACGGGGAGTAGCAATGCCTTTGAGGTCAGATTGGTGAATGATAATGGTACTAAAGTCAAGAAAACCCAACGGAGAGATGAAGAAATAGAAGGGCAGATTTGGAGCCATTTGCTCACCTGATTTCGAGTATTAATTTAGATGTTCTTTGCCATACTTTAATTAAGAAATATACCTTTTTTTACACTGATGAGTCTAAGAAACATAAAAGGTGAAATATTTATTTAGAATAAACTCCATAGACAAATGAAAGAAACTGCCTACTTAGAAATCAGCGGTCAATTAATTAACATGTTTTTATTGAGGCCACTTTATGTGCCCAGAATTATGCAAGGTGCCCTTAGGAGACACGATTAAGAAAAAAGCTTTCTTACAATTAAAAACCCTTAAAGACTCTTCAAAATAAATGAATATTTTGTATAAGTTAATGCAATGCATATTTTCCTAGTCCTGCTGATGACATCTCCCTTAAAGTAGCTTTATAATATGAATGCTTGTGGCAGTGACTTAAGAGTTAAAATTACTCAGGGGAGGCTTCTGTAGTAACCAATTACTACTCTATTTCAGTGAGTTAAAATAAATACTTTTCTCTCCTCACTGTGGTACCATTTATGAAGTAGAAAAACTTTAATTTGGAAGATTAATATCAAATAAAGAAGTTATTATATATATGTGTGCGGTATATATATATATATACAACAAAGAAAGGAACATTGCCAAGTTAAAAGAAATGGAAGATAGGCAGGAATGGGATTTAAAGAAAACTAGAAAGAAAAGTCTTTGGATTGTTATCTACTGTAGGTCTATTTCTTTCATTGACACTTGGCATCTTCCCTTTGATGTGAATGAATGCAGCTGCAGCTCTCTGCCAACTATAATTTTGTTGGCAGTAATTCTAACCTAGCAGAGGGCACAAGATTGCTACTTATCCAGCAGAAACAAAGGCAGTGTGATTCTTAATTCCATGTTCATGCTACTTCGGTTTTACTATACTTGATAAATCATTCTTTCTGCTTTATTTTAAGCCCTAGGTATTTGAGCATGGCGTGACATGTTTTACTCTAAACTACCAACAAAGTACTCATAATAGAGAAATCAACCAAAAAGAATCATCATCATCATAAATTAAGAAACTGACATGTACTGGGTGGTAATTACTATTTGCCAGACAGGATGCAAAGCACTTTGCATGTATTACTCATATACTCCAGTAACTTACAAAATGTCCATTACTCTTACCATTTTATGGATAAAGAAACTAGGATTAGATAAATTAACAACCCTGCCAAAACCTGTATACTAGTACATTGCAGATTAAGTATTGGTTTTCTACCACTGTGTTAGGGAATAAACAATGTTTCAATGTTGTATTTCATATCTCTTCAAAAGAATTAAGAGAAGACTCATGAGGAGAATAAAAAGTACAGAAAATATTTATCTACTTACCCAAATATTTGAATCTCAATAAGAAAAAATCATGGTGCAAATAAATAAATACTTTAAAAATGTGATAGATCACTGATAAACACTATTAATTTTTATTAAGCCAGGTGATAGCATTTTAAAATATTAGGATGCTATAGAGATCAACATAAAAAGGATATTAATTAGTAAATCATTAAATGATTTTTAAAAGTTCTTAAACAATGAAAGAAGACCTCTAGAGATCTTGTTTTGTTGTTCTTTTCTTTTTTAAAATTTCATTTTATTTATTTGCTTTTTATACAGCAGGTTCTTATTAGTTACCTATCTTATACATATTAGTGTATATATGTCAATCCCAATCTCCCAATTCATCTCGCCATCTCCCCCCACTTTCCCGCCTTGGTGTCCATACGTTTGTTCTCTTTAAATGTGATAAAATACCTAGCAATTGGAAGCATTAATCAAATTGTTTTTGAATATTAACATCATATGTATATTTTACATCCAGTACTAAGAATGAACACCAAAAATTAAGATTACTATATTTCCGTAGGGAAATGGAAACATGAATTTAAGCTCAGATGAGGAATTAACTCAAATTTTATAATGTTGTGGCAAAATTGCAGTTTGCTCTGCATAATTCTACATTAGCTTAGATTCTTTAGTTTTTTTCTTTCTTTCTTGTTTCTTTTGCAGCCAGGCAGATATATTTTCCTTTTATCCCCAGATGCAAATTTTGAGACTGTAACCTTTTTCTCATACATTTATGTGTTCTTCACCATCAATAACACAGTCTTAGGCTCAAAATAGAGATTCACTTGGACATATCCTAGATGAAATATTATGAAGAAGAGTCGTTTTGGTGGTCGGTTGATGGTACAAGAAAGCAAGAAAAATGTTATATGAGAGAGGTAAGAATGAATTTTCAGTAAGTGCATGAATAATGTTTTATTGGCTTTTCAAGCACTGTTCAACCTGTTTTGTTTAGTAATGCATTCAAGAAATTGTTATACATCCATGAGAGATTCAAGGTCAGGATCCATGTTCCACCTTACATATCTCTTTGTTAATATCTCCCTAAGAATACTCTTAATGTATCTCATAATGCACTCATAATAATGTACTCTTAACTTATCTCATAACATTTTAATCAGTTTGCTTGACTTCTGCCATAGACTGAGCCCCCAGAAAGCATTTTGAAGCCTAAACACTTACTCCATGACTGGCATACAATAAGTGATAAAAAATTTTGGTTTTCAATTGATGATTGCACAGTATAAAATAATGAATTTGGTCTGTACTTTGATACTTTTTGGGCTCTTTTTCATTCAATATATAACCAAAGTTGCTGTTCTTGGTGATGATAGTCATTACCTGTGATACATAATATAAGGGCTGATAACATCAATTTACAATAATTTAAAAATAGAATTTATATTTTTTATTAGTATGAAGGTAAAATATTTTCATTATTAAAATTTGAAAATATAATGAAATCAAAGTAATTTAAAAATTTACAGTAACTCTCAATAGGGAGGGGGTTGGCAGGGAGTATTACCCTGGGGTTGGTTCTGAGTATCAAACTATAGCTTGGTTGTAGGAAAGCTGTCAGGGGAGAGAAAAGAAAATGAGAGGAAAGTGGTTATGGTAACCACAATGACTGGGTTGTATGGTACTTGTTTTCTAATCTCCTCACTGAAGTAGACATGCATTTTGAATATTGACTTGCCCATGAAGCTTCTGCCAGTATTGTATCCATGGATTTATGGAATGCCACATTCATTGTCAAGATATTCTTTATAAAATTATTTCTGACCAAGGAACTAATTTCACAGCCTAAGAAATGTAACAATGGGATGATGGCTGAATTGCAAGCAAAATAACAGAGCCCTAAGATAGTGTGACTGTTTTCCAGAGGTAAATACAATGACTGTTTGCACTTTGAAAAGAGGTTGTGAACAAAAAATTGTTGCATCATGTTGCTTGGAATCTAAAGGTGCTACTGTTGATTTGTAGAAATTTAAATATGTGGAATCTAGAAACAATAATAAAAATGAACTTATTTATAAAACAGAAACAGACTCACAGACCTAGAGAATGAACTAATGGTTACCAGGAGGGAAGGGCGGGAGGGTGAGATAGACTGGGAGTTTGGGATTGACATGTACACACTGCTGTATCTAAAATAGATAACCAACAAGGACCTACTATATAGCGGCAGGGAACTCCACTCAGTATTCTGTAATGACCTAAATGGGAAAATAATTTGAAAAAGAATAGATACATGTATATGTATAACTGAATCATTTTTCTGTACACCTGAAACTAACACAACACTGTTAATCAACTATACTCCAATATGAAATAAAAATTAAAAAACAATGGGTTGAAGGGTGTTTTAGTTTCTGAAGAGGTAAGCAGGTAGACCACCTGCTTATAAATAAGCTATTATTTCTCATGTTAAAATTCACTCTTCTATACTCTGCTTTGTGATGCTGAGACTGGGATTTTGCAAACCATACTTTTGTCATCTGGCTTCCTAAAAGCCTCTACCAATAGGATGCTGATTGGAGAATAAAAGCAATCAGCTGGAGGAGACATCAGGGACACTCCTCACCTAGTTTCCTTCCTGTTTCATTGTGGCCGGGTTTCCTGTTTTTATCTGCCTCGCCAGCAAAGCTGCTTCTTCACTGTGGCAGCAGCAGTTTGTTTAGAAGCAGTGGAATTTGGTTCAAAGTTTTTTCCAACATTCAGAGCCATCAGCACAAGCTAGCTGGAACCTGTCCTCAGAGGCTTGGGTGCCAGCTCCTCCGACCCTTTCTCAAGCTCACAGATACTAACCCTTGCCAAGCAGTGATCACTTACAGAAAAACAACTTTCAGCTCCTCCTCCTGCCGGTGCTACTTCCTTGACACCTCAGTGTTCCTTTTTAATGCTCAGTTACATACCTAATAATTTTTCATGCCTAAGTAACAATTCCTCATATTGGATGATCTCTTTAAAAATAACTGGTGTGATTTGTTTTCTGACGGAGCCTGACGGTGGTTACAATTCAATCTTTGCGAGTCCCAGTCTCCTCAACTTGTAAGAGGAGAATAATACAATCCAGCTCATAGGGTTATTGTTAAATTAAAATAAATAATGCAAGCAAAGAATTTAACACAATCCTTGGCAAACATTAAGCAGTCAGTAAATGTCATTATTAAAAAAAAGATGTTGAGGTAGAAGGAGAAAAGACCTGAGGCTCTGAAGGTATAGGAATGAGAGCATTGAGATAGAAAGTAGAGGTAAAAAGTGAAGGGTGGTGGCCTTAGAAGTTGAAGATGCAATGATCCTGGAAGGCTTTGGGTTTCTTGGGGGTTTAAAGAGGATGAATGGATCAACAACAAAAGAAACCTCAGGTATTTCAGAGATAAGGTGTTGGCAGAGAATACATTTGGAATATTTTAATACAAAATGAAACTCATTATCAAGAATGTTAGGGTCATAACCATAAGGTAAATCCAAATATTTTTCAAGCTTTGTTTTAGAATATAAGGAGTTCTCAAAACCTCTATCATAGACCTTATTGCTAACCTCTATTATTCATTTTTCTCCAGAAGTGAAATAAGATAATACTTAACTATTTTAAAGTTTATCATTAAAACTATTTTGTTTATATCATCATAGCATGGATTAAAACAGTGTGTTAAGTGATAAATATTTCATTTTTATTGGATAACTGGAACTCTTCTTGATACATAAACTGGGTTCTGGACACATTATCAAAAGATAAAGTCAAACTCATTGGAAATTCAGAGAGGATTTTTAAAAATAATGATTAATGGACTGGATGAAAAGGCTTATGGAGAAATAGTAAAAAACAAATGACAAAAGCATGGTTTAGAATTTATGAAAAATGTGTGAATCTCAAGTTTCTCACGTAGAGTTTTTTGATATGCTTTTAATTTAATTTCTTCCATATGCACAAAGAAAAATTCTTGTTACCTGAGCCAGAGGTCTCAGTGTACTGCAAAAGCATACATTGTTTTAAAAAATGCAAACCACGTATAAGCAGAGGAAATGTCTAGTTCTGGAGGTGAGGAATTATTCTAGGAACATTGCTAAATGTGAAAATTTTTTAAAAAGGGGGGAAATTTTAATTTACAAATCAATTAGGCAAGTTCCCGTTCTTTAAAAGTGTCAGAAGTATCAGACTTGAAAATAGTATTTATTTACCAAGAATCTTAAAAGGTATTCAACTGACAAGGAAGATAATTGCTACAATTTCAAAGTCAATATAAGCATCAGATCATATTCACATTAGAGAACAGTTCATTTCTTTTCTCTGTAAAATGTGGACAATAACAGAATCTACTACCTAAGATGATATAAGCAAACCTACTTTATAAACTGCTAAACCCTATGATAGATGAGTTAGCATGAGGAATGTCTGAGAGAGGTGGTAGGGCCACTGAAGACTAATTCTGATTAAGGCTAGGTAGGTGTTTTTCAAATTTGGGGACATTTGAATGGAATTTGAGAAAACTGAATACTTTGTGATGCCCTTTGAGAGAAAAGAAGATAAAGAAAATAAAAATTCATTGAGTAACTACCATGTACAAGACACTGTGTTGGTGCCTTACATAAGATTTCACTTAAACTTCAAAATAACCTGGTACTTACATTATATCACCTACTTTAAACAGGTAAAAAACTGAGGCTTAGTATTATATTAACTAATATACACACTTCTGTATATGGTATTCCTATGAGTCACATAAGAAATTGAGGTCCAGAGAAATTAAACACATCCCAGTTTTCCCAGGTAGTGAGTGTAGATCTGTCCGATTCTAAACTCTATAATCTTTTCAGTAAATCTTGCAAAACTGGTCCCATATCGCCAAACATCTCTTTTGTCAGCATCACATCAAGTTTGAATGATTGCAACTAATTACCTTTCAGGTTAAGCAATTAAAAGTTTCTTTCAAAACATAATCTTGATGAAAAAACAAATACCAAAAAATAATTTTTAAGCATTTTATAGATGTATTATGATGAACTAGGTGCTGAATATAAAAGGATATAAAACAGGAGGAGATCTTCTCCCTCAAGGAATTCAGCATCTAGGAATTTACTGTAAGGAAGGAAGTATCAGGAGGTGAAAAGATCAAATAGAATTTGGGCCCATATTAAAATGTGGGTGGAAAACCGAGAGGTTTGGCTTTAAACTACAGTACAATGCAGAGCTGCTGGTAATAGGAAAGGCATTTGAGGTAAAGGTCCTTTCTATCACTTTAAAAATTCATCATATAGATGACCATCTGTGCCCTATGTGTACTGCTAATCCTACCTATAAGTACCAATTATTGGTTCAGTTTTTAGTTCCTAGGACTGAGGAAAAACTTTGAAATTAATCTTTCAAGTTCTACCTTCTATACATTATTCTTGCTTGGTGCCTTTTAATACCCTTTTCCTTCACAGTGGTCAAATCTTCAATCAGGAAAAAATCATAAGAAGTTCCTTTTTCCTCAAGCCTTAATATTTTACTTCTCCTGGAAATATTTTATTTTCAAAGACATAAAAAAGCTTGGAGCTAAAGGAATCAGTTTCTCACTGTACAATATAGACAGGCCAGTTCAGATGTGCTGGATCAAACCATGCTAAAATCAGGTGTGTAGGATCGGCTCTGTCTCTTTTTGTTTGTAGTCTCTGTTTCCTTTGTGTTGGGTTCTTCCTCTCTCAGGCTCTGATAGGAAAGATCCCTACTATGGACTGAAAGTTTGTGCTCCTCCCCACTCAAATTCATGTATTGAAACCCTCACCTTAACTTTAGTGTGATATTAGGAGGTTGGGCCTTTGGGAGGCAATTAGGTATAGATGAGGTCATGAAGGTGGAATTCTTATGATCAGATTGGTTTTTTATAAAATGAGACCAGAGAACTTGCATTCTTTCTCTCCATCATGAGAGAATCCAGGAAGAAAGTAGCCACGTGTAAGAGAGTTTTCACCAGGAACCAAATTGACTGGCACTTTGATCTTGGTCTTCCCACACTCCAGAACTAGGAGAAATACGTGTTTGTTGTTTAAGCCATCCAGTCTATAGCATTGTCATAGCAACTTGAACTGACAAAGACAATCCCCCACCATAGGTCCAGTATTACCTGGTGCCTAAATTTTACTATATCAGACCAAAAGAGACCCTATCCCAGGGCTCACGTTAATCTCTGCAAAGTGCCTCTCACTGGCCTTCCTTGGGTCATGTGCTGCCCATTTCTGTGGTGGCAGAGGCAGAGCCTCTAGAAAATTAAAAGAGATATTAAAAGTAGCATGCTCAAAACACTGTCTCACATTGATGTGTTCAGGAAATTTTAATTCTCATTATCAATAGTTTTACTTTAGATGAGACTATGCAGAACTACTGTGATTAGGAGAGGCAATTGAGGTAACATGAGATCCTTTCTATCACTTTCTATCACTTTGGGGTCACTGAGAGATAATCATAGGACTCTAGAGGAAGCAGAATCCGCATTTGAACAGAACAGACATTATTCTGCAATATCCAATGATTAATGAATTCTACTCCTTTTTAAGAAATGAAGCACCCTTTTATGATAAAAAAATATCATATGGATTTACTAGAAATATATTAAATGAAAAAACTACTAGGAATTTAGTAAATATATCTGTAGCTCATTAGTCAAGTATACTTTTTAAAATAATAGAAAATATATAGTGTAAAGCAGACAATTTATTTAGAGTAAATATCTTAAGGTTTGCAGGCCATATGGTCTCTGTTTAAACTATTCAACTGGCATTGCAGTGTGAAAGCAGACTTAGATAATACATAAGTGAATGGGTGTGGTTATGTCCCAATTAAACATTATAAATTCAGGCAATAGACTAGATTTTTCCCATGGACTAAAGCGTGCTGACTTTCTACAGACAGGGATGCTTCATGTACATACAGAGTTCCAAATTGCTGGGAATACTTCCATAAAGAATCGCAGTATGGTATTTACTTTGGCTGTTCACAAATCATTCTATTTATTCTAGACTTATGGTAAGTCATACTTCCCAGCTCCTTTTGAAATTAGGCATAGCCAATGTGAGTAAACAGGTCATGTGTCCCTTCTGGGTAGAAACATTGAATGCCAGTGCAAAATTTGCCACACCCTATTTTCATTGCCCCAGTGGCTTTAGAAGCATGTATTGAGAGTCTTTAAGTGTTTTGATGAGCAGAGTCTTCCTGATGCCCTGCTTTGGGCACATAGATGAAAAATGTAATTTTATTTTCCTAAACTGCTAGGATTAAGGGTTTGCTTTCTTTTTGTAGTATAATGTAGTCTATCCTGAATGATATCTCTAGTTCCATTTACCCACAGGTTTGGCATCCCAGATTTTCCCTCAGTAAATGGAGTTTTTAAGCCATTGTTTTAGAGAGGAAGAAAGGAATATATGTCCTCAAAAATTTTAATATATATATTAAAGTTCTTGCATGCAAATGAAATAAAACCAATTTGAACTAGCTTATGGGAGAATTTTCAGAAGAATACTGGGGTATCTCTCTTCAGTCGTTTTCCTTCCTTCATTTACCCAACAAATATTGAGTGCCCATTATGCCAGGCACTGTTCTAAGCACTGTTGAACAAAGTGTTTAGTAGAATGTTAGATAGTAAAATATATAAATAAAAATTTTTAAAAATGTATACTAAGCAGAAAATAAATATGGACAAAAGTAGAGAAATATATGGAAAGACTGAAGGAAGATTATCAACTAAGGGAAAACTGGAGTGTGGATGATTACTGCCACCAGCAACTATATGCCTACAGAATCCCATGCTCTTTCTCCCTCTCTGTCTTTGTCTCTCTCTTCTTCCCTCCCTCCCAATCTCTCCCTTGATCTCATTTGTTCCTCTTTATATGTTACCTTCATAGTCTCCTATTATAGGTCAATGGCTATACTTGGCAGGAATCATGGCTTCCAATAGTTGTCAAGTCTCACTTTATAGAGCTTATGCCACCAGACAAGAACAAATTTTTATTCTCAATTTCAGTTTCAAATATCCTGAAGAAGGGTTCTGTTCCACTTGGGTCAGCTGCTCATCTTTGGTTGGACTGTCATTAGTAGCTGGGATAAAATAAAAACATGCTAGTGCCCACCTTAAGCATGTGCATTGAGAGAGTCAGAGGTCAGTTTTCTTCAGATGAAGGCCATAAGTATCCACTAACACACATTAACACTTCTAATTTTATACTAATGTATTAAACTGAATATATATCTCATTACACAGTGAAGCTTTCGTATGTCTCAACTAATACTTTTATTTTCTTTGACATTAAAAAAAATTCCTCAAGGGATTTTTCCCCCCATATTTATGTCCTTGGTGGATACTACTTGACAACAGTAAAGATTCTGTTGTCCAGAGTGGGCAAAACAGGTGAGCATCCTCTTTACAGAATTTAATAAAGTATACTTCTATTTGGTTATGGCAATATTAGATTGTTTGAAGAAGTACACTTCTCAAATCCTTAAATCACACCTGGACAAGGAATAGTGTCTACCTTCAAAGTTGCCCTGCTTAAGCCTTAGAGTACATTTTTTTTCAAAAATTTTGAATTCTGTAAAATATTGTTAGGACTAAATAATATAAATGTCATACAAACCTGTGTATCAACATGTAAATGGACATAGTATAGACAAATCATAAAATAGAATACTACTCAACAATAAAAATGGACAAACTACTAATCCTGCAAAAAGACATATGATGCATCTAAAAGCATTATACTGAGTTTAACCAGACCCAAAGAGAATATATTATATGATTTTGCATATGAAAGTCTAGAAATGAGACAGAAGAAGTTGGACTTGATAATTAGCTATTGACCTTAATTGTTTTTTTTAATTGGGGTATAGTTGTTTACAATGTTGTGTTAGTTTCTGCTGTACATCAAAGTGAATCAGCTATAGGTATATATATATATATATATATATATATCTCCTCTCTTTTTTGGATTACCTTCCCATTTAGGTCACCATAGAGCATTGAGTAGAGTTCCCTGTGCTATACAGCAGGTTCTCATTAATTATCTATTTTATACATATTATTGTATATATGTCAATCACAATCTCCCAATCATCTCACCCTCCCTTTACCCCCTTGGTGTCCATTCATTTGTTCTCTACATGTGTGTCTCTTTTCTACCTTGCAAACAGGTTCATATGTACCATTTTTCTAGATTCCTCATATATGTGTTAATATACATACTCTCTTTTTTCTGACTTACTTCACTCTGTATGACAGTCTTTATGTCCATCCACATATCTACAAATGACCCAGTTTCATTCCTTTTTATGGCTGAGTAATATTCCATTGTATATATGTATCACATCTTCTTTATGCATTCATCTGTGGATGGACATTTAGGTTGCTTCCATTACCTGGTTATTGTGAATAGAGCTGCAATGAACATTGTGGTACATGACTCTTTTTGAATTATGGTTTTCTCAGGGTATATACCCAGGAGTGGGATTGCTAGGTCATATGGTAGTTCTGTTTTAGTTTTTTAAGGAACCTCCATACTGTTCTCCATAGTGGCTGTATCAATTTACTTTCCCACCAACAGTGCAAGAGGGTTCCCTTTTCTTCACACCTTCTCCAGCATTTGTAGATTTTCTGATGATGGCCATTCTGACCAGTGTGAGGTGATACCTCATTGTAGTTTTGATTTGCATTTCTCTAATAATTAGTGATGTTGAGCATCTTTTCATGGGCCTCTTGGCCATCTGTATGTCTTCTTTGGAGAAATGTCTATGTAGGTCTTTTGCTCATGTTTTGATTTTTTTTTTTTTTTTAAATATTGAGCTGCATGAGCTGTTTGTATATTTTGGAGATTGATCCTTTGTCTGTTGCTTCATTTGTAAATATTTTCTCCCTTTCTGAGGGTTGTCTTTTTGTCTTGTTTATGGTTTCCTTTGCTGTGAAAAAGCTTTTAAATTTCATTAGGTCTCATTTGTTTATTTGTGTTTTTATTTTCATTACTATAGGATGTGGGTCAAAAAAGATCTTGCTGTGCTTTATGTCAAAGAATATTTTTCCTATGTTTTCCTCTAAGAGTTTTATAGTGTCTGGTCTTACTTTTTTTTTTTTTACAACATGTGGTCTGATAAAGTATTTTTTATTTATTTATTTTTGCCGTGTTGGGTCTTCATTTCTTTGCGTAGGGCTTTCTCCAGTTGTGGTGAGCGGGGGGCCACTCTTCATTGCAGTGCGCGGGCCTCTTACTATTGCGGCCTCTCCCATTCCAGAGCACAGGCTCCAGATGTGCAAGCTCAGTAGTTGTGGCTCACAGGCTTAGTTGCTCTGTGACATGTGGGATCCTCCCAGACCAGGGCTCGAACCCGTGTTTCCTGCATTGACAGGAAGATTCCTAACCACTGCGCCACCAGGGAAGCCCTGGTCTTACATTTTTATCTTTAATTTATTTTAAGTTTAGTTTTGTGTATGGTGTTAGGGAGTGTTCTAATTTCATTCTTTTACATGTAGCTGTCCAGTTTTCCCAGCATCACTTATTGAAGAGACTGCCTTTTCTCTATTGTATATTCTTGCAATATATAATCTTGTCATAGATTGGTTCTGTGGGTTTATCTCTGGGCTTTCTATCTCTTTCCATTGATCTATATTTCTGTTTTGGTGCTAGAGTACCTTTTAAACATTGGAAATTCAGTGTCTAATACTTCCTGGCACATACACAATATTCTATAAACATGTATTGTTGGAACTAATCATTCAAGAAAAAATGAATAGCAAATCTCAAAAACTATAAAATGTTAATTGTATAATAAAATATAATTATTGAGGAAAGCATTCTGAAAGTATTATTAATTTTTATTGCTAGGTCTTCTGATATTAGTGAAATGAAAGAAGTTAAGTGTAAAAACAATCAGTCTCAGAATTATCCTTAAATGTGTAAATGGAAGAAAAAGCTGGTGAGCAAACGTTGTGTGAATGTGGTGCTTCCTGTAATACTGTGTATGCAAACCCTGTCAAATGCTATAGATATTTGGGGCATGCAAGGAAAAGCCTAGGGAAATACTCATTTGGGTAATTGTATCAAGCCCAAGAGCAGACATCTGTCTGTTCTTCAAATCAGCTAAGAAAGAAGGGCAGTTAGCACTATATATGGAAATGGAATTCTCAATGGAGCTGGGTGAGTACCATCAATACTCATAATTAAGGGAGAGCACTTCAGACAGCTGCATGAAGTGTGACGCCGTTCCTCATGATCACAGAGGATTCAGGCAGGTGCCAAAGCTTCCTGTCCCTGAGGACAGGCAAACTCAGAAGCAAGCTGTTACTGAACATAAGAATGAGCTAGGTTCTGAATTTCTTAAAAGCTTGAGGATGCTCTTCAAAGGAAAAGACTGTTAGAGAAATTTTAGATAGTTGGGTCAAAAAAAAGACGTTTTCTACTTGTTCAAGTATATGTAGCTTCACTTATTAAACTGTAAACATCTTGGGAACAGCATTAAATGGTCCCATTAAGAAAGATAGGATGGAATGTTGGTGAGTCGGAAAGCTGGCAGACATACCAGCAGCCAGGAAATGGAGGCCCTTAGGAAGAAGCAGACACTGTCTTTGCAATTTATGTTTCTCAGATGCTGATTAAGGAAAAACACTAAAGAACAGAGGATTCTATTTTAGCTACTGCATTCTGTAAAATTGGGTGTTGGTATCTCTTAGCCTTCCCACATGACTCATCTTCTCCCTTTTTCTCCTTGGCATATAAACTTGTCAAGTAAGTAACCTAATTTATTTGAGATGTCTCATACATGGTGGTCATTCTGAAATAAAATAATTCAGAAGATGGTAGAGGAATAGACCATCACAAAAATGCTTTCTAACTAAAATTCTTTATTGATGCTAATTTACAAGTGTGTTTGTCCCTTTTCAAAGGAATGCTATTTCTCTTTGTTCAATTCTATTTATTACCTATCTTATTATTATTATTTTTTAATGAACCATTCAATGAGAAGAGGAAGAGATGAGAGACTTTGGCTTACATTCCAACTTTCTTATGTTCTAGTTGTTTACATAAATGTGAAAAACTCAATTTACTTCTCTGAATATATTTTCCCATGAAGAGATACAAGGATTTGAATTATGGGTAAGGAGATCTATAATATATGTTTTGAATTTCATTAGGAGAATGATTTGTATGTAGATCAACAACAACAACAACAAAAAACACCTGAGTTTGGTAAAAGGGTAATGTAAATTCAAGATTTTGTTAGAGATAAAATCAAAATTCTGCCAAAGCTAACCATGATAGTAACAGGGATAGGAATAGTTTCCTGCCATAAATAACTATACAAACAGACATAAAATGAAAAACAAGTTGTTTTATAAATTGGACAGTAGGACACAAATCTAATTCCTGAAGAAAGAGAAACAAATGATATGTGCACTACCATCAACCTAGCTCTCTGTCTGGAGGTAATTTCTTGTCATTGGCACAGGGAACTTGTGCCCAAGCACAGCACATAGCCTTGCAGAGTAGAGAAGACATGGATTGGATCTGGAGTTGCTTAGCTGTTAGTTTCACTCTTTCAAGAAATCGGTCCATTGCATCTAACTTTTCAAATGTGTGGGTATAGAGTTGTTCAGAGCAACCCTTTATTATCATTTTAATGTCCGTGGGGTCTAGAGTGAGAACACTCTGTCATTTCTGATATTGCAATTTGTGTCTTTTGCCTTATCTTGGTTAGCCAGGCTAGAAATTTATCATATCAATTTTATTGACCCTTTCAAAGAACCAGCATATGGTTTCATTGTTTTAATAATTTAAATATTATTTTTCTATTTTCAATTTCCTTGATTTGTACTCTAATTTTTATTGTTATTTTTCTTCTTGCATACTTTATTTGTTTCTGTTTTTCTTTTTTTGCGATACACGGGCCTCTCACCGTTGTGGTCTCTCGTGTTGCAGAGCACAGGCTCTGGACGTGCAGGCTTAGTGGCCATGGCTCATGGGCCCAGCCGCTCCGCGGCATGTGGGATCTTCCCGGACCGAGGCACGAACCCGTGTCCCCTGCATCAGCAGGCAGACTCTCAACCACTGCTCCACCAGGGAAGCCCCATACTTTAGTTTAAATGCTCCCCTTTTCCTAGAGTCCTTAGACGGAAGCTTAGATTACTGGTTTTAAATTTATCTTCTCTTCTAATGTATACATTTAATATTGTATATTTTCCTCTAATGTGGCATTTGCCACATTCCATATATTTTTTAAAATTCTATTTTTTTTATTTGGTTAAAATATTTTAAAAATTTCTTTTGAGACTTCTTTAACCAATGTTATTTAAAAGTGTGTTGTTTAGTCTTCAAATATTTGGGTATTTTTCAGATATTTCTCTATTAATGATTTCTAGTTTAATTCTATTGTGCTTTGAGAACATACTTTGTGTGATTTTGATTTTTTAATTTGTCAAGGTGTGTTTCATGGTACAGAATGTGTTCTATTTTGGTGAATGTTTCATTTGAGTTTGAGAAGAAAGTCTATGCTTCTGTTGTGATGGAATATTCCATAAATAACAATTAGATCAAGTTGATTGTGCTGGTCAGGTCACAGGATCTTTACTTATTTTTAGTCTATTTTACCTATCAATTAGTGAAAGACAGGTGTTTAATTCTCCAACTGTAATAGTGAATTTTCCTATTTCTTCTTGCAGTTCTGCCAGCTCTTATCTCAAATATTTTCACTCTCTTGTTAGGTGCATGCATATTTAGGCTTTTTGTGTGTGTGTGTAGAAAATTGACCCCTTCATCATTATATATATAATGCCACTCTTTTTTCCTGTTCTGAAACTCCTCTGTACAAAATTAATAATACTGCTTTAGTTTACTTTTGATTAATGTTAACAGGTTATATTTTCCTCCTCACCTTTATTTTTAACCCGAATTTATATTTAAAGTGGGTTTTCGTACACGACACGTAGTTGGGGCTTGTTTTTATAATCCACTCTGTCAGTTTGTTTTTTAATTTGTGTGTTTAGACCACCCACATTTAAGTTGATTTTGATTATATTAACATCTACCATGTTTGGTCTTTATTTGTCACCTCTTTTTCTCCCTCTCTGTTTTTTGGTTTTTTTTTTCAGTGAAACTGTCTCAAATGAGAGAATTATATTAGATATTATTTTACAGTTAGCTTTAAATATACATTGCCTCACTTCTTTCAATGAAATCTTGAACCATATCCTTATGTTTTTCCCCCTGATTTTTTTTTAAATTGAAGTACTCTTGACTTAAAATGATATTTAGTCTCACACAACAAGGTGATCCAATATTTTTATAGATCATACTTCACTTAAAGTTATTATAAAATATTGACTATATTCCTTTGCAGTACAATATATGCTTATAGCTAATTTTATACATAGTAGTTAGTACTTGTTAATCTAATACCCTTATCTTTGCCCCTCCCCCTTATTTCTGTCCACTGATAATTACTAGTTTGCTTTCTATATCTATAAGTTTGTTTCTTTTTTCTTATATTCATTCATTTGTTTCATATTCTGGATTCCATATATAAGTGATAATATATGTTAAATATCTTTGTCTGTCTGACTTATTTCACCAAATATAATGCCCACCAGGTCCAACCATGCTTTTGCAAATGACAAAATTTCATTCATTTTTATGGCTGAGCAAATTCCATTTTATATATATATATATATATATATATATACACACACATATATATATGTACACACACACATACTACACCTCCTTTATCCATACAGCTGTTGATGGACACTTGATGTTTCCATATCTTGACTATTGAAAATAATGATGCTATGAACACTGAGGTACATATATAGTTTTGAATTAGATAATAAATTAATAAATGTTATTGTTTTCTTCAGATATATACCCAGGAATGAAATTGCTAGATCATATGGTAGTTCTATTTTTAGTTTTTGAGGAATCTCCCATACGATTTCCAATAGTGGCTGCACTAATTTACATTACCACCAACAGTATAGGAGGCCTCCTTTCCTCCACTTCCTCACCAACATTTGTTATTTGTATTGTTTTCTACTATGGTAACTCTGACAGGTTTGAATTCACACCTCATTGCATTGGGTTTTGCTTTACATTTCCCTGATGATTAGCAATTTTCTGCACCTTTTCATGAGCCTATTGGCTACCTATATGACTTTTAGAGAAAAATGCCTATTCAGATCTTTGACCAATATTTTTTTTAACAACTTTATTGGAGTACGATTGCTTTACAATGGTGTGTTAGTTTCTGCTTTATAACAAAGTGAATCAGCTATACATATACATATATCCCCGTATCTCCTCCCTCTTGCATCTCCCTACCACCCTCCATATCCCACCTCTCTAGGTGCTCACAAAGGATGGAGCTGATCTCCCTGTGCTATGTGGCTACTTCCTGCTAGCTATCTATTTTACATTTGGTAGTGTATATACGTCCATGCCACTCTCTCACTTCACGCCAGCTTACCCTTACCCCTCCCTGTGTCCTCAAGTCCATTCTCTACATCTGTGACTTTATTCCTGTTCTGCCCCTAGGTTCTTCAGAACCTTTTTTTTTTTTTAGATTCCATATATATGTGTTAGCATACAGTATTTGTTTTTCTCTTTCTGACTTACTTCACTCTGTATGACAGACTCTAGGTCCATCCACCTCACTACAAATAACTCAATTTCCTTTCCTTTTATGACTGAGTAATATTCCATTGTATATATGTGTCACATCTTCTTTATCCATTCATCTGTCGACAGACACTTAGGTTGTTTCCATGTCCTGGGTATTGTAAATAGAGATGCAATGAACATTGTGGAACATGACACTTTTTGAATTATGGTTTTCTCAGGGTATATGCCCAGTAGTGGGATTGCTGGGTTGTATGGTAGTTCTATTTTTTGTTTTTCAAGGAACCTCCATACTGTTCTCCATAGTGGCTGTATCAATTTACTTTCCCACCAACAGTGCAAGAGGGTTCCCTTTTCTCCACACCCTCTCCAGCATTTATTGTTTCTAGATTTTTTGATGATGGCCATTCTGACTGGTGTGAGGTGATACCTCATTGTAGTTTTGATTTGCATTTCCCTAATGATTAGTGATGTTGAGCATCCTTCCCTGTGTTTGTTGGAAATCTGTATATCTTCTTTGGAGAAATGTCTATTTAGGTCTTCTGCCCATTTTTGGATTGGGTTGTTTGTTTTTTTGATATTTAGCTGCATGAGCTGCTTGAAAATTTTGGAGATTAATCTTTTGTTGGTTGCTTCATCTGCAAATATTTTCTCCCATTCTGGGGGTTGTCTCTTTACCTTGTTTATATTTTATTTTGCTGTGCAAAAGCTTTTAAGTTTCATTAGGTCCCATTTGTTTATTTTTGTGTTTATTTCCACGTCTCTAGGAGGTGGGTCAAAAAGGATCTTGCTGTGATTTATGCCATAGAGTGTCTGCCTATGCTTTCCTCTAAGAGTTGGATAGTGTCTGGCCTTACATTTAGATCTTTAATCCATTTTGAGTTTATTTTTGTGTATGGTGTTAAGGAGTGTCCAAATTTCATTCTTTTAAATGTAGCTGTCCAGTTTTCTTAGCACCACTTATTGAAGAGGCTGTCTTTTTTCCACTGTATATTCTTGCCTCCTTTATCAAAAATCAGGTGACCATATGTGCATGGGTTTATCTCTGGGCTTTCTGTCCTGTTCCATTGATCTATATTTCTGTTATTGTGCCAGTACTATACTGTCTTGATTAATGTAGCTTTGTAGTATAGTCTGAAGTCAGGGAGCCTGATTCTTCCAGTTCTGTTTTTCTTTCTCAAGATTGCTTTGGCTCTTCATGGTCTTTTTTGTTTCCATACAAATTGTGAAACTTTTTGTTCTAGTTCTGTGAAAATGCCATTGGTAGTTTAATACGGATTGCACTGAAACATTAGATTAGTTTGGGTAGTATAGTCACTTTCACAATGTTGATTCTTCAAATACAAGAACATTGTATATCTTTCCATCTCTTTGTATCATCTTTAATTTCTTTCAACAGTGTCTTATAGTTTTCCTGCATACAGGGCTTCTGTCTCCTTAACTAGGTTTATTCCTAGGTATTTTATTCTTTTCGTTGCAATGGTAAATGTGTTTCCTTAGTTTCTCTTTCAGATTTTTCGTCATTAATGTATAGGAATGCAA
The DNA here is from genome assembly GCF_005190385.1 of Monodon monoceros. Classification (NCBI taxonomy): domain Eukaryota; kingdom Metazoa; phylum Chordata; class Mammalia; order Artiodactyla; family Monodontidae; genus Monodon; species Monodon monoceros. The sequence goes on along the minus strand of NW_021703784.1, from coordinate 41,671,023 downwards.
GAGATTTATGTGCATTAATTTTGTATCCTGCTACTTTACCAAATTCATTGATTAGCTCTAGTAGTTTTCCGGTAGCATCTTTAGGATTCTCTATGTATAGTATCATGTAATCTGCAAACATTGACAGTTTTACTTCTGTTCTGATTTGGATTTATTTTATTTCTTATTCCTCTCTGATTGCTGTGGCTAAAACTTCCAAAACTATGCTGAATAATAGTGGTGAGAGTAGGCAACCTTGTCTTTTTCCTGACCTTAGTGGAAATGGTTTCAGTATTTCACCACTGAGAACGATGTTGGCTGTGTGTTTGTCATATATGGACTTTATTATGTTGAGGTAAGTTCCCTCTATGTCCACTTTCTGGAGAGTTTATATCATAAATGGGTGTTGAAGTCTGTAGTAAGCTCTTTCTGCATCTGTTGAGATTATCATATGGTTTTTATCCTTGAGTTTGTTAATATAGTGTATCACATTGATTGATTTGCGTATATTGAAGAATCCTTGCATTCCTGGGATAAAACCCACTTGATCATGGTGTACCATCCTTTTAATGTGCTCTTGGATTTTGTTTGCTAGTATTTTGTTGAGGAATTTTGCATCTATATTCATCAGTGATATTTGCCTGTAATTTTCTTTTTTTCTGACATCTTTGTCTGCTTTTGGTATCAGGGTGATGGTGGCCTCATAGAATGAGTTTGGGAGTGTTCCTCCCTCTGCTATATTTTGGAAGAGTTTGAGAAGGATAGGTATTTGCTCTTCTGTAAGTTTGAAAGAATTCACCTGTGAAGCCATCTGGTCTTGGGCTTTTGTTTGTTGAAAGATTTGTAATCACAGTTTCAATTTCAGTGCTTGTGCTACATCTGTTTATATTTTGTATTTCTTCCTGGTTCAGTCTCAGAAGGTTGTGCTTTTTTAAGAATTTGTCCATTTCTTCCAGGTCGTCCATTTTATTGCCATATATTTGCGTGTAGTGGTCTCTCATTATCTTTGTGTTTCTGTAGTATTAGTTGTTACTTCTTTTTCATTTCTCTTTTTGTTGATTTGAGTCTTCTCCCTTTTTTTCTTGATGAGTCTGTCTAATGGTTGATCAATTTTGTTTATCTTGTCAAAGAATAAGCTTTAAGTTTTATTGATCTTTTCTATTGTTTCCTTCATTTCTTTTTCATATATTCCTGATCTGCTCTTCATTATTTATTTATCTCTGTTAACTTTGTGTTTTTTTGGTTCTTTCTGTAATTGCTTATGTGCTAGTTTAGGTTGTTTATTTGAGATGTTTCTTGTTTTTTGAGGTAGGATTGTATTGCTATATACTTCTTTCTTAGAACTGCTTTTGCTGCATCCCATAGGTTTTGGATGGTCGTGTTTTCACTGTCATTTTTTTCTAGGTATTTATTGATTTCCTGTTTGATTTCTTCAGTGATCTCTGATTATTTAGTAGTATATTGTTTAGCTTCCATGTGTTTGTATTTTGTACAGGTTTTTTTCTGTAATTGATATCCAATCTCTTAGGATTGTGGTCGGAAAAGATACTTGATACAACTTTAATTTTCTTAAATTTACCAAGGCTTGATTTGTGACCCAAGGTATGATCTATCCTGGAGAATATTCCATGAGCACTTTAGAGGAAAGGGTATTCTGTTGTTTTTGGAAGGAATGTCCTATAAACATCAATTAAGTCCATCTAGTTTAATGTGTCATTTAAAGCTTGTGTCTCCTTATTTATTTTCATTTTGATTGATCTGTCCATTGGTGAAAGAAGTGGGGTGTTAAAGTACCCTACTATTATTGTGTTACTGTTGATTTCTCCTCTTATGGCTGTTAACATTTGCCTTATGTATTGAGGTGCTCCTATCTTGGGTGCATAAATATTTACATTTGTTATATCTTCTTCTTGGATTGATCCCTTGATCATTATGTAGTGTCCTTCTTTGTCTCTTGTAATAGTCTGTATTTTAAAGTCTATTTTTTTCTGATATCAGAATTGCTACTGCAGGTTTCTTTTGATTTCCATTTGCATGGAATATCTTTTTCCATCTCCTCACTTTCAGTCTGTATGTGTCCCTAGGTCTGAAGTGGGTCTCTTGTAGATAGCATATATACGGATCTTGTTTCTGTATCCATTCAGCCAGTCTATGTCTTTTGGTTGGAGCATTTAATTTACTTGCACTTAAGGTAATTATCAATATGTATGTTCCTATTACCATTTTCTTAATTGTTGTGGGTTTGTTATTGTAGGTCTTTTCCTTCTCTTGTGTTTCCTGCCTAGAGAAGTTCCTTTAGAATTTGTTGTAAAGCTGGTTTGGTGGTGTTGAATTCTCTTACATTTTGCTTGTCTGTAACGTTTTTATTTCTCTGTCAAATCTGTATGAGATCTTTGTTGGGTAGAGTAATCTTGGTTGTAGGTTTTTCCCTTTCATCACTCTAAATATGTCCTTCTACTCCATTCTGGCTTGCAGATATTCTGTTGAAAGATCAGCTGTTAACCTTGTGGTGATTTCCTTGTATGTTATTTGTTGCTTTTCCCTTACTACTTCTAATAATTTTTCTTTGTGTTTAATTTTTGATAGTTTGACTAATATGTGTCTTGGCATGTTTCTCTTTGGATTTATCCTGTATCAGACTCTCTGTGCTTCCTGGACTTGATTGACTATTTCCTTTCTCATATTAGGGAAGTTTTCAACTATAATCTCTTCAAATATTTTCTCAGTCCTTTTCTTTTTTTCTTCTTCTTCTGGGTCCCCTATAATTCGAATGTTGTTACATTTAATGTTGTCCCAGATGTCTCTGAGACTGCCCTAAATTTTTTTCATTCTTTTTTCTTTATTCTGCTCTGTGGTAGTTATTTCCACTATTTTATCTTCCAGGTCACTTATCCGTTCTTCTGCCTCATTATTCTGCTATTGACTCCTTCTAGAGAATTCTTAATTTCATTTATTGTGTTGTTCATCATTGTTTGTTTTCTCTTTAGTTCTTCTAGTTTCTTGTTAAATGTTTCTTGTATTTCCTCCACTGTATTTCCAAGATTTTGGATCAACTTTTCTCTCATTACTCTGAATTCTTCTTTAGGTAGACTGCCTTTTTTCTCCCCATTTTTTTGGCCTGGTGGGTTTTTAACTTGTTTCTTCATCTGCTGTGTATTTCTCTGTCTTCTCATTTTGCTTAGCTTACTGTGTTTGTGTTCTCCTTTTTTCAGGCTGTAGGTCCGTTGTTCTTTTTGTTTTGTTGTTTGTCCTCAGTGAGTAAGATTGGTTCAGTGGGTTGTGTAGGTTTCCTGGTGGATGGTACTGGTGCTTGCGTTCTTGTGGTTGAGGCTTGATTTTGTATTTCTGATGGGCAGGAACACGTTTGGTGGTGTGTTTTGGGGTGTGTATGAACTTAGTATTAATTTAGGCAGCCTCTCTGCTAATGTGTGGGGTTGTGTTCCTGTCTTGCTAGTTTTTTGGCATGGGGTGTCCAGCACTGGAGTTTACTCATCACTTAGTGGAGTTGGGTGTTATCGTTGAGATGGAGATCTCTCAGAGAGCTCTTGCTGATTGATCTTACATGGGACTAGGAGGTCTCTGGTGGTCTAATATCCTGACCTTGGCTCTCCCACCTCAGAGGCTCAGGCCTGACACCTGGGTGGAGTACCAAGACCCTTTCTATCTTTTCCTCTACCTGCCACAGTCATAAAATCTTCTTTTAGACTCTTTTCCATGACCACCTTGTAGGGTTTATTGAGGTAAAATCCCAGAATTTGTAGGAGTCTCCTAAGATTGTCACCCTGAGGAATTTTTCACTTTCAAAGTAGTCCACACTCAGCCTCCACCAACTTGTCAAAATCACCATTTAAGTGTACTTATTGGTTTGTGACTGTAGTGTTTTCTCCTCCAGTGAAATGGATCTCAGCTATGAGTCTCTGGATTTGTCTGTTTCTCCAGATTTTGGGGTGCTGGTTTGCATTGAAAACTCAATTTTTTGATGGTTCCAAGAAAAGTCAGTGATTTTCTGTTTGTCATGCATGTCTTTTCATGTAAGAATGGGAGCGATGACTTCAAAGTCCTTTACAAGTTAGAGCCAAAACTACCAATCTATATGTTGACTTTAGTTTTCAGAATAAAACAAAAGTAGGCATTATTTTCACATTCATAATATAAAAGTATATTTTACCAACCATCATAAAAGCTCAAATGCCATTGGTATTGTGGGCAATATTTTCCTTTATTATGAGGTTCCTCATAGTTATCTATGCTCACTGATGAAAAGACTATGAGAGATTGTTGGATATAATAAAACTCAGCTTAGGATAATACCTTTCAAAAATACCTTAGGTATTTTGCACCCAGAGCTGAAATCATAATAGAGATTTTTCTTTTGGTACTACTATGGAAAAAGGCATTTGCTTTCCTGTTCTTTTATTTTTTATATGATTTGAAAAACATATCTGCCCAGGGACTTGTGTCTGGAATATATAAAGAACACTTATAACTCAATAATAAGACAAATATGCCAATTAAAAAATGGACACTCCACTTAATAAGGTATAAAAATGAGAAATAAATGTATGAAAATTTACTCAACCATAGTAGTCATTAGCAAAATGAAAACTAAAACCACAAGGAGATACTACTATATTCCTGCTAGAGTGACAAAAGAAGCAAAAAAAAACCCTGACTATATCAAGTGTTAGTAAATATGTGGAGGAACTGGAATTTTCATAGACTTTGGTAGAAATGTAAAATGGTAAAGTCATTTTGGAAAAAAGCTTGATATTCTTAAAAACTTAAACATATGTCCTCCATATGACCTGGCCATTCCACATCTAGGTATTTACTCAAAAGAAATGAGAAAATATATTCATATCAATATTTTTCATGAATATTCATAGAAACTTTCTTTAGAAACAACACAGATATCCACAAACAGATGAAAAGATATATAAATTGTGACATAACCATTAAAAGAAATATTACTCAGCCATAAAAAAGAACTGGCTATTGATACATGCAACCACAACTTTGAATCTCATAACAAGCATCCTGAATGAAATAAGCCAGATGAGGAAGACAGTATGTTATATGATTTCATTCATATACAATTCTAGAACTTACAAATTAAACTAAAGATTAAAATCAGAGCAGTGGTTGCTTCTGGATAGGCAAGGGAAAGGAAGTAATGGAAGAAGTAAAAAGAGACATAAGGAAATTTTGGGTGTGATAGATGTACTCATATTATCTTGATTGTGGTATTTGTTTCATGGGTGAATACTTATCAAAGTATATTCTTTGTATATGAGCAGTTTGATTTATAAAAAGTATATATTAAAAAATCTGTAATAAATGATTAATTCAGTGCCTGATTTCAAGAATGGTCTATAAATAGTACATAGTATGTACTATGACACAAATAAATACAAGGTACTTTGGGGCCACAGAGTAATACTTACTCTCTTTTGGGGTTGTCTTACACAAATCTAATCTAAAATATTAATACTATTAATAACACTATTGAGCTATTTCTTTGTTTTTGTTTCTATGTGGAGATTAGTTCAATTGTACATTTTCATTTCATACTCAACATTTTACAGCAACTAATTTATTTCACAAATAAATGTTCTTTTCTAACATTTCCCAGTGGTAGGGAAGAAGCTTGAATGATTTATTTAAACACTAGAGTATGACAGATTCCATTTTTAGCTGAAGTTTTCACTGCTAGCATACATTTTAAAAATGACCATCCCTACAAAATCTTTAAATATGCAGTGATTACATAAGTCTCTATTTCCAAAGCCATTGTAAAGGAGATATATTTCTGGAAGAGAGTGGAATATATTAAACACTGAAGTTGATAGCGAGTGTAGCTACTTGGAGGAAATACAATAGTAACACAAGTTAGGGTTTCTTCACCTACATTTGTTTGGACTGTTAGTTAATTCTTCTTCATTTTTTCCCACTTCTATAATGCACAATAATCACCACTAACAATGAAACTGCATTATAATTTAAAAGTTCTACTCTAAAAATATTTTACTGAATTTAATACCATCAATGGAAGAGGCTTGCTATGTAACACCGAATATCGTTCTCTTCTATGCTGTATTGTTTCTGAAAAGTGTGAGAACTTTGGAAACATGGCTGACCAGTGAATATTCTCTTAAAATTTAAAAAGTGTCCTCAAGAATATTAAATATATAATTAGACAATGTGTGCATTCTGAATTTATAACTGAGAGATATTGTCCCATTGAATATATGTTTTATTATTATTCAAAAATATCTTTTTACCAGTACTAGTTTTCTGAAATACTTTTGATCACTCACATTAGCTCTGATGTACATACATAATCTTTCTTTTGTATATCATAATGTTCTTAAACATTAGGTATGAGCAGAATATATTTTGAATGCAGTAGAATCCATACTGTGAAGGTATCTTAGTAAATCGCTTTGGAAGACACAGAATCCATAAGCAAAGCCTACATTAAAAACAGTAAAGTTCGGGGCTTCCCTGTTGGCGCAGTGGTTGAGAGTCCGCCTGTCAATGCCGGGGACACGGGTTCGTGCCCCGGTCCGGGAAGATGCCACATGCCGCGGAGCGGCTGGGCCCGTGAGCCATGGCCGCTGAGCCTGTGCGTCTGGAGCCTGTGCTCCGCAACGGGAGAGGCCACAGCAGTGACAGGCCCGTACCGCAAAAACAAACAAACAAACAAACAAAAAACAGTAAAGTTCACTGTTCCTGACCTTTAGGAGAAAGGGCATACATAAGGAGATTATGATAAAGTGCTTTTGTATTACACACACACACACACACACACACACACACATCTGGTTTAATGAAGATGATTCTTAGTAATGGGCATCCCCAGAAAGTGTGCCAGCGTTGATTAGTGATGTCTATCTTGGTCACAGAAGAGAGATTTGGCAATATTTCTACAGACCACACCATATGGGGAGAAATTATACTGTAGTTACTGGTCACTGATAAAAGACTTTATCAAAGGAGACAGATATTTGTTTTTATTTCCCCAGAAAAGAGGCTTCAAAAATTCATAATGTTGAACTACTACTAAAAGTTTTTGTATTAAAAGTTGTTATAGATCTTATAAAATAGTTGTGACTTGCAATTTCTTTCTGTACTTAAACATATATTTTTAGTATTTTAGAATGCTTGTCAACTGAAAAAGGATTCTATTCTGTCATTCCTTTCAAAGTCTAGAAGTAAGTGATAAAACACCTTCAGTTTGGAAGTCGGGATTTACAAAACTTATTCTGAGTTATTTCTTCCTTTCCCTAGATAAATGTCTTCCACAGATTGTCGGCTGGAGAAGATGAGAAACTGAAGGCTAAATTTCGCTCTCTGACACCAGGTTTGACTCTGAATGCAATATTGGTCTTGGAGCCTCAGTTAAGACTATAGCCATTGTTCAAAATGAAGTGTTGATGTTAAATTATTACATATTGAATCACAGGAAAAAAATATACACATACACATGCCCACATACATATATAGGCTATTTTTTATTTGATTTTTGCCAAAATGTATTCTCAAGTTGGGAATGAGAGGTGAAGGAAATTCAAAGTATATTGTGTAAGAAGAGCATATGCTTAAACCAATGTCACTTGCCAGATGATACTGGGCAGGCAGCATGTTTGGGAGATTTCAGAGGATGCTTTGTTCTCACTCACTGGTGTTTATTAAAAGCATGGTAATCATATATTATACTTTAATCTCTCAATGAGACAGTTGTTAAGTGTTCTAGAGAAATGGGAGTTGGGGTAACTCTATTATTGGGTCAAACCAAAGAACTATAGGCTAACACAGAAATAAATCTAGAATTTGAAATTTATTATAAATTTCACTCAGATCTAAATTCTGGTTGTGCCTTGTAAAACTATGTGACTTTAGACAAATTTACTTAGTTTATCTGAACCTCTGCTTTTTTCATTTGCAAAATGGTGATGATAGTCTTATCTCCAATCATGATTATAAGGCATAAATAAATGAGTTAAAGTATATAAGATTTTTAGCTGAGAATTGGTAACATGGCAAACATTTAATAAAACTTACTTTTGTCAGTTTTTTTCAAAGTAGTTCAGCTCAAATAATTATTACTTTGTGAATCTTTACCTTCTGTTTTTTCTTTACTAAGAATTAAAACTTCTTTCCTCTGGGTCCTTCAGGATACATTGTTTACACCTCTGTGCTAGCCAAACATATATTGTATTCTGCCTATTCTATCTTAGCTTGTGATTGATTCTGTAGATGTCTATTTTCTCTAGAATTCTAGGCATTAAAATCATGTCCTATCTGTCCTTTTATCTCAGACAGGGTCTATCCCTGTGCCTTGGAAAGATTTAGGTTTTCGATGAATGTTGAACGTATTATATTGAGCTCATAATAACCCCATGGATTTAACAGCCTTTATTATTGGGTTTATTTTTCAAATTTGATATTGAATTTCTAGGAAATCATTGGTTTTCCCAGGGAAGTTACGTGTTATTTTGATGATTAATTCACTATTTATTTAAAATGTGGCAATCTGGGGAAAAATAAGAATTTCCAAAAGCAAGTGTGTATTTGAAGCTAAACATATTTGACCTTAATATAAAAATAAAAAGACTGAAGCAGAGATATGAGTGTACAAAGGGAAAACTCAGAATTGAAGCTAATTGGGCATGTGCTCCTATAGTCATAAATACTAATAAGTGAGCATGGCTCAGCCTCTTAATTACTGAAGTTGACCATTAATCCTTCATAGGCTAGTGTGAGTCTAATATTTGGTACTGCTGCCAAGTGATGCTATGCTCAGCAAAATGATATTTTTCCCAATGGGGAAGAGCAGAGGGGCTAATTCATTTATTTATTCACTCAACCAGGAAATAATTATTGAGAACTCACTCAGTGCCTAGTATACAAAGGGATATAAAACTGAATGAAACATAGCACTTACTCTCAAAGTCTAAAGGGAAGAGACAGGAATAAACAAGCAATTATAATACCCTGTGCTGAGTGCCAGGATAGAGCTCCATATAGAGTGAACAGCTAGGAATGGTTTCTAACTCAGACATTTAGGGTGGGTCTGTGTTTAAGAACCATTAGACTTAAGGACAAGTATGAAGATGATGCATTTAAAAACAATTCTGGAAGCATGGCAAGTATTTTTTCCATTGCGATAATAAAATATAGAGTATTAAATGATGAAATTACTTCAAAACAATTCTAGTTAGTGGGGCTAGAATTTAGTTTTATGTGCATTGATTTTTAAATCTAAGATTTTTTATACCTTATATATCTTTTATATTGATTATTACATGTTTGCAATTTAAAGAGTACTTTTTAAAAGTCAGATTAGTCCATCAATTAGTGAATGGATAAACAAAATGTGGTATATCCATATGGCAGAATACTAATGAGCCATATAAAATAATTAAATACTAATACATGCAACATCATGGATGAAACTTGAAAACACTACACGAACTAAAAGAAGCCAGACAGAGAAACCACATATTATAAGATATTGTATGGGTGTCCTAGGGCTGCCATAATGAAGTACCACAAACTGGATGGCTTAAAACAACAAAAATGTTTTGTTTCACAGTTTTGGAGTCTAAAAGTCTGAGATCAAACTATTGAGAAGACGATGCTCCCTCTGAAATCTGTAAGGGAGATTCCTGTGCCTCTTGCAACTTCTGTTGATTTGCTGGCTATTCTTGGCATTCCCTGACTTGCAGCTGCAGCCCTTCAGTCTCTGTTTCTGTAGTGTCATGGCATCCTCTCCTTGTATATCTGTGTCTCTTCTCTTCTTATAAGGACAGCAGTCATATTGGGTTAAGAGCCCAGTCTATTATAGTATGACTTCATCTTAACTAATTATATCAGCAACAAACCTATTTCCAAAGAGGTTTACATTTTGAGATAATAAGGGTTAGGACTTCAACATATATTTTGGGGGAAACAATTCAACCTATAACATCCATTCATATGAATTATCCAGAATAAGCAAATTCATAGAAGCTAAAAATAGATTAGTGGTTGCCAGAGGCTTTTGGGGGAGGAGGGAATGGAAGTGGCTCTTTAGTAGATATGGAGTTTTCTTCTGCAGTGAATAAACTGTTTTGGAGCTACATAGTTGCAATAGTTCACAATATTGTGAATGTACTAAATTCCACTGAATTGTATACTGTAAAATTGTGACAATGGTAATTGTATGCTCTGTATTTTACCATAATAATGAATGAATGAATAAATGCTAAGTCAATTTATTCTTGTTTCCTTTGATCACACTCTAAACATATTCACCTTCCATTATTAGTGTTCCATCTATTTTAGCATTTCTTGTCCTACTACTTCCTTCCTACCACAAACCCTAGTGTCAGCTTATTGACTTCTTGCTGTAGTTCTCTTACTTTATTGGAGTATCCTGCACTCTACACATTTCTTTTCCTCACTTAAACCAAATTACTCTAAATACTTTATTTAAACTCCTATTCTTAAGTTTCAGTAGAAACTAACTCTCCTTGTGTGTCAATGACTGAAAAGAACAGTGTGGTTTTTCCTACTCCTACCAACAATTCTCCTTATCCTTCTACTGCTGTGGAAGGATAATATCCACACATAAAAAGTGGTCAATGGCAAGAATTTCTTTTCCCTGCTATAAAAACATAGGACCATTTCTCTACACATCAACTTTAAGGTCTCCCCAGTGTTAAGCAAGGTTCACTTTGTTTTGCTCTGGGAACTCACTCACATTGGTGAGAACCAATCCCTGCTGGACAATGAATTTTGGCAGCAGGCATCTGGGGAGTATATTAGGAAGGCAACAAGCAGGACAGAGTTTGTTTGCAAGTGGTGTGAAAAATGACCTTAATGAAATAACATATGCAGCAAGAGTGTTTGATCCTCCTTACTTCCAAGGACAGTTTCTACTAAACTCCTTGAGTTCATGTATTTTACTTTCTTTACTTCTAAGTCTTTAGCTGAACAAGCAAGTAAAGGACACTGTAAATTTGTAGTAGCGATAATAATAATAAATAACAATAGTTAATGTTAGGGAGTGACTTTATTTCCCTTCAGTCTGGTATTTCTACATGGAGGAATTTTGTCTACAGTTACACTCCAGCAAATTGGTGGGTGAAATTCATTGGTCCATGTTCCTGAGTTATTTTATTAAACTGTGGCAGTCCCTGGGGATTCATTCCCTTTATTCTTTTCCTATCTGCCCCAGACCAGAATGAGACAGCATTCTTGGGTAAGATCTCTCTACACTCAAACATTCCTTGAATGTTCCTTCACAGTATACTCTTATAGAGGACCTAGGGAAAATGCTAGCAAGCCCTTTTGCCTTTAGGTCAAAGCTACATTCACATTTTAGCTTATTAGAAATAAAGCTGACATTTCCCCCCATCCTACTTATTTTGTATAACTCGTTCCAAATTGAGAAGGTACAAAAGGGAATAAGGATATGCATTGACATTCTAATATTCTGGGTAATATTGATGGCACATTTGTCATGTGCCAGTCATTGTACTGAGCTCTTTATATCATTTAATCCTCTCAACAACCCTATGTTTACACACTGGAGGCAAAGTGAGGATAATTTCTTTTTTCTTTTTTTTCAACAATTCCCCTTCAATCTATGTTTATTTGGCTCCTTCTCTCTAACATGAATATTTATTAATATGACCCTACTTCATTTGGAGAAACTTATCACATCAATCTGAATTCTACTTCCCAGGCATGGAAAGGTTTAGGAAGGTAGATTACTCAGGACACCTCACAGCAAATTTTAGACTTCCTAGAAATACTTAGATGGTCACCAAGAATACCAACTCACACTTATCATCCTGTTAACTTTCCTGGGAAAAGATTAATGCTCACTGGAAGTGAAATCATTTGCCAGTCTTAATAATTCAAAATGATTCTTTGTCAAGCCACAGATATTCCAGAAACCTCTCTTGTCCTGCTTTCTGTGAGCTGACTGGTTTTTATGTGACTTGATATTCTGTCTAGTGCCTACTACAGCATTTTTGCTAATAAGTAATAACATGTCTATATTCTTATACACTAGAGAAACTAGAATTGTCTGACTAAAGATTTTTTAAATGATTTTAGATAAAAATCAGGCATAACAAAATTTTCACCAGTACATAAATAACCAAACTCTTAAAACATATGGTTCAGAAAGGAAGCATCATAGCAAATCCAAGTAAAGTGTCAATATCTAATACCATATGTCACGCTGATGTTAAGAACCTAGAGACGTGAAAATTAACATCTTCTTGCATCGAAACAAAGGATCAACTGTGGGGGAAAAAAATCAGAGAGATGCCCCTGATAATGAACCAAGGAAAACCACAGCCAAAAATCTGATGGGGGACTAGTCCATCAATAATCAGTTTACCTTCAAAAGTCTCCCAGTTTGCCCACCCCTCATGCAATTCACACTCAACTCCTAGGGAACCCAGCAGCAGCATTTGGCTCAAGATGAATACATCTGCATAGATTTCCTTGTGGGTGATTTTTATTAATTTCTCTGCTTTGTCTCCCCTCATAGTGAGCACTGACAAGTCACAACACCACTGTGGCTTTGACAAGCTGACAAGTTTAAATTGGAGTTTCCTTAAAAAAAAAAAAAGAGTGGCAATGCCTTGAGAATAGGCTCAGAACACAGCAGAAAAGAGACAAAGGGAAGACGGGTTTGTTCCTCTAACTCAGGAGTTATGGGGCGGTGCTATAAGCATATATGCTTATTGTATAATTGTAACATGTGAAATCAGCTGTGTTTAAATAAACAACGTATGCTACAAGGGAACTCAAAATCTCAAGAAGGAAGGTAATTCCTGCCAGCTGCATAGCATTAATGCTTGCTCTCTGGAATGGAACCAATATGCCCTTTTCCCTTTGCATCAAGATGCACAGAGAGAAGGGAAGTTGTTTCCAACAGTCATGATTGGCATTTTGGTGCTCATGGCTCAGGGTCATGTGATAGCCTGCCTGGGAGCCTCCTAGTCAGTCAGTAATTGCCAGGGTCTCCCCACACGCTTGTGTTATAGAGACAAATAGGGAAACTAAGCTAGTTGTCTTGTCAGAAGGAAAGGAAACATTTCTAAACTGTTTCTTTCCTTTTTTTTCCTCTTTCTTTCCTTCTTTCTTTCTTTTTTCTTTCTTTCTTTCTTTCTTTCTTTCTTTCTTCTTTCTTTCTTTCTTTCTTTCTTTTTCTTTCCTTCTTCCTTCCTTCCCTCCCTCCCTCCTTTCTTTCTCTCTATTTTCTTTCTTTCTCTTTCTTTCTTTCTCTCTTTCTCTCTTTCTATCTTTCTCTTTCTTTCTTTCTTTCTCTCTTTCTCTCTTTCTCTCTCTTTCTTTCTTTCTTTCCTTCTTATGGAGCCAAGCAACTGAACAGTAGAGGGAGTGCTGATTTTGCTCAGAGTCCTGTTTTCATTTTTTAATTAATTATTTAAGTACTAAAAGAGAAAAAGTAAAATTTAGAGGACACAAAACTTTTTTTTTGCAGGTTACTAATGCATATTTATTTTTTCTGTTGGGAGATGAGGAGAGGTTTTACTTTCATCATTGTGGAATGAGTCAGAACACAGACTTTGAGCTTTAAAATACTGATATAGATGGATGCATATGAGACTTCTCCTGTTTATTCAATCTGAACCATCCTCAGCCTCCTAACATATACATTTATTTCATGATGGATTTTTTTTATATGATATGTCTGAACCAAGTACTGAACTTTTTAATATTGCCAGAATTGGAACGGCAATTAGAAGGATTGGGAATTTGCCAGTTTAGAACTGTTATTTCTTCCAGAAAACGAAGAAGAACAAAGCATGAATTACATACTTTTTCCTCTAAATACATTAAGATGAACAAATTATGAATTGGCCAACTAATAATAATTCCAGAGAAATGAATTTAACTGTTTAAGATTTACTTTAAGTAGCTCCTTGTCATACATATAAAAATAAGGACATGTAAGCTGGGTTCTCAGAGCATACTTTGAGATCCAAATTTGCTTTCATTTACTAATGGAGAGTAATGGATATGTAAAAAGGACAGAGATTCTTAGTTAAATAATGTATTAGTCCTGCCAAATATATCATTTCCCTCATTATACAACTATAAGAGAGGCATCTTTATGAAAAGAACTCTGTACTTAATCTTTGCAGTTTATACTCATCTTTACAATACAAATCTATAATTTTCAATTCTTTTCATTATATTTTTTGCCTTAGAACAGAACTAGACCCATGAATCTTAAGATTTAGATTTTGTTCTGTACATTTATAGAACATATGAATTTTACTCTACAAATATAAATAAGTAAGAATAATCATATTATTTATTTTAATTCAACGGAATCTAAATTCCAAGTCCCATTCTTGGCTGATGAGAAAATTTACCCCAATTATGAACCACCATTCTCCTACCACAAATCACATGAACATCCTATGGACTTTGGTATATAAAGATGGGAGTAAAAGATTTGGCATACAACATTTGAGAAGCTTTTCTAGTATCAGGTTTTGGTAAGATGTCCATTCATGTGTCTCCATAGTTTCCTGAAATCTTAGAGCTCTATTTTATTCTGTGGGTTCAGAATACTTTTAAACCATAGGGCATCTCATTTATGGGCTCAATCCCTTAAGACTTGCCACCTTTTCTTCAGGTACTATAAGCAATTGTGTCATGTGTCCCAATCCCTTTCAAACCCAAGATCTTGTATTTGTTTTATCATCTTTTACAGTCTTGGTCCCATTGTAGGCACTTCTTTCTTCCTAAAAGCACTCATCTGTCTTGTTTCCTAAGAGTAACTGCTTGCCCCAGGAGCTCAGGTTTTCTGAAAACTAAATCCAGGAAAGGAATTTTTCTGCAAACAACTTCTGCTTTCAACTTTGTAACAGTAATCTTTCCTGAGTAAGGAACAACAAAGAGTTCTAACTGCTCTCTTGGAATACAGGGTGGAAAAACATTTTAAGAGCAAAATAACATTTTAATATATTATCCTGTCACATATGTTTCTGTGTTTTCTGAAATTTGTACATTAAACATGTATTATTTTCTTAATTAGGAAATATACTTTTTTATAGAGTGCACTTCCTTTTGTGTTTTTTTCTAACTAGAAGTGTTTAAACAAAGGATGCAATAAAAAAGAGTTTTTCAAAGGGAGAACTAATCAACTACATGGTCTTTAGAGTTTTTAAACCATGTATGATTTTCTTCCAATTCCATTAAGTTTTACTAGCATTATTTTCCTATATATTACTAAAAAAAGAATGATTGTTTCTTATCTTATTTTGGAAAAGTTTGAGATATTTAAACCTTATTGAATATATTCATTTTTTCTAAGTATCAATTTTGAAAACCAGACTTCTGAAACAAAACAGGCCAATAACATTCTAACATGCAGGTATCTGGTAAAGGTAGGAATTAGGGTTCTAACAAATGACTCTTGGAAAGTGTGATATTTAAATGATGATATTTAATGACCAGTATGGCAAGAACACCAACCAATTGGAGCAGACATATACCATTATTCTTTAAGGGTTGGTTGAATAACAACCTTTATCCTGGGCTGCATCACCAAAGTTCTCTGGGTCAACTAAGATGATCACTAGATACTTCACTCCAGCCAAATTTGTATTAAATAATTAGGTTGAATAGACAATATTTTTCCAATTTATTGATGGATTTGCTGTACCTCTTCTTGCAGCTGACAATTTAGCCAAATTTTTGAGCAATGAAATGGCAACAAGGAGAAAATCTTTTGATCCAGACTACAAGTCTCCAGATACAACTGATGCCCTTTCAAGGTCTCTAATTTGTGCCATGAATAAACTTGTTGACACAGATAAGTAGGGGTCCTCACAGTAAAGGAGCATCAGTATGAAAGGGAATTTGTCAGTGGTTTGAACCAAATTGATTCATCCATGAAGAAAACATACACAAACACTTAGAGAAACAGGTACTTGGTGTCTTTTCTGGCTGCTAGGTCACAGGAAACTTGAAGGCTGGTTTCTTAACTTCTGGCCCTATGTCTGTATTGTACTATGAATTTTGAGGTCTCTACATTAGATAAGTTAGAATAGAATATTAGCTGTATTTCTCTAGACTAGCAGTGTCCAATAGAACTTTCTCTGATGAAGAAAACATTCTGTAACTGTGTTGTTTAATATGGTAGCCTCTACCTACACGTGGCAACTCTACACTTGAATGTGGCTAGTGTGACTGAAGGACTGATTTTTGTTTCAATTTAATTTTAATTGATTTAATTTAATTTCAAATAACCGTATGTGGCTGCCATACTCTACAACACAGTTCTAGGCTCATTAAATCTCTCCTGAGCAGAATTTCAATTAAATAAGCAGTTTATTTTTTGTAGTTAAGATTACATACTGATACAATCTGAAGTTCTAAGAAGACATTCAAAATATATTTTTTGATTAAATAAATGCTTTCCTGACAAGGATATGAACTCATAAACAGAGAAGTACTCCAGTTAATGGTGACCACTAATCATCAAATTATATTTGAAATCTGTATATTTCCTTACCTTTCATATAGGTAAAATCTGGATATTGACTACCATTTCCCTCTGAAACAAGTGAGATTTAACAGTGGAACTATGCGTAGAATTCCACCAACTCCAAGACAGAATCAGATGGGAAGAGGCAGCTAGATAATTTAGAAACTCAAGGGGGCTGTGGTAGGAACCTTTGTAAGATGTGTACTTAGCGAGGGTTTATGATGAGCATAGGTGGAGATGATGGCAAAGTAAATGCTGGGAAAACCAGGATTGAGATGCACAGAAAATGCAATTCTATGACAAAAATAATATTAAGAATAGTAAACATTTGTTTCCAGTAATTACAGTGGCAGTGTCCTGTGCTAAGTACTGTCAACATTTCAGAACTAGCAGAAGTAAAAAACTGGATCACTGAAGTAGTAATTAGTAAAAGTTTATTGTGCACACAAAAATCAGTTCATAAAGTAGGAGTTTTCAAATTCAAAGATTGATATGAAGCTCAGGGGTATGATGTTACAAAATGGCTTAACAAGTGAAAATAAGGAAGTCGTTTAACATTCACAATGATTGGTTATTACACTGCGTGTTACTAGACAGCAGGGGATTGGTTAAAAGCGATTATCCTATTCTATTTTTAGGAAGATGACTTATGCTTCTTTTATGATTATCAGAGTCATTTATAAGAAGTGGCCCAGGTTAAGTTTCACTTGTTTCACAGAATAAGCTAAATTAAGTTTCACTTACGTGGCTTAAATGGTTTTGTCTCCTCAGGAAAATTTCAAGTTTGGTCTCCATTTTGTATTTGATTTAACAGTACCTGGGCTTCCCTGGTGGTGCAGTGGTTGAGAGTCCGCCTACCGATGCAGGGGACACGGGTTCGTGCCCCTGTCTGGGAAGATCCCACATGCCGCGGAGCGGCTGGGCCCGTGAGCCATGGCCGCTGAGCCTGTGCGTCCGGAGCCTGTGCTCCGCAACGGGAGAGGCCACAACAGTGAGAGGCCCGCGTACCGCAAAAACAGAAAGAAAACAAGAATAACAGTACCTAACATGCATCATTATCTTTTACCTGACAACAACCCATCGAAGCAAGTACTAATAACATCCCCGTTTTATAGGGATTAAGTATCTTATTCCATAACATGATAGTCAAGAAACAAATCAGATAGGTTGGAGTGGGGTTAAGGGGACTAGAGTAAGGAAAGGTGGGTGTGGAAGGAACTAGTGGACGGACACAGATTTGAAACCAGATTAGCAGGGCAATGAAATGTGAAAATATTGAAATAGAGAAATGAAATATTGGAGCTAGTCATAATTAGTGGAGTGTACCAGCAACTCCACTTTAGAAAAGCATCCAATTATAAACATGGTTCTTTTGGCACCAGCCAATCCACTAGGAGGTACTCTGTGGACTTATAACAACCTCAAAACTTCCTATTATTCGAGGAAAGCAGATCAGACTTCCCAAATCTGTATATAAAGTCTTATTGACAGCAGTCTTACTGCTTGTATCAGCTGCTCAATTTGATCAGAAAAATAGTGGAAGATCTGGCATTGACTTATTCATTTATAAATTGCACTGAGATGCTCTAATATGTTAGCTTTTTAAAACTATCATGCATTTTAAGATTTAATGCCAGGTAGACTAATTCTGCTTCTCTTTCTAATAATTGTGTCCGTCAGAAGCAATCATATATTCTATTAAGTTCAGATAAAAGAACTGGAAATAAATAGGATAGAGGGAAAGTAACAAGAGCAAGTCCTGATTGGCAGTTATATAATGTGCAGCAGTGATTATTAAACAGCTGTGGGGTTGACAGAGGGGGCAGAGGAGAGACTCCCCACACTGCCACCCTCCACACAGACACACACACACGCAAATGTTGATATACCTTTCCTTGGTCACCTGAGTTTAGAATGACCAGGGAATTTAGGTGACAATCACTAACAGGGTATATCATACTATCAGAAATCCCAAAAATTTGATTACATCCATCCCACAGTCTGGAGAAATGTGTATTTTATAATATCTCCAAACACTTGCACATCAAAGCACACTGATTTCAGTGTTCATTTAAAAAACAAAAAATAAAAAACAAATCAAAAAACCTTCCAGCATAGATTCAGATCGACTGGAAATGGGTTACTTTGGGGGAGAACTCTGTGGGTGGCTTTAAGTTCTTATTTTTGCACCAGGAACACAGCTGTCACTTGTAACAGAATTATGGAGAAAAAAGTCGTGGTATAGTTGGCCATTTAGTTCGCAGCCAGGAGGCAGCTCTTCACAGTGTATTCCCTGGTGACTTGTCCAATCTAGTTTAAAATGACTAAAATGATGAAGCCAGAGCACTTTCACTGAGAAACTATTAAACAGCTTAACAGAATTCAATTGCTCCTCTAGTTTTACCAGATTTCATCATCTGGTACAAAGAAGTAAAAGCAAATTCTGAACATTTAGTTTTGAAATTTGTTTTTAAAAATGCATATAGCTCTTTGGTAATCAAAAAAGTCAACACAGAAATCATCAGTGTGGGAATTAACACGGGATATTTAAGTGCAGAAATCAAGAAAAATCACTGAAGACAGAAAATGCTTTGACGATGATATATTTCTGTGGCTTAGTAGAGTCATAGGAAGAATATGCTGGCTGTTTAAAATCAGGCTTTATATTTGTTTAATATCAGGCTTCATAAACTAGACATAAGGGAGCAAAAGTAGCCCTAGATAAGATAAGTGGGTGAAAGTATTATCCATTAGGCTTCATTCATTTCTTCTCCTTTACTCTCTCTTCTTCATGGATCTGATGACTTCTGCCAAATCTTTGCTCCATTTATGCTATGCATTTAAAACTCACCCCACACAAAATGTATTGCTTTCTTTTCTACAGCCCTTTCTTTCTGATTCTTCAAATATCACCTCTCCTCTCTTCCACTCCATTAGATATTTGCTTCTTATCAGGTGATCAATGAAAACTCTGACAAGCAAATTATGGTTTATGAAAAATAATAAGCTTCCACTATATATTTTCCACCCTTGGTAAGTACTGGTAATTTAACATGATCTTTATCATAAAAGAGGGTGGCAGCATGATGCCAATACAGCAGACACCATCAGGAAAATGTGTAATATTATGAGAATTCATTTGAAAATAATAGGCTTAAATCCCAGCATATTTTACCCATGAAATCAATAAATTCATTTTATAAATTCTGGTTAGGTGACCAGCTGGCCTATATAAGCCTAATTAACTCATAATATGTTTTCTATCACCTCACTGTGCTCTGTTGTTGCTAAGAGAGAGCCCTAGTTTCAAATGAGAACATGTGACTATTAAAGTGAGCAAGAGGGCCATCTCCCCAGCCAAAGTGCCAGTTTCCAGAAGAGAACCTCCCTTTCCCAAGCAAAACTTCCAACCCTAACTCTCCACCTTCATGGTAACAATGTTAAGAAGGGCCGTGAGGGATGTTCCGTCTAAAGTGAACTAAAAGAGGTTGAGACAGAAGGTGGTGAAAGGGTATTGTAGTTGAGAGAACAATGAAGCATCACTTCTAATGAACAGCAAAAACAAAGAATGACATTTCTGCATACACTATGATTAAGAATTTTATCATATTCTTTCTGTCCACCAGGGGACTTTTAAAATTCTAAATTGGTCCTCACCTAGAATATTTTCTGCATGGCTTGATGTTTAAAAGTTGCCCAATATATATTGAAATAAATTTCTAGGCCCAGGTGGAGCTGCTCCTGCCTGGGGTGCCACATCAGCAAACTGAAACTTAACTAACTTTCATGTCCCTGAAAATGCTCCACTTGACCAGAAGCTCAGCATATCTAGTCAGCCAATCCCCAAATGACAAGACAACTCTGGGCCTTCTCACCCCAAACAAGGTTGACTATGTGGCTCCAGCCAATCAGATATTTTCTATTTTCCTCTTCTTTGTTCTTTACTCTTTATCCTATAAAAGTTTCCTGCTTTCTACCCCCCTTTGCAGTTCTCCAAAAGGAGACTGTCCATTTCCTGAAGTGTTAAATAAATTTTATGTGTATCGCCTCAGTTGTCTTCTTTACACATTTTTTTAACAAATATGTAATCATTTCTATACACTTTTGCTTTTACTAATAACATAGATAGATATCTATATGTGTATCTATATCTATTTTTTTTTTTTGGCCACAATCAGTTTTATTTGGCTTACTCTGACACAGGCAGCTTGATATAGTTGAAAATAAAATTATAAAATTTGGTGCATTTTCTAATGAAACATAGGAACTTTTAGTTCTTTTTAAGTGATAAAACATACTTTAGAAAGTTAAAATTACAGGCTTTTAAATAAATACATATTTACCTAAGAAAGACTTTCCATTTTCTTATAGACATCTATATTTTGTCCTAATCTATATTTGCCTATATTTGTCATAATCTATGTGTCACCAAGTGTAATTTTTAGTCAGTAATATTTGGAATCAATTTTTATGGTTCATTTGCTTTTGATTAGCTTATTATGTAGCTAAAAGTGAGGAAATGTATAGCATAAAGAGAAAATTGAAAGTGGGGATTGTGAATAGCTTGGAGTGGCTCTTTTTCCTGTTTTCAGGGTATTGTCAATAAAGAGACTTTTTTATTGTTAATGATTTTTAGATTACTGACTCATTAGTTATGTAAAGAAATCCTAATTGGCCAACTACAAGGTGAATAATACAGTCCTCGTGGAGGGAACAGCCTGAATGGAGATGGCTATGCTTCTGAGAGATATTGATACTTATCTATGGTAAACATTCTGCGGGAGCCCTTCATTTAACAAGATACAAGTTAGCATATGTTAAATTAAAATACAAATTACTTTCTTAACTAATTGGTCAAGGTACTAATTCACTGAGCAAGGTTATTTCTAAATATTTAAGTTACTTAACAATTTTAAAGGAAGTACAAAATATACTGGTTAAAAATATTTAGCTTTTATTATTAAGAGAGTAATTTACCTATGTTACTTTGCTATGTCCTGAGTAAACTTATTCAGCATTTTTATATTATGCTTAAACAATTTCATATATTCTCTCATAACATCTTATTAAGCAGATTATTATGTTAAATTAATGGGGTTTCCTGACCTGCTCATGGTCACAAGATTAGCATCACAGCAGGTACTACAAAACCAGCTTTGTCTGCCTCTATATTAGTTTCTTCCTTTTCTTCTCTTTTGAATTCTTCTTTTTCCTTTTATTTTCTTTTTATTACCCCAATTAATGACTACTAGATAATGCATTCATAAGCAATATTGCCAGGCTCTAAAAAAGAGAATAGTGCAGAAAGACATTCAGTAATGTGAAGATCTGTTAGAATGAAGGGATTTTATGTAGCACAGCGTTTCCTTGGGTGGCTATAGGTAAATGGACCACTTAATAGAGAGTCATTACTTATCTCCACAAGCCCAGAGACTTGTAGCTTTTCCACTTTCTTTGCAAATGTTAAAAATAAAAATGTGCACATTACAAATGCACATTCCAACAATGCAGGCAGAGTAAAATGGAGGTCTGCAATTGGCCCTTTCCCTACTTGGGTTTACCCAGTGACTGTCAGCAACAATATTTTCTACTGTCATATGCTATTATCCACATGTAGAATAAACCCAGAAAAATACATAAAAATTATTCTACTTCTGGATATCTATTTTATTTGAAAAATGAACCAACGAATGGAAGATCACAGACAATATTTAAAGAGGACAACAATGTCAATGCGTAGCACGTACTGATTCAGCAAATCTTAAAAAAAAATAGATGATATCTTTATATCTTTCTACACTCGCTGTCTACAATGAGTTAGAAAAACTATACACAGAGAAGTTAGGCAAGAAATATAAATTACTGAGATTGGTTCAAGATGGCGGAGTAGAAGGACGTGCTCTCACTCCTTCTTGCAAGAACACCAGAATCACAACTAACTGATGAACAATCATCAACAAGAAGACACTGGAACTCACCAAAAAAGATATCCCATGTCCAAAGACAAAGGAGAAGCCACAAAGAGATGGTAGGAGGGGCGGAACCACAATAAAATCAAATCCCATAACTGCTGGGTGAGTGATGCACAAACTGGAGAACAGTTATACCAAAGAAGTCCACCCACTGGAGTAAAGGTTCTGAGCCCCATGTCAGGCTTTCTAATCTGGGGGTCTGGCAATGGGAGGAGGAATTCCTAGAGAATCAGACTTTGAAGCCTAGTGGGATTTGATTGGAGAATTTTGACAGGACTGGGGGAAACAGAGACTCCACTCTTGGAGGGCACACACAAAGTAGTGTGCTCATCAGGACCCAGGGGAAGGAGCAGTGATCCCATAGGAGACTGAACCAGACCTACCTGCTAGTGTTGGGGGTCTCCTGCAGAGGTGGGGCATGGCTGTGTGTCACCGTGAGGACAAGGACACTGGCAGCAGAAGTTCTGGGAAGTAGCCCTTGGCGTGAGCCCTCCCAGAGTCTGCCATTAGCCCCACCAAAGAGCCTGGGTAGGCTCCAGTGTTGGGTTGCCTCAGGCCAAAAAGCAGACAGGGAGGGAAACAAGCCCCACACATAAGCAGTCAAGTGGATTAAAGTTTTACTGAGCTCTGCCCAAAAAAGCAACAGCCACCTGTAGCCACCACCAGTCCCTCCCATCAGGAAACTTGTACAAGCCTCATCTACCAGAGGGCAGACAGCAGAAGCAAAAAGAACTACAATCCTGCAGCCTGTGGAAGAAAAACCACATTCACATACAGATAGACAAGATGAAAAGGCAGAGGGCTGTGTACCAGATAAAGGAACAAGATAAAACCCCAGAACAACAACTAAATGAAGCGGAGATAGGCAACCTTCCAGAAAATTCAGAATAATGATAGTAAAGATGATACAGGACCTCAGAAAAACAATGGAGACAAAGATAGAGAGGATGCAAGAAACATTTAACAAAGATCAAGAAGAATTAAAGAACAAACAGAGAAGAACACAATAACCGAAATGAAAACTACACTAGAAGGAATCAATAGCAGAATAACTGAGGCAGAAGAACGGATAAGTGACCAGGAAGG
The DNA here is from genome assembly GCF_005190385.1 of Monodon monoceros. NCBI lineage: Eukaryota > Metazoa > Chordata > Mammalia > Artiodactyla > Monodontidae > Monodon > Monodon monoceros. The sequence goes on along the minus strand of NW_021703784.1, from coordinate 41,647,455 downwards.
CAGAATGGTGGAATTCACTGCTGTAGAACAGAATAAAGAAAAAATAATGAAAAGAAATGAAGACAGCCTAAGAGACCACTGGGACAACATTAAACACAACAACATTCACATTAAAGGGGTCCTAAAAGGAGAAGAGAGAGAGAAAGGACCTGAGAAAATATTTGAAGAGACTATAGTCAAAAACTTCCCTAACGTGGGAAAGGAAATAGCCACCCAAGTCCAGGAAGTGCAGCATGCAAATGGAAATCAAAAGAAAGCTGAAGTAGCAATTCTCACATAAGACAAAATGGACTTTAAAAGAAAAACTATTACAAGAGACAAACCAGGACACTACCTAATGATCAAGGGATCAATCCAAGAAGAAGATATAACAAATGAAAATATTTATGCACCCAACATAGGAGCACCCCAATACATAAGGCAAATACTAACAGCCATAAAAGGGGAAATCAACAGTAACACAATCATAGTAGGGGGCTTTAACACTCTACTTTCACCAATGGACAGATCATCCAAAATGAAAATAAACAAGGAAACACAAGCTTTAAATGATACATTAAATGAGATAGACTTTGTTGATATATATAGGACATTCCATCCAAAAACAACAGAATACACATTTTTCTCAAGTGCTCATGGAACATTCTTCAGGTCACAAATCAAGTCTTGGTAAATTTAAGAAAATTGAAATCATATCAAGTATCTTTTCCGACCACAACACTATGAGACTAAATATCAAATACAGGAAAAAATATGTAAAAAATACAAACACATGGAGGCTAAAAAATACACTACTTAATAGCCAAGAGATCACTGAAGAAATCAAAGAGGATATCAAAAAATACCTAGAAACAAATGACAATGAAAACACGATGACCCAAAACCTATGGGATGCAGCAAAAGCAGGTCTAAGAGGGAAGTTAATAGCAATACAATCCTACCTTAAGAAACAAGAAACATCTCAAATAAACAACCTAACCTTACACCTAAAGCAATTAGAGAAAGAATAACAAAAAAACCACAAGGTTAGCAAAAGGAAAGAAATCATAAAGATCAGTTCAGAAGGAAACGATAGCAAAGATCAATAAAACTAAAAGCTGGTTCTTCAAGAAGATAAAAAGAATTGATAAAACATTAGCCAGACTCATCAAGAAGAAAAGGAAAAGGACTCAAATCAATAAAATTAGAAATGAAAAAGTAGAAGTAACAGCTGACACTGCAGAAATACTAAGGATCATGAGAGATTACTACAAGCAACTAGATGCCAATAAAATGGACAACCTGGAAGAAATAGACAAATTCTTAGAAATGCACAACCTTCTGAGACTGAACCAGGAAGAAATAGAAAATATGAACAGACCAATCACAAGCACTGAAATTGAAACTGTGATTAAAAATCTTCCAACAAACAAAAGCCCAGGACCACATGGCTTCATAGGCAAATGCTATCAAACATTTAGAGAAGAGCTAACACCTATCCTTCTCAAACTCTTCCAAAATACAGCAGAGAGAGGAACACTCCCAAACTCAATCTACGAGGCCACCATCACCCTGATACCAAAACCAGACAAAGATGTCACAAAGAAAGAAAACTACAGGCCAATATTACTGATGAATATAGATGCAAAAATCCTCAACAAAATACTAGCAAACAGAATCCAACAGCACATTAAAAGGATCATACACCATGATCAAGTGGGGTTTATTCCAGGAATGCAAGGATTCTTCAATATATGCAAATCAGGCAACATGGTACACCATATTAACAAATTGAAGGAGAAAAACCATATGATCATCTCAATCGATGTAAAGAAAGCTTTCGACAAAATTCAACGCACATTTATTATAAAAACCCTGCAGAAGGTAGGCATAGAGGGAACTTTCCTCAACATAATACCGGCCATATATGACAAATCCACAGCCAACATCGTCGTCAATGGTGAAAAATTGAAACCATTTCCACTAAGATCAGGAACAAGACAAGGTTGCCCACTCTCACCACTATTATTCATCATAGTTTTGGAAGTTATAGCCACAGCAATCAGAGAAGGAAAAGAAATAAAAGGAATACAAATGCAAAAAGAAGAAATAAAGCTGTCACTGTTTGCAGATGAGATGATACTATACATAGAGAATCATAAACATGCTACCAGAAATCTACTAGAGCTAATCAATGAATTTGGTAAAGTTGCAGGATTCAAAATTGATGCACAGAAATCTCTAGAATTCCTATAAACTAATGATGAAAAATCTTAAAGTGAAATCAAGAAAACACTCCCATTTACCACTGCAAAAAAAAGAATAAAATATCTAGGAATAAACCTACCTAAGGAGACAAAACACCTGTATGCAGAAAATGGTAAGACACTGATGAAAGAAATTAAAGATGACACAAATAGATGGAGAGATATACCACGTTCTTTACTGGAAGAATCAACATTGTGAAAATGACTCTACTACCCAAAGCAATCTACATATTCAATGCAATCCCTATCAAACAACCACTGGCATTTTTTCACAGAAGTAGAACAAAAAAATTTCAAAATTTGTATGGAAACATAGAAGACCCCAAATAGCTAAAGCAATTTTGAGAAAGAAAAACAGAGCTGGAGGAATCAGGCTCCCTGACTTCAGACTATACTACAAAGCTACAGTAATCAAGACAGTATGATACAGGCACAGAAACAGAAATATAGATGAACGGAACAGGATAGAATGCCCAGAGATAAACCCAGGCACATATGGTCACCTTATCTTTGATAAAGGAGGCAAGAATATACAGTGGAGAAAAGGCAGCCTCTTCAATAAGTGGTGCTGCTAAAACTGGACAGATACATGTAAAAGTATGAAATTAGAACACTCCCTAACACCATACACAAAAATAAACTCAAAATGGATTAAAGACCTAAATTTAAGGTCAGACAATATCAAACTCTTAGAGGAAAGCATAGGCAGAACACTCTATGGCATAAATCACAGCAAGATCCTTTTTGACCCACCTCTTAGAGAAATCAAAATAAAAACAAAAGTAAACACATGGGACCTAATGAAATTTAAAAGCTTTTGCACAGCAATGGAAACCATAAACAAGAAGAAAAGACAACCCTCACAATGGGAGAATATATTTGCAAATGAAGCAACTGACAAAGGATTAATCTCCATAATTTACAAGCAGCTCATGCAGCTCAATATCAAAAATCAAACAACCCAATCCAAAAGTGGGCAGAAGACCTAAATAGACATTTCTCCAGAGAAGATATACAGGTTACCAACAAACACATGAAAGAATGCTCAACATCATTAATCGCTAGAGAAATGCAAATCAAAACTACAATGAGATATCATCTCACACCAGACAGAATGGCCATCGTCAAAAAATCTGCAAACCATAAATGCTGGAGAGGGTGTGGAGAAAAGGGAACCCTCTTGTATGTTGGTGGGAATGTAAATTGATACAGCCACTATGCAGAACGGTATGGAGGTTCCTTAAAAACCTCAAAATAAAATTACCATGTGACCCAGCAATCCCTCTACTGGGCATATACCCAGAGAAAACCATAATTCAAAAGACACATGCACCCCAATATTCATTGCTGTGCTATTTACAATAGCCATGTCATGGAAACAACCTAAATACCCATCAACAGACTAATGGGTAAAGAAGATGTGGTACATATATACAATGCAATATTACTCAGCCATAAAAAGGGATGAAATTGGGTCATTTGTAGAGTTATGGATGAATCTAGAGACTGTCATACAGAGTGAAGTCAGAAAGAGAAAAACAAATGTCATATATTAACGCATATATGTGGAACCTAAAAAAATGGTACAGGAACTGGTTTGCAGGGCAGAAATAGAGACACAGATGTAGAGAACAAATGTATGGACACCAATGGGGGAAAGCAGAGTGGGGTGGGGATTGGGGTGTGATGAATGGGGAGATTGGGATTGGCATGTATACACTGATGTGTATAAAATGGTTGACTAATAAGAGCCTGTTGTATAAAAAATAAATAAAATTCAAAAAAAAAAGAAAAAAGAGAAATAAAAAACCCACCCCTGAAGGGTAAGCTGGGATGAAATGAGAGAGTGGCATGCACACATATACACTATCAAATGTAAAATAGATAGCTAGTGGAAAGCAGCCACATGGCACAGGGAGATCAGCTCGGTGCTTTGTGTCCACCTAGAGGGGTAGGGTAGGGAGGGTGGGAGGGAGACGTAAGAGGGAGTGGATATGGGGATATACGTATATGTATAACTGATTCACTTTGTTATAAACCAGAAACTAACACACAATTGTAAAGCAATTATACTCCAATAAAGATGTTTTAAAAAAGGTTTTTTTAAAGAAAAATACTACAACAAAAAGAAATATAAATTACTGTGAGAATTTTGAATTGTAGACATCAAATACTAACAAATTTGTGTTAACTGAAAACATTATAGTTTATGTGGACTGTAAATATTACTGAATTTACATAAGCATATTTTAAACTACTGTGGCTCTAGCCATCCCTTTGCCAATTTCTTAGACAGTAGAGTCTTTTCTTGGGATTGATGTCCCTAAATCTTCTTGTTAATTAAAAATTTTCCTGCCTATATCCTTGACTCAATCTATATTATCCTATTGACACAGAAGCATACTGGAATAGAAACCAGTTCCTTCATGTCTGATTCTCTTCTACCTCCTTTTCGGTGGGGCACAAGGCACTCTTCTGTTGGTACCAGCACCACCACCATGCCCTCATGTAAAGTGCTATGGTTGCTCCTCTTTTGAAACAAGAGGAAGAAGGCTTTTTTTTTTTTCTCTCTGGTATTCTCAGACATGGACAGCCTGCTGCCAGTCAGCCTGATCCCTAAATTATGAACTGGTGTAGTTCTTTCTGTGTAAACACAACATCAACCATAACAAAATGGTATAAAATGGTATTAAATTTCCTCTATCTACATTTACTTCCGAGGTGATATACTGTCCCATGGATTTAAGTAGACTTTATATACTGATAGCTTTCAAATTTATAACCCCAGCCTCGTTCTTTCTCTGAACTCCAGACATGAAAATACAACAGTTCAGTCAACATCTCCACCTGCATATCCAATAATCCCGTCAATATCAATGTTTCCAAAACAGACTTCTGAAATTTCCTCACCGATTATTCTATATCTCGATAAATGGCACCTCTGTTTTTCCCCAGTTTCTCAAGCAAAACTTTTAGAGTTTCTGGACTGCTATCTTTCTCTCACTTACCAAATCCATTCTTTCAACACATCCTATTCATATGGCTTTAAAATTTATCCAGAACCTGATCACTTCTCACCTTATCTCTTTCACTGTTATCACCCCAGCCCAAACTACATTCTCTCTTACCTGAATTGTTGTCACGGCCTTCTTACCAGTCTTACTACTTCTATATGTGTCTCTTGTCTATGTAATTGCACAAGGTGGTCTTTTTGAACTTTAAGTGGGATAATGTTCCTTTTCTCTTCAAAACTGTAATGACTCCCCTGACATTCAAGGTGCTTTGCTAAGGCTTCTAAGATCCACATGATCTGACCGTTGTAACATCCCGCCATTACCTCTTTGACTTCAACATCTGGCATTTTCCTCCCTTCCTCCTCTGTGGCAGCCACTTCTGCACAGCCTGCTCTCGTATCCCCTTCATATATCTGATTAAATATCTGGTCAATTAGGGAAATCTTCCAAGGTCATATATAAAATAGTGTTACATACTCCACCTCTCTTAATTCCCTTTAATCTGCCTTATTTTTATTTACCACAAAATCTAGAGTCCATCTTCTTGGATTTCTAACTCTGCCATTTAGTAACTATCAACTTAGCCAAGTTATTCCACGCCTCATTTCCCGCATCTGTAGAGTGAAAATACTAATAATATCTATCTTCTAGATAGACTAAAAAGAGTAATATTTTTAAAGAACGTTAACAACAACTGGCATATAGTAAGTATTGTATGAATGTTTACAATGACTATTATTTTTCTTACTATTACCATTATTATTATACAGAGCACTTACTATCAAGTAACTTAGTGTATGTTTCTTTGTTAATGTATTCCCCTATTGGAATGTAAGTCCATGGTAATTCTTTGTTTTGCTCACTGAATATCTATTTCCCACTGCTTGTAATTGTGCTTGGCACATGGTGAGTACTCAATATTTGGATGACTAAATGAAAGAAGCTGACTATATTGGGATGCATTTCAGCTTTATTTGTAGGCTAGTTCCTGAATTAGTGTTATCCTTTATAAGAGTGAGCTTTCTGGGCTTCCCTGGTGACGCAGTGGTTGAGAGTCCGCCTGTCGATGCAGGGGACACAGGTTCGTGCCGCGGTCCGGGAAGATCCCACATGCCGCGGAGCGGCTGGGCCCGTGAGCCATGGCCGCTGAGCCTGCGCGTCCGGAGCCTGTGCTCCGCAACGGGAGAGGCCACAACAGTGAGATGCCCGCATACCACAGAAAAAGAGTAAGCTTTCTGCTGGAATATAATAAGGATCAAGAAAAATAGTATGTTGTATTTATATTGGCTTTTATTCTTCACCAAGAAAATGTCTGCAAAGTGCACTGGAAGCAAATCTTTCTAAACCTTCAGACTTTTATGGTCACCATACAGAAAGTTCTAATATAGAATATTTTGGATATGTTATTGTAAATTTATTGTAGATACTTTACTGTGAATAATATTCTCCAAGGGCCAATGTTACCTTGAAAGTTTTAGAGCAGAGGTGAGTTTATTGTGATAACTTTAACTTAGATTTCCCTTATAGTGATTCCCTGAATTATGGGCTAGCTTGAGAATGCAGAAGGATTTCCATCTTAAATATACACTTACTAGTGTTCAAAGTATTTATCATAGTCTTTTCTTCATCTTTTACAAAAAAAAGGGAAGAGAAGGTATATCTAAATCAGAAAGGCCAGAAATACAGCACAAATAATTGATAATGTAGCTCTCTATATATCTTGCATCCAATTTATACTTCCCTGATGTACCCCTGTGCCCTACTCCTAACCAACCATTTCTCGTGCCCATCCAGAGTGATCTATTTATTTTTCTATCTTAACACAAAGGACTATCTTAATTCATTCATCTATATTGTCAGCAGACTATAAAATTATGTAAGTTTTCTGAATAATTGAATATGTAAAGTTCAAACAGTTTTCCACTATCATTGCCACCTCTCCCATTGCCTCAGACATTTATAATTATACTCCATCTTCTTATCCTGTTACACTGACCAATTTTCTTTTTCACAGAAGCTGATGGTTTTAAACAATAATCAAAACCTCTTGCCGACTTGGGCAAAATATTAACACTGATGTAGGTGGAGTCCACTGCAAATACTGAGATGTCTAGGTCCCAGGAGGACCAGAGACTCAAAACCATTGGTGCACCCTGTTTGTGATTAAGCACATCCACAACATCATAGATTCAAGTAGATAATGCCACCAAGGTGAGCAACTATCGCATTTTACCTGGTTTTCTCTATCTCTCTGAAATTTGTTTTTCCCTTAGCTTAATCACTGGGAAAAGCAGGGTGAAATAATTAAATTTCAATTAGATTCTCTCTCACCCAACTCTCTGCACCCTTATCTCAAAAGGCAAGGAACTGGTTTTAGGGTGCTCAGCATCCTGTTTTGAAAACATGATAATGATGCCCTATGGAGCTATATACCATCCAGTAAAGTACACTAGTACTTACCTTATGAATTCACAAAGACAGCCTAGAAATCAAATTACTGCTCATTGTGTTTTTTCTTTCTCAGAGGAAACTTCAAATATTTGCACTTATATCTTTGAAAGAGCTTAGAACCTTATTTATAGCTGTATAAATTAGAATTAAAGTTATATGAATAGCTTTTATTTCCTAAAATGATATTGAATATTCAAAGACGTATGTGAGTCTCAAGTGCCCTTAGTCTCCCTGGAGACAGCCTGCAATTTGCTTCTTTCGAGTAGGAAATATGTTTTACTTGATCTCTGAAGAAACCACACACGGCTAGAAAAATGGAACTTCTCTTTAAATCAGAAATATTCCAATATGTCTGAACAATAAATAGCAAATCCTATTTTCTTCTGAGTACTTGTTCAGATCTATGCCAATCATGTTACCTGTTATGAAGTCAAAAGTCACTTTCTAAATGACCTAAATCATTTTGCTTTCTCACTATGGAAAAGATAAATTAGGAAGGACCTTCTGGGACCACTTAGAAAGCACTTTTTGATGTGGACCACACAAATTGGAATTTTTTACGAAGTAGGCATGGATTAATGCATAGAAACTTTCATTCATTTTCACATACTTAAAATTTTGAACACTATCCTCTTAAATTTCATCTGATACAAACATAAATGCAGCATATTTCAACAAAAATAGCATGGTCATTTATTGACACTTTACAATGAGCAGACACTACAGGGCATCCTATAATTTTCCCAGTTTACAGGTGAGAAAATTGAGCTTCATGAAGTTTATGTAATTTGCACAAGGCTAGACTATATAGTAAATTGTTGAGCCTGGCTTTGAACACATCCAATTCCAGAGCCGTTTTCACACACTACATTACAGTACCTCTCTATATAGAATACAGTCCCGAAGCAATCCAGTATCTCATTGTGAAACTGAAGTTATTGTTATTGGAAAAGCATCTTGATATCAAGACTATGATCATTATCTTAATGTTGTGATTTATCTTTTAAAGATATATGCTTCAAAAATGAGTTTTAAATGAAAAATAAGATGTTAAAACTCTTAGACAACATATCAATAAAATTCTGAAATTAAATGTGCTCTAAATTTTTAAGGAAATTAAAATTTATACATAATTTAATTTAACCTTACTTTGAGATAATTGTAGATTCACATGTGAAATTTTGTATACCCTTCACTCATGTTTCCCCCAATGGTAACATCTTCCAAAACTTCCAAAACACAACCAAGATAATTACAAGAATAGCTGTTGTTAAAAAAGGAAAGAAAAAAGAAAATAAATAAAAAGAAAAAACAACTTAGTGGCTTAACACAAATCTATTATCTTGTGGAGGCCAGAAGTTTGAAATTGGTCTCACAGGACTAAAACCAAGGTGTCAACAAGGGCTGGAGTTTTTACTGGAGTCTCCAGGGGAAAATCCATTTTCTTGACTTTTCCAGCTTGTAGAGGTTGCCTGTATTCCTTGTCTCTCGGCCTCCTTACATCTTCACAGTCAACAGAGTCCTTTGGAATCTTTCTCTTATCACATAATTCAGGCACTGATTGTTCCACATTTAAACGACCCTTGTGATTACATTGGACCCACCCAGACAGTACAGAATAATTTCTTTATTTTAAGGTCAGCTGACCAGCAATCTTGATTTCATCTGAAAGCTTAATTGTTCCTTACCAAGTAGCATACTATATTCACAGCTTTCAGAGAGTAAGACATGGATCTCTTTGGGGGAGGAGGGACATTAGTCTGTCTTCCAGACTTGTGTTGCCTTTTTATAGCCATACCCACTACCCTTTTCCCTCTATGCTCTCTTTCTCCATTCTTTTTTTTAATTTTTATTTTTAAAACTTTTTTCAGGTTCTCTTTTTTTGATGATTTTTTACTGTGGTGAAAGTCACATAATATAAAACACACTATTTTAACCATATTTAACTATACAGTTCAGTGTCTCTAAGTGCATACGTATTGTTGTGCAACTCTCACCATCATCCATCTCCTGAATTTCACCTTCCCAAACTGAAACTCTGTCCCCATTAAATACTAACTCCCCATTCCCCCTCCCCATGCCCCTACTCCCCTGGCCCCTGGCATCTACCAATGTACTTTCTGACTCTATGAATTTGACTATTCTAGGTACCTTGTATAAGTGGAATCAAACAGCATTTGCACCTAATGTATATTGGAATGCATATTTAAGGTTAACTTAATATGTGTCCTGCAAACAGATTTTACCTTCCTTTTTTTCCCCCCTCTGCTATACAATAGACGCTCACCAGCCATCTACTTCATACATAGTAGTGTACAATACCAATCTCCGAATCCATCCCACCCCTGCCCTTGATGCCCATATGTTTCTTCTCTACATCTGTGTCTCTATTTCTGCTTTGCAAATAGGTTCATCTGTACCATTTTTCTAAATTCCACATATATATGTTAATATACAATATTTGCTTTTCTCTTTCTGACTTACTTCACTCTGTATGATAGCCCCTGGGTCCATCCATGTCTCTGCAAATGGCACAATTTCATTCCTTCTTATGGCTGAGTAATATTCCATTGTATACACGTACCACATGCACCCCAATGTTCATTGCACCATTATATACAATATCCAAGACATGGAAGCAACTTAAATGTCCATCAACAGAGGAATGGATAAAGAAGATCTTCCTCCATTCTTAACCCATGGTAAACACTAATCTCTTTCTCATTTCTATAGTTTTGTCATTTCAGGAATGTTATATAAGTGTAATCAGGTAACCTTCGGGAATGGCTCTTTTACTCAGCATAATTCTCTGGATATATGTCCAAGTTGTTTCTTATACCAGTAGTCAAATCCTTTTTATTGCTAAGTTGTATTTTATGATACAGATATACCACAGTTTTTTAACTATTCATTTGCTGAAGTACATCTGTTGTTTCCCATTTTTGGCTAGTTCAAATAAAACTGCTATGAATATCAATGAGAGGTTTTTGTGTGAACTTTTAATTTCTCTGAGACAAATGCCAAAGGAGTGCAATTACCAGATCATATGGCAGACGCATGTGTAGTGTTTTAAGAAACTGTCAAACTGTTTCCAGAATTATAATCCCCAAAGCAACATATGCATGATCCAGTTTCTCTACATCTTTGCTAACATTTGGTGCTGTCACTATTTTTATTTTAGTTATTTTGATATGTGTACAGTGATATCTCATTGTGGTTTTAATATGTCCCCTAATGGCTTAAGATGTTGAACATCTTTTCTTTTGCTTATTTGTCATCTGTATATCTTCTTTGGTGAAATGCCTGTTCATATCTTTGCTAATTTTCTAATTGGATTATTATTTTTTTTACTGTTGAGATTTAAGAGTTCTTTATATATTCTAGATATTAGTCCTTTGTCAGATATGTGGTTTGCAAAATTTTTTCCCCAATCTGCATCTTGCCTTGCCATCATCTTAACAGGGCCTTTTGCAGAGAACAAGTTTTTCTTTCTTGATTTTGATGAATCCTAGTTTGTCATTTTTTTTTTTTTTCAATGTATAGATGATGCTATTGATATCATCTAGAACTCTTTGCCTAGATCTAAATCCTGGAGATTTTCTCCTGTATTTTTTTTCCCTAGATGTTGTCTAGCTTTACAGTTTACATTTAAATCTGTGATTCATTTAGAGTTAAATTTTGTATAAGGTGTGAAGTTTAGGTTAATGTCCACTCCCCCCCCATTTGATATCACCTTGCTTCACCAACATTCGTTGAAAAGCCCATCCCTTTATCAAAAATCTGTTGGGCATACTGTTGTGGCTCTCTATCTGGGTTCTCTATTCTATTCCAATGGTTTAGGTCTCTATCCCTCCACCAATCACACACAGTCTTAATTGGTCAAATTTATGTGTATAAAATTGATCATAATATTCACTTATTTTTCGATGTCTGCAGAATCTGCAGTATATCCTCTGTTTCATTTCTGATGTTGTAAGTTTGTGTCTCTTTTCTTTGTCGGTCCTGGTGATTTTTCAATTTCATTGATCTTTCCAAAGGACTAGCTATTTCACTGATTTTCTATTATGATTCACTCTATTGGTTTTTTGTTGTGTTTTTATTTTTCCTCTAGATTCTACATAAAAACCATAACTAGACAATAAAAATCATAATTAGATAACATTTTGTCAGCCCATTTACATTGCAGAGAACCTAAGGTAACATCCCTTCCAGGGATGGCCTGGATCCAGTGACTGATCATATAGAGATAGACAACACAACTCAACTTAGGCAAACTCAAAAAGGGCCATTCTAGCTCTTGTGCTTCCTGTGAGGTTAGCCAAGGCTGCCATTGGGTTTACATTGAAGTTTAAATTTTGGTATGCCCAATCCTGCTTTCTTCTTCCCCTTCTAGAGCTCTTGTGCCCAAGGGCTTTCCATAATAAATATCTTTTGTGATAAACTCCATGTGAAAGTCTCTTCTTGATGAACCCAACATGCCAGACAGTTTAATAATTGTTGTCTTTTAATAGAGTGATTAGTCCACTTCTCACTTTTTAGTATGATATATTTTGATTTATTTTTACCATTTTACTTTGTGCTTTCAGTTTATCTGCTTTCTCACTTTTGTGTTGTTCTATTTTGCATTCTTTTGGATGACAATGTTTTCTCCTTTCTTCTTTTTAATTGAGAGATAGGAAGTCTTGTTCTATTATTTTCCCTTTGATACATTCTTTTCCCATTTGTATGGTAATTATTCTAAATGTTTCATTTCAGATATTATGCTTGAAAATTCTAAAGTTATTCAAATTTATTTCTCTTCTATAAAGTATTCTGAGGAAATAAAGGCAATATCACTTTGATCTCTACATAATCAAATATTATCCAGTATTATAGCTTTCTCAATTTCAATCTCAGAAAAAAGCATTGCTATGTTTTCATAAGGCAATATTTGCTTATATTTACACCCATATTTACCAGGTTTTTTGGTTCAGTGTTTCTTTATCTTCTGAGAACATCCATCTTTGGTCCTCATGCCTTTGACTGAATACATCTATTAGAAATTACCTTAGTAAAAACTGATTGATAATAAACTCTCAGCCTTTACTGGTTTGAAAATGTTTTTACTTCATCAATCTTCTTGAAATCTAGGTATACAATATTAGGCTGACACTTATGCTCTTTTAGCACCATGAAAATACTGTTTCCCTCTATTTCGTTTACATTGTTACCTTTGGAAAGTCAGTTTGTTAATTTATCTTTTTACCGTACTGATTTTAAGTTGTTACCATTGGCTTTGATATGCTGTAGTCTGATTTAGACACATGCATATATTTCTTGTTGGTCATGTGCTTAGGATTCATTGGGCTTCTTTATTCTAATGATTAATGTGTTATGATTTCGAGAAAATTGATATCCTTTATCCCTTTTTTTAGAATTAGTTTTATTAAGATTTCATTATTTGAGTGGTTTTAATTTTTCAACAGAATTAAAAGGGGAATACACAAATTTCCTGTATACCCCCTACCCTACCCACATACATATGCACTGCCTCTCCCATTACCAACATCTTCTACCAGAGCAGTACATTTGTTAAAATTGGTAAACCTACACTGACACATCATAATTACGTAAAGTCCATAGTTTACATTACGTTTCTCTCTTTATGTGATGAGTGTGATGATTTGGACAAATATAATGACATGTATCTAACATTATGACATCATACAGAGTATTTTCACTGTCCTAAAAATCCTCTCTGCTCCTTCTGCTCATCTCTCCCTGCCTACTTTTGGTAACCACTGATCTTTTCACTGTCTCAGTAGTTTTGTCTTTTCTAAAATGTCATATGGTTGGAATCAAATAGTATGCAGCCTTTCAAATTGGCTTCTGTTACTTAGAAATATGCACATGAGGTTCTTTCCTGTATTTTCATGGCTTAATTGCTCATTTCTTTTTATTGCTAAATAATGTTCCATTGTTGGGATGTACCATAGTTTACTTTTCCATTCACTGACTAAAGAATGTCTTAGTTGCTTCCAAGTTTTGGCAATTATGAATAAACCTGCAATAAATATCTGTGTGCAGGTTTTTGTGTAGGACATAAGTTTTCAACTCTTTGAGTAAAAATCAAGGAGAGTGATTGCTGGATTGTATGGTAAGAATATGTTTAGTTGTGTAATAAACTACCAAACTATCTTCCAAAGTGGCTGAACCATTTTGTATTATCACTGGCAACGAATGAGGGTTTCTGATGACCAATTTCTTTGTTAGTATTTGTTATTTTCAGTGTCCCAGATACTGGCCTTTCTAATAAGTGTGTAGTGGTATCTTATAGCTGCTTTATTTGCATCTCTCTGATGACATATGTTTGGGAATATCTTTTCATATGCTTATTTACCATCTGTATATCTTTTTCGGTGAGTTGTCCAATTGGCCAATTTTCCAATGTTTTTAATCAAGTTTTTTGTTTTCTTATTATTGAGTTTTATAAGTTATTTGTATACCTTGGAAAACAGTCCTTTATCATATGTGACTCTTGCAAAGATTTTCTTCCAGTCTATGACTTGTCTTCTCATTCTCTTGACACTGTTTTTGTAGATCAGATTTAAAAAAAAAAATTAATGAAGTCCAGCTCATAAATTATTTCTTTCATGGATAATGACTTTGGTACTGTATATAAAATATTGTTGCCATACTCGATGTCATTTAAGTTTCTTCCTATGTTATCTTTAGAATTTTTATAGTTTTCATTCTATCTTTAAATCTGTGATCCAGTTTTAGTTAATTTTTGTGAAGGGTATAAAGTCTGTCTCTAGATTTTTTTTTTTTTTTTTTTTTGGTATGTGAGTGTACAGTTTTTCCAGTATTGTTTGCTGAAAAGACTATCTTTGCTCCATTGTATGGCCTTTGCTTCTCTGTCAAAAATGAATTGACTATTTATTTATGTAGGTCTATTTTGGGACTGTCTCTTTTGGTCCATTGATATGTCTATCTGTTTGTCAATATCAGACTGTCTCGAGTACTATAGCTTTATAGTAAGACTTGAAGTCAGGTACTGTCAGTTTTCCAACTTTGTTCTTCTCCTTTAACATCACTAGCTATTTTGAGTCTTTTGCCTCTCCATATAAACTGTAGAATCAGTATGACAATATCCACAAAAAAGCTTTCTGGGATATTGATTGGGCTTGTACTGAATATATAGATTATTTTGGAAAGAATTGATATCTTGACAAAATTGAGTCTTCCTATCCAAGAAAATGGAATATCTCTCCATTTATTTAGTCCTTCTTTCATTTTACCTGAGACTTGTACTTTTTTCTCATGTAGATCTTATAGATATTTTGTTAGATTTACACCTAATTAATTAATTTTTTGGTATGCTAATACACATATTGTATTTTTAATTTCAAATTTCTCTTGTTGATTACTAGCATGTAAGAAAGCGATTAAATTTTATATATTAACTTTGTCTCCTTTAACTTTGCTATAGTCATTAATGACAGTTCACCCTTCACAATGCATGGGTTAGGGTCGCAGACCCTCAGCACAATAAAAAAAATGTGCTTATAACTTTACAGTCTGACCTCTGTATCTGCGTTTCTGCATCAGTAGATTCAACCAACCACAGATCATGTAGTACTGTAGTGTGTATTACTGAAAAAAAAAGCATATAAGTGGACCTGTGCTCTTGGTGTGTGTTTTTTTTATTTGAGGTATAATTGACATAACATTAGTTTCAGCTATACAACATAATTTGATATGTGTACATATTATAAAATTATTACCACAGTTAGGGTAACATCCATTATCACATAGTTACAATTTTTTTTTTTGCCTTTTGTAGTTCTGAGCATTTTATATGATTCATTTTCTCTCATTATATTGGTTATACTTTATTTTTTTATTACTTTTACTTTGTCTTTTTTAGTGGTTTCCTCCTTTATCTTTTAAAATATTGTCTCACCATCTTTCTCTTCTTTATTTCTGGAATCTCCAATTAGATGTATAACGGGACTTTGTACTCTCTACTCATGTCTCTTATTTGCTCTTTCATATTAAAACAGAGTTTTTAAGGTACTTCATCTCTCTGTGATAAATTCCTTGTAATTTTTAGGCTCTATTTTTTGAATAAATACTTCACATTTCAGTGAAATCTATTTTAAAGCTGTCTGTGTCATTTAAAGTTTTGATTTCTATATGTTTTTTTATCTCTATAAATTCTCTGGGAAATTATTTTCAAATTTACTCAGTCAGTTTAGTATTGTCATATATCATATTTATATTTTCAATAACCTTTTATTATCTAGACAGATTACATACACCCATTTTTTTCTATGCCTGATAATTTAAATATTTGGAATATTTTCAATTCATATTTTGTGTTGGTTGTTTCTGGTGTTTTTCACTTTTAGTGGCTTTTTTTTCCCCTTTGGTAGCTTTTAATTGTGAGTTCATATTACTTTGATGTAATTATTTGATGGTGTCTATTTTTTATTTATTTTTGTTTGATTTTGGCAGGGTACTGGGGATACCACTTTAAAATAATCTTTGTTTTTTTTTACTTTTACAAGTATTGCAAATTTCAGATGAAAACTCAATGACAAGCTTTATATTATCTTCTGTGAGAGCTTACTTCTTCTCATTGATAGAATCAAGGTTGATACAATCTAGCATCCTACTGCTCCCTTCAGCAGCAGCTTTATGTGTGGATCTTCTATTAAACTCCCCATTTGAGGCTTATCCTCCTTTCATCACTGTTCTGTATTGGCAATAAGGCTAAAACTACAGGTACGTGTGGTTGGCAATTTCTCCCTCTTGAAAGCTACCTTAAATGCTGGCTTACATTTCAGGATTCCTGCTTTCCCTTCATTTGAGGTGTCTGTGGATACCATACATTTTTGCCAATGAAGAAATGTATTAAAAAGTTTGTGTATGTACTTTAAAAAATTATCATTTTCTTGGGGTTTCAGTGGCAGTGTAGTAGGGAGTATTAAAAATGGAAGTATATATGGTAATTAGTGTTTGTTTTTAGCTCTTAAGCCCAAGAGAAGTATTTTTAGATAAATGTCAATATTTATTCCAGGATAATGGAGTTTAAGATGACAAACTGGTACATTATTCTCTACCCACTCCCACTCTAGGACCCAAGCTATAATATATAATATAATAATATATAATGACCCAAGTCATTATATCAAAGGTTCTGATAAATACTATAATGGTGAAACATAGTTTTTGCCTTAACATTATTTGACCAGAAACTCTTCAAAAACTTCACCATAAGATCTTACCAAATATCCATTGGATATATATTTTGAAGTTATATACTGAGTTATACGCAGTAGAGACAGAGAATGGCATTATAACAATCAGAAGAAAAGAATTCCAATGTTTCCACTTCAATTGCAATTCAGCAGATATAATTATGTTGTGAACTTAGAAAAGCTGAGCTTTTTGACCATGGAGCAAAGACCCACTCTCTTTTATGAAAGCTATTTAGAAAAGGAAGCTCTTATAAATATATTCTATCTGCTAATTGTACATCTTTTCTCTGATGAGGAAACAAAGTTTCTGTGGCTCACCAAAGGAGATAAAACTATTCTCTCTCTCAAAGAGTTCTTTACCTGATTTCTCTGAATTCCAAAATGTTTTAATTTATATAGGTCACATAGTAGGTTTTACAGAGTTGAACTTCTGTACTTTAGTGGGAAATTCAAAGAATACATCAAAGTAGTTACATACTTTTCATGATTTAGAATACTTTACTTCAGTCAGATATACAGACATGGATAAGAGAAGGCAAAAAAAAAGAAAGGTAATCATTTTACAACTAAAATATTTTCTAATCAGAGAAAAACTCAAACAATTGACCTTGCTGTTAATGGCTTAATATATCATAATTGAAAATGCCCCAATTATCTTTTATTATCTGATTTTCATTATAATGAGCATTAAATTGAGCTTTATTGATTTGCATAAAAATAACATATCCCCTTAAAATACAAAAAAGAAAAGAGGAATGGAAACCTAATAAAAAATTGAGGGTTAAAAAGAGCTTTCAAGATATCCAAACGTTAATTAATATTCTATATACCTCATTTCCCTTTTATTTGCCTGAGCTGATGTATGTTTGGACATTTGGGGATCTATCCATGTATCTAACTACTTTTGTAGTAAACATAATTTTAAAATTACATTTTACAGAAAGGCTAAACAACAACAAAAACATTGTTTCTTCTTGTCTCTATTGTACAAAGGAAAATTATATTAAAGTAATAGTAGCCTTGACCTGCTGATAGCTATTTTTTCTCTGTTTTTAACTTCTTTTGATGAATTAAATAAAAAGTTTTTCAATAAGGTTAAAACAAAGGTAACCTTCAGGAGTTTTACAATTTCAGGCCTTATGTTTAAGTCTTTAATTCATTTTTAGTTGATTTTTGTATATGATACTATAAGGTAGGAGTCCAATTTCATTTTTTTTTGCAAGTGGATATTCAGTTTTCCCAACACCATTTGTTGAAGAAACAATCCTTTCCCTGTTGTGTATTCTTGGCTGTTCAACAGGTATAAAATTTTAGTTATGTTAAATGAGTAAGTCCTAGAGATCTGCTGTACAGCATAGTGCCTGCAGTTAACAATGCAGTATTGTGCACTTCCAAAGTTGTTAAGAAGGTGATTCTCATGTTAAGTGTTCTTACCACAAACAAAACAAAGCAAAAACAAAGGGACACAAGGAAACATTGGGAGGGGTTGGATATGTCTATTACCTTGATTATGGTGATGGTATCATGGGAGTTTGCATATGTCTAAACTCATCAAATTGTAGCCATTAAATATATGAATTTTTTTCTATATCCATTATATCTCAATAAAGCTATTTAAAAAAAAGATTACCTTATTTTTCAGCTATTTTCTCCTTGAATAATCCTTTGTGATCTGATTGATGAATAAAATCTTTTGGTTAACCTGGTAACTTTAAATTCATAAATTTATACAGAAATATCCACCATTATAAAAAGCAGAAAATCAAGAAAGTTTATTATCAACTAGTTTTAGACTTTTAAGAACGAAATAGCATTGCTGAGATTTTTCTTAAAAATAGCCAGTTGCCTCTGGAGATTTCCAAAAATCTAGTTTGAGAAATAAAAACTAAAATTTGCAGGTTTGTTTAATGTTAGAATGAGACTTAAAAATTACTTAGCCAAGCCCCCAAATTACAAGATATTCTAACCCAGCCCATATATAACAGCTATGCTATTCTGAATTCTTGAGATGCAATATAAATATTACCACATTCCTATAATAAAATCCCAATTGAGATCAGTAATTTTATTCTATGTCTACTCAGCATTCATAAAAATTTGTAGACGATTTCATGGTCATTATGAAATTGATGAACATATTTGGTGTGACTCCCTAACTACAGGACCTCGAAAGCAAGTCCAAGGGAAGAACAGAAGTCTGACACACTTTCCCCACATGGGTAAATCTGAGTAGATCTCAGACAGAAAGTAACTTACCCAAATTGTTATTAACATGTCTCTTAAGGAAATTCAAATCCTCTCACCCAACATATTGTTCACAAAATCATGCAGCCACTAGTTGAGGCTTTATGACTTACTCTTTGGGGAAGTAAATACTTCTCCTTAAAAGGTACAAGTAAGGAAGATCATTGAGAAAGATTCACAAGTAGCAGAAATCAGCACCAAACAAACAAACAACAAAAGCTTACGTTTTTATGCCTATTTTTACCTTTCTGTTGCAAACATTTATTTTCCCCAGAAGTTAAATTACTTAGATTTTACTATTTCCACACTTGCCCTTCATTGAAATTGTCTATTTGGTGTTTCTTTTTCTTGACAGATAGTAAATCCCTTGAAAACAATGATTCTATCTTATTAGTTATGTCCTCACCTCCTCTATAGTGCCTGGTCACAAAGGTGATCATTAATGATTTAATTTACTTAAACTCTTGTAAACATTGATAGAGAAATTATAATCTGTAAGATTTTTTCTATACATAAAAGGTATAAAAATAAAGGTGAAAAAAGACACTGTGGATCCTCAAGATACTTAAAATATAGGAGATTTCTCTGCCTCTACTAACATAGAGTTTGCATCTCTATTAATAGCATTTTCACATGAAACTTCTTACTTACTTTAGTTGTTTACATTCTGTTATTATAGTCTATTCACAAGAAATGGATTCTCACCTAACATAGCTAAAGAGGAGGGTACTGACTTTGAACCCCTTAGCCACATCTCAAGTGTACTCAAGGTAGGCAGGGGGAAAATGCTGGGGGCTGCATAGAGATGGGTTCTGCACTCAACACCACTCCTGGATCTTTAGACAAACTTGTTTCTAGAATTTAACTCCAGTGTTTTCTTATTAACATAGTTTAACTCTAACTCTCATGTTTAATTATCTTATGTCATGCTACCAACTAACTCCCTCATCTTCCTTCTTGGATTTTACACTTCTGATAATTTGCCTTACATGACTTTGGACTATTAAGGACTAACCATATGACTATATTCTATTTCTATATTCTGTTTCAACAGCTTGAGATAGAGAAAAAATCTTTCTTATTTAGGAGACAGTATCTAAGTTAGAGCAAAAAAGAATATCTAATAGCCCAATATATCCGTTAGAACCCACTTCTTCCTTCTTCTCTGAAACTTTCTTTGATGCTGACTCCTTGCTTCCCATGAGATCACACTCCTCCAGCCCTAGGTAGAGAAGAATAACTCCTTTAGATCACTGCTTTACCTTGTATGCATTCACTTTCATACTGCAAGACTGTAAGCTCCTTAATGACAGAGATGACTTCATTTTTTAATTTCTGTGTTAAGTGAAATTGAGATGATAAAAGTGCTTGATAAATGTTTGTGAAGAAAGTGATGGATACCATAACTAAAATCTTAGAAGTAGGGAGTAGTAAAAACCAAGGACTCCTTCAGGGATAATGTAGTGCTTAAGGTGAACCTAATAAGATAAGTAAGCAGCCACTATTTATGGTATCCACTTAGTTGGTGAAACTTCATGTCTTTGACAAGCCAAATTCTCACTTCCAAATCTTTCAAGAAGGAAGAAATTACCAGCTTTTATGCTCGGTTATACCGTTCAAACTCCAGCGACGTGGGTTAAGCTCATCTAGGAAATTATGAAGTTATTCTCTGGTGACAGAATGAAGAGTCTATACAAACTGGAGTAAAAGAACACTCAGAAAAGGAATGCATTGCTCAACTTTTCTTCTTTCAAATATTTAGGACATCAGCTTGGTTCTCTTTGAGGGGTCTTCATTTCTCTTCCTATGAGGTAGGAAGGGAGACCGTACAGAGCACTTTTCCCTAGGCTAAAAGCTCATTACCTCAAATTTCTAGTGTTTTAAAAGCAGGATGGGGTGAGGTGGGGATCAAAGGAGTAGTCAGATCCATCTCTGTGAGTCCTGTAGGGACACATCTTTCTGTGCCTTTGTGGGAACACTTATGGACTCATGCTGTTCTCTTTGGGCCTTTGGTAGAAATTCTGGCACCAGATGGGCATGCCATTGCACTGTTTGTTTCATGAGAATCCTTCTTTGCAGTTAATGCTGAAGTCAAGTATCATCCATTTTATAAATGCTTCAAATAGCATCTATTTCAGGAAAGAAACTGTCATGAAACACAAAACTGTGTAAACAGAAAGACAGTGTAAACACACTGTTTATAAGACATTGTAAAATCAAGTAACAGTCTGTACAATCCACACAGAGGCAGGATTGAAGTTAAGGGATGGAATCATCTTTATGGGCTGCTGTAATGAAGGAACCCTTCTAGAGAAGGCAGGGTATGAGCAATTGGGTATCCTTCCTCCTCTTTTTCCTCATTGACAGAGTTCTACTTTTGTGGAATTTTGTGGAATTAGATGATGTATTGATTGATTAATAAACTGAAAAAGGTATATTTTTGAAAAAAATATTTTTCTGAATACTGTATATGCATCTTATTTTGGTATCTAGTACCAAGTGTCTAGTTTCCAAAACAAACAAAAAAATAATACAAAGAGACTTGGATTAATTAGAGGGGCTGAGGCATTTTAAAATCTGGAAACAAAAATGTATTTTATCATATAGAGTTAAAACTTGGAAGCTAAATACTAAGAATAATATCTGACATTTTAGTCAAAATATGTAATACATTGCCACAGGGCATCGGTAAAACTCCAGCCTGAACCCTAAGATTGATATTCCCAGTAGCAAGACACTCATGCCTTGCTATTCCTGGAAATAGACTGAATGACCCAAGTTGCTTTTTTTTTTTTTTTTTTTTTGGTACGCAGGCCTCTCACTGTTGTGGCCTCTCCCGTTGCGAAGCACAGGCTCCGGACGCGCAGGCTCAGTGGCCATGGCTCATGGGCCCGGCTGCTCCGCAGCATGTGGGATCTTCCCAGACTGGGGCACGAACCTGCGTCCCCTGCATCAGCAGGCGGACTCTCAACCACTGCGCCACCAGGGAAGCCCCAAAGTTGCTCTTATATTAATGATATTTCCTGTTACACACTTAGTAAAACTATAATCAGTATAGAAACACTTCTGAATTATTAACCTAAAAGGTGAAAGTGAAATGATGGCGGTTAAGAAAAAAGAAAATTGTTTCAACTTCTCAGGAAAAAATATGGTTATTAAAGAAATAGAAAATATAGAACATAATATGACTTTAATTTTACTGGATTTTGTTATTGACTTCAGATATTTTAGAAAAGAGATGAAATCAGAAATAATATGTAGGTTTGAATAGAGAGATTGTCCCCTCCAGGTTTTAGTAGGAGAACAACACCAAGTCGGAGAGTAGGTGGAGTATTTTCTAGTGCTTTATTATTTCTCCTGGGAGGTTTACAGCAAAGTTCACCCTGTTCTGAAGAAAATATAAGTGGGTCATTTGCCTGATACAGAGATTGGCACTTCAACTCTGGCTTTTCCTTTCCTATAGGCAACCAGGAAATAAAAATGTGACGCTGAAAGCTTTGGCAAACATTCTCACAACTTCCTAATATCCATTAGTTCCTACTGATGATTCAAATCTATATATCCAGAGTATACTTAGAGTGACTAGATCTCTACCCTAAAAAAAAATATTGTACTATTTTGCAATTATAAACACAGAGTCTAGGAGATAGCACAAAACACGTTTTTGCTGTTCCCATTTAATCATCTCAGAAGGGAATTCATGAATTCTATTATCTTCTATCTCCTTTTACCCTATTTTTCATAATCCTTTCTTTCATTACTTCCACCCTGTCCTAGAATCCTTCCTCCAGCCTGGAGTAGCAAGACAGATTAATGTTTCTGTGTCTCATCCCCATATCTATTCTGTAAAGAGATCCATATTTTTCTTAGAAGGCATTTTAGTTCCATTAGCACTGTCAGGGTAAAATATCTATCACAAAAAGCCAAGCAAACATAACAGAGGAAAAAAAAATTTCTTTTGCTAATATTGAACAACGTTCAACACATTATTTTCTTTGTATTATTATGCCTTCAAACTATCTTTCTCTGTTCTCTGCTTTTTCCATTGGTTTTGTCTCATCAGGAAGAATACATAAGGAAAGTAGGAGGTAAGGGGAAAAGAAAATCTATCAATTGCACGAGATATATTAGTTAGTGATCAACATTGTAAAGGGCCAGCAGCTAGATACAAATCTTAACACACAAGTCTTGAACCAGAGTGAAGAAAGCACCATCAGAGAATGGACCAGAGAGCCTAAGGGGCTGTGGTGTTCAGGATGATGAAGGGAGAAAGAATTAAGGAAGGAAATCTGTTTGCCCTGGAAAGTTGAAGTGGGACCTTTAGAAGTGTGTGCTACTTCTACTCACTGTAGCCTAGGATTGGATTAAACCTGGAAGATGAATTTTTTAGACAAAGGATTAGGATACCTGAGGACAATTGGCAGGGAAGAGCCTCAGAAAGCAGGGCCAGTGTCACTGTAGAAAACCCTACTGGCAGGACCAAAAGAAAACCATTGACCTTTCATGGTATATACACTATATCATGAAGTCTACTCAAAAGTTAGAATACTTAATTCAAGGAAAGAGATACCTCCCACAATTATCTTTAGGTGAAGTGAACAAATCCATTAATGACAATTTTCAATTGGACCAAAATATTCTCACTGTTGCAATCAAGTCCATGATCCTACTGCATGTAAAACGTATGTGTGCTTAAGAAGATGAATTTGTTTTTTTTTGCTTGTATTTTTACATCTTTATTGGAGTATAATTGCTTTACAATGGTGTGCTAGTTTCTGCTTTATAATAAAGTGAATCAGTTATACATATACATATGTTCCCATATCTCTTCCCTCTTGCATCTCCCTCCCTCCCACCCTCCCTATCCCACCCCTCTACGTGGTCACAAAGCACTGAGTTGATCTCCCTGTGCTATGCGACTGCTTCCCACTATCTATAATTTTACGTTTGGTAGTGTGTATAAGTCCATGCCACACTCTCGTTTTGTCACAGCTTACCAATCCCCCTCCCCATATCCTCAAGTACATTCTCTAGTAGATCTGTGCCTTTATTTCTGTCTTACCCCTAGGTTCTTCATGACATTTTTTTTTCTTAAATTCCATATATATGTGTTAGCATACGGTATTTGTCCTTCTCTTTCTGACTTACTTCACTCGGTATGACAGACTCTAGGTCCATCCACCTAATTATAAATAGCTCAATTTCCTTTCGTTTTATGGCTAAGTAATATTCCATTGTATATTTCTGCCATATCTTCTATATCCATTCATGCAATGATGGACACTTAGGTTGTTTCCATCTCCTGTCTATTGTAAATAGAGCTGCAATGAACATTTTGGTACATGACTCTTTTTGAATTATGGTTTTCTCAGGGTATATGCCCAGTAGTGGGATTGCTGGATTATATGGTAGTTCTATTTGTAGTTTTTTAAGGAACCTCCATACTGTTCTCCATAGTGGCTGTACCAATTCACATTCCCACCAGCAGTGCAAGAGTGTTCCCTTGTCTTCACACCCTCTCCAGCATTTATTGTTACTAGATTTTTTGATGATGGCCATTCTGACTGGTGTGAGATGATATCTCATTGTAGTTTTAATTTGCATTTCTCTAATGATTAATGATGTTGACCATTCTTTCATGTGTTTGTTGGCAGTCTGTATATCTGCTTTGGAGAAATCTCTACTTAGGTCTTCTGCCCATTTTTGGATTCGGTTGTTTGTTTGTTTGTTATTGAGCTGCATGAGCTGCTTGTAAATTTTGGAAATTAATCCTTTGTCAGTTGCTTCATTTGCAAATATTTTCTCCCATTTTGAGGGTTGTCTTTTGGTCTTATTTATGGTTTCCTTTGTTGTGCAAAAGCTTTGAAGTTTCATTAGGTCCAATTTGTTCATTTTTGTTTTTATTTCCATTTCTCTGGAAGGTGGGTCAAAAAGGATATTGCTGTGTGATTTATGTCATGGAGTTCTCTGCCTATGTTTTCCTCTAAGAGTTTGATAGTTTCTGGCCTTACATTTAGGTCTTTAATCCTTTTTGAGTTTATTTTTGTGTATGGTGTTAGGGAGTGATCTAATCTCATACTTCTACATGTACCTGTCCAGTTTTCCCATCACCACTTATTGGAGAGGCTGTCCTTTCTCCACTGTACATTCCTGCCTCCTTTATCAAAGATAGGGTGACCATATGTGCGTGGGTTTATCTCTGGGCTTTCTATCCTGTTCCATTGATCTATCTTTCTGTTTTTGTGCCAGTACCATACTGTCTTGATTACTGTAGCTTTGTAGTATAGTCTGAAGTCAGGGAGCCTGATTCCTCCAGCTCGATTTTTCGTTCTCAAGATTGCTTTGGCTATTCGGGATCTTCTATGTTTCCATACAATTGTGAAATTTTTTGTTCTAGTTCTGTGAAAAATGCCAGTGGTTGTTTCATAGGTATTGCATTGAATCTGTAGATTGCTTTGTGTAGTAGAGTCATTTTCACAATGTTGATTCTTCTAATCCAAGAACATGGTATATCTCTCCATCTATTTGTATCATCTTTAATTTCTTTCATCAGTGTCTTATAATTTTCTGCATAAGGTCTTTTGTCTCCTTAGGTAGGTTTATTCCTAGATATTTTATTCTTTTTGTTGCAATGTAAATGGGAGTGTTTTCTTGATTTCACTTTCAGATTTTGCATCATTAGTGTATAGGAATGCAAGAGATTTCTGTACTTTAATTTTGTATCCTGCTACTTTACCAAATTCATTGATTAGCTCCAGTAGTTTTCTGGTAGCATCTTTAGGATTCTCTATATATAGTATCATGCCATCTGCAAACAGTGACAGCTTTTCTTATTTTCCGATTTGGATTCTTTTATTTCCTTTTCTTCTCTGATTGCTGTGGCTAAAACTTCCAAAACTATGTTGAATAAGAGTGGTGAGAGTGGGCAACCTTATCTTGTTCCTGATCTTAGTGGAAATGCTTTCAGTTTTTCACCATTGAGGGCGATGTTGGCTGTGGGTTTGTCATATATGGCCTTTATTATGTTAAGGAAAGTTCCCTCTATGCCTACTTTCTCCAGGGTTTTTATCATAAATGGGTGTTGAATTTTGTCGAAAGCTTTCTCTGCATCTCTTGAGATGATCATATGGTTTTTCTCCTTCAATTTGTTAATATGGTGTATCATGTTGTTAGATTTGTGTATATTGAAGAATCCTTGCATTCCTAGAATAAACCCCACTTGATCATTGTGTATGATCCTGTTAATGTGCTGTTGGATTCTGTTTGCTAGTATTTTGTTGAGGACTTTTGCATCTATATTCATCAGTGATATTGGCCTATAGTTTTCTTTCTTTGTGACATCCTTGTCTGGTTTGGTATTAGGGTCATGATGGCCATGTAGAATGAGTTTGGGAGTGTTCCTCCCTCTGGTATATTTTGGAAGAGTTTGAGAAGGATAGATGTTAGCTTTTCTCTAAATGTTTGATAGAATTCACCTGTGAAGCCATCTGGTCCTGGGCTTTTGTTTGTTGGAAGATTTTTAATCACAGTTTCAACTTCAGTGCTTGTGGTTGGCCTATATAGATTTTCTATTTCTTCCTGAATCAGTCTTGGCAGGTTGTGCTTTTCTAAGAATTTGTCCATTTCTTCCAGGTTGTCCATTTTATTGGTATAGAGTTTCTTGTAGTAATCTCTCATGATTTTTTGTATTTCTGCAGTTTCAGTTGTTATTTCTCCTTTTTCATTTCTAATTCTATAGATTTGAGTCTTCTCGCTTTTTTGCTTGATGAGTCTGGCTAATGGTTTATCAATTTTGTTTATCCTCTCAAAGAACCAGCTTTTAGTTTTATTGATCTTTGCTATTGTTTCCTTCATTTCTTTTTCATTTATTTCTGATCTGATTTTTATGATTTCTTTCCTTCTGCTAACTTTGTTGTTTTTTTTTAATTCTTCTTTCTCTAATTGCTTTAGGTGCAAGGTTAGGTTGTTTTTTCGAGATGTTTTCTGTTTCTTAAGGTAGGATTGTATTGCTATAAACTTCCCTCTTAGACCTGCTTTTGCTGCATCCCATAGGTTTTGGGTTGTTGTGTCTCCATTGTCATTTGTTTCTAGGTATTTTTTGATTTCCTCTTTTTTTTCTTCAGTGATCACTTCGTTATTAAGTAGTGTATTCTTTAGCCTCCATGTGTTTATATTTTTTACAGATCTTTTCCTGTAGTTAATATCTAGTACCATAGTGTTGTGATCCGAAAAGATACTTGATCCAATTTCAATTTTCTTAAATTTACCAAGGCTTGATTTGTGACCCAAGATATGACCTATCCTGGAGAATGTTCCATGAGTACTTGAGAAAAATGTGTATTTTGTTGTTTATGGATGGAATGCCCTATAAATATCAATTAAGTCCATCTTGTTTAATGTATCATTTAAAGCTTGTGTTTCCTTATTTATTTTCATTTTGGACGATCTGTCCATTGGTGAAAGTGGGACGTTAAAGTGCCCTACTATGAATGTGTTACTGACAATTTCCCCTTATATGGGTGTTAGTGTTTGCATTTTGTATTGAGGTGCCCTTATGTTGGGTTCATAAATATTTACAATTGTTATATCTTCTTCTTGGATCGGTCCCTTAATCATTAGGTAGTGTCCTTCTTTGTCTCTTCTAATAGTCTTTATTTTAAAGTCTATTTTGTCTGATATGAGAATTGTTACTCCATCTTTCTTTTGGTTTCCATTTGCATGGAATATCTTTTTTGATCCCCTCACTTTCAATCTGTATGTGTCTCTAGGTCTGAAGTGGGTCTCTTGCAGACAGCATATATATGGGTCTGTTTTTTGTATCTACTCAGCCAGTCCTTGTCTTTTAGTGGGAGCATTTAATCCATTTACATTCAAGGTAATTATCGATATGTATGTTCCTATTCCCATTTTCTTAATTGCTTTGGGTTTGTTATTGTAGGTCTTTTCCTTCTCTTGTGTTTCTTGCCTAGAGAAAGTCCTGTAGGGTTTGTGGTAAAGCTGGTTTGGTGGTGCTGAATTCTCTTAGCTTTTGCTTGTCTGTAAAGATTTTAATTTCTCCATCAAATCTGAATGAGATCCTTGCTGGGTAGAGTAATCTTGATTGTAAATTTTTTTCCTTTATCACTTTAAATATGTCCTGCCAGTCCTTTCTGGCTTGTAGAGTTTCTCCTGAAAGATCAGCTGTTAATCTTATGGGGATTCCCTTGTGTGTTATTTGTTGTTTTTCCCTTGCTGCTTTTAATATGTTTTCTTTGTATTTAATTTTTGACAGTTTGATTAATATGTGTCTTGGCATATTTCTCCTTGTATTTATCCTGTATGAGACTCTCTGTGCTTCCTGGACTTGATTAACTATTTTCTTTCCCATATTAGGGAAGTTTTCAACTATAATTTCTTCAAATATTTTCTCAGTCCCTTTCTTTTTCTCTTCTTCTTCTGGAACCCCTATAATTCGAATGTTGGTGCATTTAATGTTGTCCCAGAGGTCTCTGAGACTGTCCTCAGTTCTTTTCATTCTTTTTTCTTTATTCTGCTCTTCTGTAGTTATTTCCACTAGTTTAGCTTCCAGGTCACTTATCTGTTCTTTTGCCTCAGTTATGCTGCTATTGATCCCACCTAGAGTATTTTTAATTTCACTTATTGTTTTGTTCATCATTGCTTGTTTCATCTTTAGTTCTTCTAGTTCTGTTAAATGTTTCTTGTATTTTGTCTATTCTATTTCCAAGATTTTGGGTCATCTTTACTATCATTATTCTGAAATCTTTTTCAGGTAGATTGCCTATTTCCTCTTCGTTTGTTAGGTCTGGTGGGTTTTTAACTTGCTCCTTCATCTGCTGTGTGCTTTTCTATCTTCTCATTTTGCTTATCTTACTGTGTTTGGGGTCTCCTTTTTGCAGGCTGCAGGTTCGTAGTTCCTGATGTTTTGGTGTCTGTCTACAGTGGCTAAGGTTGTTTCAGTGGGTTGTGTAGGCTTCCTGATGGAGGGGACTAGTGCCTGTGTTCTGGTGGATGAGGCTGGATCTTGTCTTTCTGGTGGGCGGGTCCACATCTGGTGGTGTGTTTTGAGGTGTCTGTGGAGTTATTATGATTTTAGGCAGCCTCTCTGCTAATGGGTGGGGTTGTGTCCCTGTCTTGCTAGTTGTTTGGCATAGGGTGTCCAGCACTGTAGCTTGCTGGTCGTTGAGTGAAGCTGGGTGCTGGTGTTGAGATGGAGATCTCTGGGAGATTTTCAACGTCTGATATTATGTAGAGCTGGGAGGTCTCTTGTGGACCAGTGTCCTGAAGTTGGTTCTCCCACCTCAGAGGCACAACACTGACTCCTGGCTGCAGCACCAAGTGCCTTTCATCCGCATGGCTCAGAATAAAAGGGAGAAAAAGTAGAAAGAAAGAAAGAAAGAAAGAAAGAAAGAAAGAAAGAAAGGAGGGAGGGAGGGAGGGAAGGAAGGAAGGAGCAAGGGAGGGAGGGAGGGAAGGAAGGCAGAAATAAAGAAAAGAAAGAAAGAATGAAAGAAAGAAAGAAGGGAGGGAGGGAAGGAAGGAGGGAAGGAAGGAAGAAAGAAAAGAAAGAAAGAAAAGAAAGAAAGAAAGAGGATAAAATAAAATAAAGTAAAATAAAGTTATTAAAATAAAAAATAATTATTACGAAAAAAAACTTTTTAAAAAGAAAAACAAAAATGGATGGATAGTACCCTGGGACAAATGGTGACAGCAAAGCTATACAGACAAAATATCACACAGAAGCATACACATACACACTCACAAAAAGAGGAAAAGTGGAAAAAATAATAAATCTTGCTCTCAAAGTCCACCTCCTCAATTTGGGATGATTCGTTGTCTATTCATGTATTCCACAGATGCAGGGTACATCAAGTTGATTGTGGAGCTTTAATCCGCTGCTTCTGAGGCTGCTGGGAGAGATTTCCCTTTCTCTTCTTTGTTCTCACAGCTCCTAGGGGCTCAGCTTTGGATTTGGCCCTGCCTCTGCATGTAGGTCCCCAGAGGGCATGTGTTCTTCCCTCAGACAGGACGGGGTTAAAGGAGCAGCTGCTTCGGGGACTCTGGCTCACGCAGGCTGAGGGGAGGGAGGGGTGTGGATGCGGGACGAGTCTTCAGCGGCAGAGGCCAGAGGGACGTTGTACCAGCCTGAGGCATGCCATGCGTTCTCCCAGGGAAGCTGTCCCTGGATTCCGGGACCCTGGCAGTGGTGGGCTGCCCAGCCTCCCTGGAAGGGAGGTGTGGATAGTGACCTGTGCTCACACACAGGCTTCTTGGTGGTAGCAGCAGCATCCTTAGCGTCTCATGCCCGTCTCTGGGGTCTGCCCTGTTAGCCTTGGCTCGCGCCCATCTCTGGAGCTCCTTTAAGCAGTGCTCTTAATCCCCTCTCCTCGCGCACCAGGAAACAAAGAGGGAAGAAAAAGTCTCTTGCCTCTTCGGCAGGTCCAGACTTTTCCCCAGACTCCCTCCCAGCTAGCCGTGGTGCACTAACCCCTGCAGGTTGTGTTCATGCTGCCAACCCCAGTCCTCTCCCAGTGCTCAGACCAGAGCTCGAGCCTCAACTCCCAGCCCCGCCTGCCCTGGCAGGTGAGCAGACAAGCCTCTCGGGCTGGTGAGTGCTGGTCGGCACCGATCCTCTGTGCGGGAATCTCTCCGCTTTGCTCTCCGCACCCCTGTTGCTGTGCTCTCCTCCGCGGCTCCGAAACTTTCCCCCTCTGCCACGCGCAGTCTCTGCCCACGAAGGGGCTTCCTAGTGTGGGGAAACCTTTCCTCCTTCACAGCTCCCCCACACTGGTGCAGGTTTCGTCCCTATTCTTTTGTCTCTGTTTATTCTTTTTTCTTTTGCCCTACCCAGGTTCGTGGGGAGTTTCTTGCCTTTTGGGAGGTCTGAGGTCTTCTGCCAGCGTTCAGTAGGTGTTCTGTAGGAGTTGTTCCACGTGTAGGTGTATTTCTTGTGTATCTGTGGGGAGGAAGGTGATCTCCGCGTCTTACTCTTCCGCCGTCTTCTCGATTCCCCCAAGAGGATGAATTTGAATGTCAGAGGGATTTAGGTTTGAATCTTCACTACTTCCTTGCTACATCTCATTAGACAACCTGAATATTTCTCAATTTTCTCATCTTTGAAATGGAGATGCACAGAATTAATTAGAGAATTAATCAAATGTATGCAAAATGATAGGGCAGTGCTTAGACTGATATATTTACATGTGACAGATTTTATTTTAAAACATACTTAATATAATGATGAGTTTTAGTCAATAGAGCTAATATGATTTGATGATGGAAGAGAAATGCAGATATTTTCCTTCTGTGGAAGATACTAAATTGTAGGTTTTGCCACTCTGTTTTCATTCGCTCTGACGTTACAAATGGATAACTGTACGAATGTCTTTACAAAGTGTGTGAAGTTTCCTGCCTGATTAAGATGTAAGAAGAGCTTCTGATGGATGAGTATGACATGGTTTGTTCTTGTTTGGACTGTCACAAATTAGAATTGGGCAGTTATTCTTATCTAGATCAAGGCTTTCAGTTTCAATGTGGCATAGCATCTAAGTGTGGACACAGCAGTGTGGAAAAGCTGTTGCCTCCCACTAATCAACACAACATTTCTCTGCAATTATAGAGCAGTGATTCATTGGCTATTCTGTGCACAGCCCTAGTTTTCTCACACTGATGTGGTGGATGGGATGAGAAGAGGTACTAGTCACATAACTTGCTTGGATCAGAGGAGAAAAAGGCAATGGCTTGCTCATCTGAGGCATGGAAATGAACCCTGGACCAGGAATCAGGAAGACCATGGTGTTAACTCTCACCATTTCTGTGGACAAAATCAAGTGGCTTAAATTCTAACCTTCATTTCTCTTAACTTTAAATTGTGTGTGCATGTATGTGTGTATGTGTGTTTGTGTGTGTGGGTATGGATGAAGAGGGAGAGAAGAAAGGGGGAGAGAATTTTCCCCATGTATTTGAAAGAATTGTAATTAGTATTAACTGAGACATTTGCTAAGAAAAACTAGTGTCATAAATGTCAATAGGAGCATATATTGGTGATAGTGGAATGACAGGTTTTAGGACTGATGTTTCTGGACATGTGGTCCTTTGGGAATAGCTAGTGTCAAGTGCCTTACAAATATGAAAGGTTATTTTAGTATCATTTGCCCTACTTCTGACAAACCCATTCTCAGAATGCAAAGATTACTCACAAGAGATAGGTTTGTGAGTAATCACTGTGAACATCTTGCTACAGGAGTCTCAGGAAGGGCCACATGTCCAGAAACATCAGTCTCATAACCTGAAGTTCCACTCTTATGTATATATGTTCCTCATGACATTTCATTCACGTGAAGTGCTATGGAAACTGAAAATGCTGTATAAATTATTTTTATCATATAACAGCAGGAAGAAGTACTCCTTTTGTTATCAATAACTTCAGGTGATTGGTTAACCTTTGAACTGGAGTTAGATTTGAATATTTATCTGGTAAGGAAGTTGCCAGGCAGGAAAAAGGGGTGCTTGGAAATGGGAAGGGCTTTTGAAGGAGAAGGGGGTGGCAATAAACATGAATATTCCTGGATTCTCATTTTTGCTGCTGTTTAATTTTGAAACTAAGTTTGTATTTATTCATTCATTCAATATTAATAATAATCAATAATACTCTAATATGTTCAAGGCACTGTGCTCAGTTCTAGAGACACAGTGTGAATCAACATGTAAACTGTCTGACTGGGGCTAACAGCCTTGTTGGGAGACAAGTGCATAATGGGGCTAAGAAGAAGGTAGCAGAGGAACACATAGAAAAGGTCTTGGGGAAATCAGGGAAGGCTTCCTAAAAAATGTGACATGCAAGTTGAAATCTGAAAATGAGATAAAAATTAGTTTGCTGAAAAGGAGGAGAGGGAACAGTATCCTTGGATCAAGAAACATGGAGTGTGAAGGGAACTGAAATTTCAGTGGAAACTCCTTTAACTCCAATCACTTAATATTATTGCTAATATTCTCCCAATTTTATGCTGAAGTCTCATAGCAAGCAAACTATTCTTTACTATACCAAGCCATTTGCTTCCACTGACTTAATTAACTAAACAAATACATATTTCACAAGAGTCAAATAAGAAAGCTTCTAGAGAAAATTGGTACCTCCACAGGGTAGAGAATGTGTGTGTTTGGCATTGGGAGATGATGTGCAGGAATAAGAAAATATGCAGTATTTAGTGTATGAAGTGAAAGATAGATGTGATGTGGAGACGTAAGTGGGGCCCATGCCATAAAATATGATTTGACGCAGGCTATGGTAAGGAGTTTGGATTTCATCCTGAAAAAAACTGGATAAGCATGTGAAGGTTTTAAGCAAAAGACTGATATAATCATAGTAGTGTTTTAGAAACATCACTCTGGTTTTGGCTGCAGTATTTAAATATTTTTGATCATGTACCTCTAATAGTAAATTATTTTGTCCATTCCCCCTCAATATAATATATGTGGGTATGTGTGAGTGGATATATACACACATACCATTCTACAGATATATACATTATAAAACTTTTAAAGAGTGAATTAACAAAGAATGAAATAAAGTTTAACTAAATAATAACTTTTTTTATTTTTTTTATTTTTTAACATCTTTATCGGAGTATAATTGCTTTGCAATGGTGTGTTAGTTTCTGCTTTACAACAAAATGAATCAGTTATATATATATATACATATGTTCCCATATCTCTTCCCTCTTGCGTCTCCCTCCCTCCCACCCTCCCTATCCCACCCCTCCAGGCGGTCACAAAGCACCGAGCTGATCGCTCTGTGCTATGCGGCTGGTTCCCACTAGCTATCTACCTTATGTTTGGTAGTGTATATATGTCCATGCCTCTCTCTCACTTTGTCACAGCTTACCCTTCCCCCTCCCCATATCCTCAAGTTCATTCTTTAGTAGGTCTGTGTCTTTATTCCTGTTTTACCCCTAGGTTCTTCATGACATTTTTTTTTTCTTAAATTCCATTAGTACACTCACAAAGTGTAAGAAAAATATCCATGCTGTTTCTTCCTGTGGTTGCTTCTGCTTACTTCACTAATACAACATAGGCTCTGAGGAAAGAAACTTTAAGCCATCTGTCTATCTTGTGTGACATTTTTACCTAAAGCTAGGCAATAAAATCCTGTAATAATTTAATGGAACACATAGACACTGTGTTAGTTGTAACGCAATGTAAGGGAAATAAGAATGAAGGTGCAGTGTCTCGGGGACCCCTTTATGTTGCTGAAGGCCTATCCTCCCGGGAGGATACCTGCTTAATGCAGGTGACATGTGAAAACCTGAGAAACCAAGTGAGAGGATAGATGTCTGAGTGAACACCAAATAGTAGCAAAGGTAGTATTTTTCTCATAGGTTTGTAAAAAATTAAGTCAAGAGGCTTTCTAATATTTTCTTCCTTATACTTATGGATTGCTTGGGGGGTTAGTCTTGAGGGCATCCATTTATTTAAGGGGACAATAGTGTATAAAATAGATCATATTTGGTAAGTCACAAGCAGGAAGACCATTCAGGATTGTATTGGCATAGTCCTGGTAAGAAATGATGATATTCAGGACTAAACTTTGGCAATAGGGATTGAAAAAATATAGATATAGAGGGAAGATTTTAAATAGATAGAATCTATTAGGTTTTTTTTTCTTTATCTTGTAATAACTTTTAATGGAGTATAATCTGTAAAAATACAGAATCACTATGCTTTACACCTGAACTAATATAATATTGTAAATCAACTGTACTCCAATTTAAAAAAGAGAAAATGTCATATATCCATACAACGGAGTAATATTTGGCTATAAAAAGGAATGAAGGAACGTAGCACTGAAACATGCTACAGCATAGATAAGCGTTGAAACCATTGTGCTAAATGAAAGTGGACAGTCACAGGAGATCGTAAATTATATCACTCTGTTCAAATAAAATTGAGATACAGTTCACATACTATACAGTGGACCAATTTAAGGTACACGATTTCATGGATTTTAGTATATTCACAGGTATGTGTAACCATAACCACAATTTTAGAACTTTTTTTTTCACTTCAAAAAGAAACCCTGTACCCCTTAATTATTACTCTCCATTTGCTCCATGCATTTGTGAGCAACCACTAATTTACTATGTCTCTATAAATTTCTCTGTTCTCAACATCTCAATAAAACTGTTAACATTTTTTAAAAATTAAAATAAATGTATACAATTACAAGTGATTAAAAATACTTTTGAAAATTCCAAGGACTCTTCCCTGTGGGAGCCCACATCTCTCAGTAAGTCCAACAGAGCCAGCCTTCCCCATGGTTACAAGAGATCTATTTCTTCAGGTGAGTTTGAAATGGAGTAGATGGGTCATGTTAGAAAAATATGCACACACACACACACAAAGAAAGAAAGAAAAACACGAAAACAAAAAACATTTCAACACCAAGTAAAAAATCACTATCTCTCTGTAAGGTTTATAAACATTGCTACCAATTGAAGAAAGGATGTACTCTAATTTCCCATATATGCTCAGTAGGTCTGTAAACACTGAGTAGATTAGCAGGGAGAATGGCCCAGATCATTTAAGTGTGTATTTGTGTGTTTGCATGTGTACGTGCATGAACACACAGGCATCTTTCCCTCCTTCAAGTAGCAAATTGTTGAATTTCCATATATTAAATATGTGTTTGATGAAATTACATTGTTTTTGGAAATCGTTTATTCATTTAGTCAAAATGTTGTTTTTTTCAAGTCCCCTGACAAACCTCTTAATATGCATTCTTCACAGGTACTCAGCAGCTATAGTTTGTTAGTTGTTTTTTTTAACATCTTTATTGGAGTATAATTGCTTTACAATGGTGTCTTGGTTTCTGCTTTACAACAAAGGGAATCAGTTATACATATACATATGTTCCCATATCTCTTCCGTCTTGCGTCTCCCGCCCGCCCACCCTCCCTATCCCACCCCTCTAGGTGATCACAAAGCACTGAACTGATCTCCCTGTGCTATCCGGCTGCTTCCCACTAGCTTTCTATTTTACGTTTTGTAGTGTATATATGTCCATGCCACCCTCTCACTTTGTCACAGCTTACCCTTTTCCCTCTCCTTATCCTCAAGTCCATTCTCTAGTAGGTCTGTGTCTTTATTCCCTTCTTGCCCCTAGGTTCTTCATGACCTGTTTTTTTTTTCTTTCTTTCTTAGATTCCATATATATGTTCTACCATATGGTATTTGTTTTTCTCTTTCTGACTTACTTCACTCTGTATGACAAACTCTAGGTCTATCCACCTCACTACAAATAACTCAATTTCGTTTCTTTATATGGCTGAGTAATACTCCATTGTATATATGTGCCACATCTTTTTTATCCATTCATCTGTTCATGGACACCTAGGTTGCTTCCATGTCCTGGCTATTGTAAACAGAGCCGCAATGAACATTTTGGTACATGACTCTTTTTGAATTATGGTTTTCTCAGGGTATATGCCCAGTAGTGGGAATGCTGAGTCGTATGGTGGTTCTCTTTTTAGATTCTTAAGGAATTGCCATACTGTTCTCCATAGTGGCTGTATCAATCTACCTTCCCACCAACAGAGCAAGAGGGTTCCCTTTTCTCTACACCCTCTCCAGCATTTATTGTTTCTAGATTTTTTGATGATGGCCACTCTGACTGGTGTGAGATGATATCTCATTGCAGTTTTGATTTGCATTTCTCTAATGATTAATGATGTTGAGCATTCTTTCATGTGTTTGTTGGCAATCTGTATATCTTCTTTGGAGAAATGTCTATTTAGGTCTTCTGCCCATTTTTGGATTGGGTTGTTTGTGTTTTTGATATTGAGCGGCATGAGCTGCTTGTAAATTTTGGAGATTAATCCTTTGTCAGTTGCTTCATTCTCAAATATTTTCTCCCATTCTGAGGGTTGTCTTTTGGTCCTGTTTATGGTTTCCTCTGCTGTGCCAAAGCTTTGAAGTTTCATTAGGCCCCATTTGCTTATTTTTGTTTTTATCTCCATTTCTCTAGGAGGTGGGTCAAAAAGGATCCTGCTGTGATTTATGTCATGGAGTTCTCTGCCTATGTTTTCCTCTAAGAGTTTGATAGTGTCTGGCGTTACATTTAGGTCTTTAATCCATTTTAAGTTTATTTTTGTGTATGCTGTTAGGGAGTGTTTTGATTTCATACTTTTACATGTACCTGTCCAGTTTTAGAAGCACCACTTACTCAAGAGGCTGTCTTTTCTCCACTGTATATTTTTGCCTCCTTTATCAAAGATAAGGTGACCATATATGTGAGGGTTTATCTCTGGGCATTCTATCCTTTTCCATTGATCTATATTTCTGTTTATGCGCTGATAGCATACTGTATTAATTACTGTAGCTCTGTAGTATATCCTGAAGACAGGGAGCCTGATTCCTCCAGCTCCATTTTTCTTTCTCAAGAATGCTTTGTCTATTTGGGGTCTTTTGTGTTTCCATACAAATTGTGAAATTTTTTGTTCTAGTTCTGTGAAAAATGCCAGTGGTAGTTTGATAGGGATTGCATTGAATCTGTAGATTGCTTTGGATAGCAGAGTCATTTTCACAATGTTGATTCTTCCAATCCAAAAACATGGTATATCTCTCAATCTATTTAATCTTTAATCTCTTTCATCAGTCTTATGATTTTATGCATACTGTTTTTTTTATCATGTTAGGTATGTTTATCACTAGGTATTTTATTTTTTTGTTGCAGTGGTAAATGGGAGTGTTTTCTTAATTTCACTTTCAGATTTTTCATTAGTGTATAGGAATGCTAGAGAATTTTGTGCATCAATTTTGTATCCTGCTACTTTACCAAATTCATTGATTAGCTCTAGTAGTTTTCTGGTAGCATCTTTATGATTCTCTATATATAGTATCATGTCATCTGCAAACACTGGCAGCTTTATTTCTTCTTTTCCTATTGGGATTCCTTTTACTTCTTTTTCTTCTCTGATTGCTGTGGCTAAAACTTCCAAAACTATGTTGAATAATAGTGGTGAGAGTGGGCAACCTTGTCTTGTTCCTGATCTTAGTGGAAGTGGTTTCAGTTTTCACCATTGAGGACGATGTTGGCTGTGGGTTTGTCATATATGGCCTTTATTATATTGAGGAAAGTTCCCTCTATGCCTACGTTCTGCAGGGTTTTTATCATAAATGGGTGTTGAATTCTGTCAAATGCTTTCTCTTCATCGATTGAGATGATCATATGTTTTTTCTCCTTCAATTTGTTAATATGGTGTATCACATTGATTGATTTGTGTTTATTGAAGAATCCTTGCATTCCTGGGATAAACCTCATTTGTTCATGGTGTATAATCCTTTTATGGTGATGTTGGATTCTGTTTGCTAGTATTTTGTTGAGGATTTTTGCATCTATGCTCATCAGTCATATTGGCCTGTAGTTTTCTTTCTTTGTGGCATCTTTTTCTGGTTTTGGTATCAGGGTGATGGTGGCCTCGTAGATTGAGTTTGGGAGTGTTCCTCTCTCTGCTATATTTTGGAAGAGTTTGAGAAGGGTAGGTGTTAGCCCTTCTCTAAATGTTTGACAGAATTCCCCTGTGAAACCATGTGGTCCTGGGCTTTTGTTTGTTGGAAGATTTTTAATCAGTTTCAATTTCAGTGCTTGGATTGGTCTGTTCATATTTTCTATTTCTTCCTGGTTCAGTATCGGAAGGTTGTGCATTTCTAAGAATTTGTCCATTTCTTCCAGGTTGTCGATTTTATTGGCATCTAGTTGCTTGTAGTAATCTCTCATGTTCCTTTGTATTTCTGCAATGTCAGTTGTTACTTCTCCTTTTTCATTTCAAATTCTATTGATTTGAGTCTTCTCCCTTTTTTCTTGATGAGTCTGGCTAATGTTTTATCAATTTTGTTTATCTTCTTGAAGAACCAGCTTTTAGTTTTATTGATCTTTGCTATCGTTTCCTTCATTTCCTTTTCATTTGTTTCTGATCTGATCTTTATGATTTTTTTCCTTCTGCTAACTTTGGGATTATTTTGTTCTTCTTTCTCTAATTGCTTTAGGTGTAAGATTAAGTTTTGGATTAGAAATGTTTCTTGTTTCTTAAGGTAGGATTTTATTGCTATAAACTTCCCTCTTAGAACTGCTTTTGCTGCATCCCATAGGTTTTGGTTCATCGTGTTTTCAATGTCATTTGTTTCTAGGTATTTTTTATTTC
Organism: Monodon monoceros; assembly: GCF_005190385.1. Taxonomy (NCBI): domain Eukaryota; kingdom Metazoa; phylum Chordata; class Mammalia; order Artiodactyla; family Monodontidae; genus Monodon; species Monodon monoceros. The sequence goes on along the minus strand of NW_021703784.1, from coordinate 41,608,060 downwards.
CTCTTTGATTTCTTCCATATCCTCTTGGTTATTAAATAGTCCATGTGTTTGAGACTAGAATGTTAGTCTCATAGTTTTGTGGTCCAAAAAGATACTTGATATGATTTCAATTTTCTTAAATTTACCAAGGCTAGATTTGTGACTGAAGATATGATCTATCTTGGAGAATGTTCCATGAGCACCTGAGAAAAATGTGTATTCTGTTTTTTTTGGAGGGAATGTCCTATAAATATCAATTAAGGCCACATTGTTTAATGTTTCATTTAAAGCTTGTGTTTCCTTATTTATTTCATTTTGGATGATCTGTCCATTGGTGAAAGTGGGGTGTTAAAGTCCCCGACTATGATTGTGTTCCTGTCGATTTCCCCCTTTTTTTTTTCTTTTTTCTTTTTTTAAATAATAAGTTTGGTTTTTTGTTTGTTTTTTTGGCGGTACACGGGCCTCTCACTGTTGTGGCCTCTCCCGTCGTGGAGCACAGGCTCCGGACACACAGGCTCATTGACCATGGCTCATGAGCCCAGCCACCCCACTCCACGTGGGATCCTCCCGGACTGGGGCATGAACCCATTTCCCCTGCATCGGCAGGTGGACTCCCAACCACTGCTCCATCAGGGAAGTCCTCGATTTCCCCTTTTATGGATGTTAGTATTTGCCTTTTATATTGAGGTGCTCCTATATTGGGTGCATAAATATTTGCAATTGTTATATCTTCTTCTTGGATCGATCCCTTAATCATTAGGTAGTGTCCTTCTTTGTCTCTTGTTAATAGTCTTTATTTTAAAGTCTATTTTTTCTGATATGAGGATTGCTACTCCAGATTTCTTTTGATTTCCCTTTGCATGGAATATCTTTTTCCAACCCCTCACTTTCAGTCTGTATGTGTCCCTAGGTCTGAAGTGGGTCTCTTGTAGACAGCATATATAGGGGTCTTACTTTTGTATCCATTCAGCCAGTTTATGTCTTTTGGTTGGTGCATTTAATCCATTTACATTTAAGGTAATTATTGATATGTATTTTCCTATTACCATTTTCTTAATTGTTTTGGGTTTTTTATTTTAGGTCTTTTCCTTCACTTGTGTTTTGTAACTAGAGAAAGTCCTTTAGCATTGTTGTAAAGCTGGTTTGGTGGTGCTGAATTCTCTTAGCTTTTGCTTGTCTGTAAAGATTTTAATTTCTCCATCAAATCTGAATGAGATCCTTGCTGGGTAGAGTAATCCTGGTTGTAATTTTTTCTCCTTCATCACTTTAAATATGTCCTGCCACTCCCTTCTGGCTTGCAGAGTTTTGCTGAAAGATCAGCTGTTAACCTTATGGGGATTCCCTTGTGTGTTATTTGTTGTTTTTTCCTAGCTGCTTTTAATATTTTTTCTTTGTATTTAATTTTTGATACTTTGATTAATATGTGTCTTGGCATGTTTCTCCTTGGATTTATCCTGTATGGGGCTCTCTGTGCTTCCTGGACTTGATTAACTCTTTCCTTTCTCATATTCGGGACGTTTTCCACTATAATCTCTTCAAATATTTTCTCAGTCCCTTTCTTTTTCTCTTCTTCTTCTGGGACCCCTATAATTCGAATGTTGGTGTGTTTAATATTGTCCCATAGGTTTCTGAGACTGTCCTCAGTTCTTTTCATTCTTTTTTCTTTATTCTGCTCTGCAGTAATTATTTCCACTATTTTATCTCCCAGGTCACTTATCCTTTCTTCTGCCTCAGTTATTCTGCTATTGATGCCTTCTAGAGAATTTTTAATTTCATTTATTGTGTTGTTCATCGTTGTTTGTTTGCTCTTTAGTTCTTCTAGGTCCTTGTTAAACATTTCTTGTATTTTCTTTATTGTATTTCCAAGATTTTGGATCACCTTTACCATCATGTTTCTAATTACTTTATCAGGTAGACTGCCTATTTCCTCTTCATTTGTTAGGTCTGGTGGGTTTTGGCCTTGCTCCTTCATCTGCTGTGTGTTTTTCTGTCTTCTCATTTTGCTTAACTTATTGTGTTTGCGGTCTCCTTTTCACAGGCTGCAGGTTTGTAGTTCCCATTGTTTTTGGTGTCTGTCTACAGTGGCTAAGGTTGTTTCAGTGGATTGTGTAGGCTTCCTGATGGAGGGGACTAGTGCCTGTGTTCTGGTGGATGAGGCTGGATCTTGTCTTTCTGGTGGGCAGGACCATGTCTGGTAGTGTGTTTTGGTGTGTCTGTGGCCTTATTATATTTTTAGCCAGCTTATCTGCTAATGAATGCTGTTGTGTTCCTGTCTTGCTAGTTGTTTGGCATAGGGTGTCTAGCACTGTAGCTTGCTGGTCGTTGAGTGAAACTGGGTCTTGGCGTTGAGATGGAGATCACTGGGAAATGTTCGCCCTTTGATATTACATGGAGCTGGGAGGTCTCTTCTGGGCCAGTGTCCTGAAGTTGTTTCTCCCACCTCAGAGGCACAGCCCTGACACCTGGCTGGAGCACCAAGAGCCTTTCATACACATGGCTCAGAATAAAAGGGATAAAAAATAGAAAAAATGAAGGAAGATAAAATAAAATAAAGTAAAATAAAATAAAGTTATTAAAATAAAAAATATTTATAAGAAAAAAATTTAAAAAGTAAAAATAAACAAACATAAAGAAAAAAACCGGACGGAAAGTACCCTAGGACAAATGGTAAAAGCAAAGCTATACAGACAAAAATCACACACAGAAGCATACACATACACACTCACAAAAAGAGAAAAAGGGAAAAAAAAAAAATATATATATATCTTTGCTCCCAAAGTCCACCTCCTCAATTTGGGATGATTCATTGTCTATTCAGGTATTCCACAGATGCAGGGTACATCAATTTGTGGAGATTTAACCCCCTGCTCCTGAGGCTGCTGGGAGAGATTTCCCTTTCTCTTCCTTGTTCGCACAGCTTCTGGGTTTCAGCTTTGGATTTGGACCCGCCTATGGGTGTAGGTCGCCTGAGGGCGTCTGTTCTTCGCTCAGACAGGGTGGGGTTAAAGGAGCAGCTGATTCGGGGGCTCTGGCTCTCTCAGGCAGCGGGGAGAGAGGAGTACAGATGCGGGGCGAGCCTGTGGCCGCAGAGGCCGGCGTGACGTTGCACCAGACTGCGGTGCGCCGTGCATTCTCCCGGGGAAGTTGTCCCTGGATCCCGGGACCTGGCAGTAGTGGGCTGCACAGGCTCCCGGTGGGGACGGTGTGGAGAGTGACCTGTGGTCGCACACAGGCTTCTTGGTGGCAGCAGCAGCAGCCTTAGCGTCTCACGCCCATCTCTGGGGTCCACGCTGATAGCCGCGGCTTGTGCCTGTCTCTGGAGCTCCTTTAAGCGGTGCTCTTAATCCCCTCTCCTCGTGCACCAGGAAACAGACAAGAAAAATGTCTCCTGCTTCTTCGGCAGGTCCAGACATTTTCCTGGACTCCCCCCCTGCTAGCCGTTGTGCACTAGCCCCCTTCAGGCTGTGTTCACGCAGCCAACCCCAGTCCTCTCCCTGGGGTCTGACCTCCGAAGCCCAAGTCTCAGATCCCAGTCCCTGTCTGTCCCGATGGGTGAGCAGACAAGCCTCTCAGGCTGGTGAGTGCTGGTCGGCACTGATCCTCTGTGTGGGAATTTCTGCTTTGCCCTCTGCACCCCTGTTGCTGTGCTCTCCTCCGTGGCTCCGAAGCTTCCCCCCTCTGCTACCCACAGTCTCTGCCTGGGGGGGCTTCCTAGTGTGTGGAAACCTTTACTCCTTCACAGCTCCCTCCCACTGGTGCAGGTCCCGTCCCTATTCTTTTGTCTCTGTTGTTTCTTTTTTCTTTTGCCCTACCCAGGTACGTGGGGAGTTTCTTGCCTTTTGGGAGGTCCGAGGTCTTCTGTCAGCGTTCAGTAGGTGGTCTATAGGAGTTGTTCCACATGTAGATGTATTTTTGATGTATTTGTGGAGAGGGAGGTGATCTCCGCGTCTTATTCTTCCACCATTTTGAAGCTCCTCTCCACAATCTATTAGGTTTTGTGTTTGTTGAAGTGGGAAATCTTCAGGGAGAAGTCTGAGGGTCAGATGAGGTTCAGCAATCAAGGCACTGAACAGAATCTGCCATGATCAGCTTGTGTCAAAGTTGTGAAATAGGAGTTTGCTTCTGTTAGAGCTCCATCCCTATGCCTAATATTTAAAATTCTTCTTTGAATAATTTTTGTGGTCTCTCCTTTCCTGATATTCTTTGTACTTAAGTAGCCTAGCGCTTCCTCCAGTGGGGCTTATCTTGGACAGTCCAGCCCAACTAAGACATTTCTCTGAGCAAGCAAAATATCACAAGTCTCAGTTCTCAACACAAAAAGCCATGACACTGTTTGTTCTTGTGCTACAGACACAAGTCTTTGATCTCTTGCAAAATTTTCATTTTTTATTGATATATTCTAATAACTCAGCATGCCCATCCTTCTCATGGCATACATGCTCATTATAGCAGGTACCACATGAAGACAATGTCATAACCCAGATGAACATTTCTGGATAAGAATGTCAGGCTAGCAGGGAAAGGTTAGGCTTTGAGTGTGTGTGTGTGTGTGTGTGTGTGAGAGAGAGAGAGAGAGAGAGAGAGAGAGAGAGAGAGAGAAAGAGGGAAAGATGTATGTGTATATGTGTGGCTTCAAAGGCAGCAGCCAAATCTGTAAAAGTATTGAAAAGGTTTGTGATATATTTAAAGTGAAAATTAAAAAGCTCATTCCTCCAACTCATTCTACTTGATTTTTTTTGATAGAATGAATAGTATTGTAAAGTAAAATCTGAAATCATCAATGTCACAAAAGGGAAAATGTCTATTTTATTTACATAATTTTCTATTTAAAGCAAAAATAGTTAATAAATACTTAAATTTCATGTTTTGGGGACAAATTAGTTATACTGAGGTCCATGATGCATGAAACAATCAAAATGTTCAAACTAAAGCTCAATGATATACAAAGTAAATGACTAATGATGAAGAATTTGTGCACTTGCTATATTATTTCATTCTGAAATAGAGTTTAGCTATAATAAGTAAATCAAAGAGTAAAAGATTACTTTAGTATTAAAATTAATTATATGTGTGTATTATTAGTCTAAAATTAATCTAGAACACCTAATCCTCACCATTAAGCTGGCAGTAATTTCTAGGCCTGCTTTGACACTAACTTATAGTTTGACGTAGTGAAGTCACATATTTTCCACATTTCTTTAGTTATTTTTAAAGTTATTTTACCTCACTGGTTAATTTTTTTAATTTATTAAAATCTAATAATTTTGCATTCTTTTGCTCTCTGGCCAACTATGTTTTATTAGTAGAGAAATTAAAAATGTTCAGCTCAAAGAGCTGGGGTTTCATTTGCCACTAACTCTTCAAAGGTTTTTATTGACATAAGCATCCCATCTGGAACTTATTCCAGTCTAGACTCCTCCCTACTACATCTGCTTATGTGCTTAAATCAGAATTAACGATCTTGTTGTTACTTTTCTCCTATTTCATTTTTCATCAATATTTTAATCTAAGTTTAATAGCATGAAATATTGGGGCATATTTTGGAGGAAACATGTTTCTAAATGGGTTTAGACAAAAAGATATTAATGGCACATTATTCATGGTTGTTTTTTTTCTGTGCATGGCATTCAAAAACAATATTAATGGCACATTATTCATGGTTGTTTTTTTTCTGTGCATGGCATTCAAAAACAAATCTGTGAAAATGTTTTTCCATGTGAAATACAATGCCATTAAAATAATCATATTCCTGAAACCAGAAGATTGAGTTGGGTGAAGTCACTCTCTCCTCACAGTGTTATATTCACAGATAAACCTCAGTCAACTTATATATTAAGTGATAAATAAGGTATTGCAACGTATTGTATTCCCAAGTGATGTTAATATACTATATTTGTCTTTCTGTGTCTGACTTACTTCATTCTGTATGACAGTCTCTAGATCCATCCATGTCTCTACAAATGATCCAATTTCGTTCCTTTTCATGGCTGAGTAATATTCCATTGTAAACATGTACCACATCTTCTTTATCCATTCCTCTGTTGATGGACATTTAGGTTGCTTCTATGACCTGGCTATTGTAAATAGTTCTTCTGTGAACTTTGGGGTGCATGTGTAGTGCTGAGAAAACTGGACAGCTACATGTAAAAGAATGAAATTAGAACACTCCCTAACACCATACACAAAAATAAACTCAAAATGGATTAAAGACCTAAATGTAAGGCCAGACACTATAAAACTCTTAGAGGAAAACATAGGCAGAACACTATCTGACATAAATTGCAGCAAGATCTTTTTTGACCCACCTCCTAGAGTAATGAGAATAACAACAAAAATAAACAAATGGGACCTAATTAAATTTAAAGAGCAAAGGAAACTATAAACAAGATGAAAAGAAAACCCTCAGAATGGGAGAAAATATTTGCAAATGAAGCAACTGACAAAAGATTAATCTCCAAAATATACAAACAGCTCATGCAGCTCAATATCAAAAAACAAACAAACAACCCAATCAAAAATGGGTGGAAAACCTAAATAGACATTTCTCCAAAGAAGACATATAGATGGCCAACAAATACATGAAAAGATGCTCAACATCACTAGTTATTAGAGAAATGCAAATCAGAACTACAATGAGGTATCACCTCACACCGGTCAGAATCGCCATCATCAAAATATCTACAAACAGTAAATGCTGGAGTGGGTGTGGAGAAAATGGAACCCTCATGCATTGTTGGTGGGAATGTAAATTGATACAGTCACTATGGAGAACAATATGGATATTTCTTAAAAACCTAAAAAAAGAACTACCATATGACCCAGCAATCCCACTACTGGGCATATACGCAGAGAAAACCATAATTCAAAGAGATTTGTTTTTGGAATAAAGCAGATCTAGTGTTCAGTCCCACCTGCAGTGTTAACTATGTAATTTGATTCAAGTTACTTCTCAGAGCCCCTATTTTCTTTTATGCAAAATGAGGACAATAATTTTTACCTCTTAGAATTAAGATGAAGGTGTAACATCATAATATATGTGTGAATACAAGAGTTTGGAATGTGGTAGACACACATACTTGTTTATTTCCTCCATTTTCCATTTAAAGGGGTAGATCTGCATTCTCTCCAGTTTTTTATTCAATGCTTTACATCATCGTGAAATAAATATCACACTGGAATATATGTCATAGCAGAAGACTGAAAATGTCATCTCAGCTTCACCAGTTTCCAACATGGGACATATCTGGCATAAAGTGCTTTTCATCTGGAAAGTTGTATTATAAACATAGCACCTGAAAAGCTTCTGTTTGTACTTGGGAAACAAAAATATAGGATAGGATAATAATAACTGTTGAATTAAACTGAGTTTGTTAAATAAAAATGATACAATGCACAGTTCACAAATATCAGTAAACAATAAATAAAATAACTGTATGTAGGCTACTTTGAACCAATTCAACAAAGTTCCTTTAGCACATACTATGAATAAGGTGCTATAATAGATGATACAAAGATGAACTCAACATTTTTATCTTCTAGGAGCTTAAAAACTGCTAAGAAACAGAAGAATTGTGCATGGCTAAATATTACATGGTTAAATGTGAAAGCTCAGGAAAATGGGCCACTGTGCCAGACTGATTAGTATCCCTGTCTGTTCAATCTGTCAGTAGAATTTACCAAATGCCTGCTTTGTGCAAGCAATAGTACTAGGACATTGTCTCCGTTATCACCAGGGCCAGGCTTAGGCTGCTTCTGGACTTAGAACTGCTTCTTTTTGGCTGTGTTGGACATTTCTTAAGTCACACAAGGAGGACTTTCACCTGTGTCTATTTAGATTTTTATGTATGTGTGTTGCTCTCTGAAGCTCTCATTTAATTTTTCAAAAGAAAATACCAAAGGAAGTGATAGATTAAATCTACCCTCAAAGAGCCAACCAGTTGTGAGTAAATTGAATTTCGCATGCTGTTAGTTTGTGCTACTCCATGTTCTAAAATGAGTTGGAAAAAGTATTAACATGACCAATTGAAGCCTGTGGAACTATGTTATGACCATGTAGATGATGACACTTACCCTATCCATCTCAAATAACAAGTTAGTAATGAGCCTTTTTTTGTAATTTAAGCCCTCAGAGAGCCTCTTGTGAGTGCCCATCCCTCCACAGAGTTTGCAGTAGCAGACCAAGCACTGGTGATCATAATTTGTGACAAAGCTATGACAGAGGCAAAGAAAGGGGATTGTTATAGGTGCTTACTGATTTCCAGGTACTTTTATATGTATTACTTCACTTAATTCTCATGACAACTATGTGAATTAAGAATTATTATCAATATTTCTTAGTAATACAATTTAGAAAAAGAGAGATTAAATGACACCATCAAGACCACATTGCTAGGTGCAAACAGAATCAATTTCCCATCTTCACTACAGCAAAGTTTCCAAAAATTGCCTGATTAAAAAAGTCCTCATGGGTACAATTTAAAATTCTCAGGCTTCTTCTTTGGAAATTCTGATTTGATATTTCTGGAGTAAGGCCAGGAAGCTCAGATTTTAACAAAATTCATTGTAGGTTTTTTTTTAAACATGAGGCAAGTTTGGGAAATATTGCATCATGTCATGATGTGGAGTTGACCTCAGACATCCCTTTTTATGAGCCTTTTATTTACTTTGTGGCCCCTTACTCTTCACCCCTTTTGGAGTAGTCCCTTAGGACTCTCATGTCAAAATCTACTGCCTGGGAAATGGTTTTATATCAGTCATTGGCACCTGAGTATGAATTTAATTTATAGTGTTTCCTCTCCTGAGGAGTCTGCATTTTTAGCTTTAGCTCAGGATGTAGGAGGAAAGGTTTTGCCTTATGGTTAAAGAATGAAATATTCATAAAACTGGCAGGTGAGGAATGTGGGAGGAATGAATAAGGAGCTATTTTAGGACACTTGAAATCATAGCAGAGGAAAGGCAACCTTCTAGCCCTATGTTTAAAACTGTTCTGAGTTAAATTGAGGATGTGAAGAATGATTATATGAATATAACATTTTTTGTAGGAACTTGGGTGTTCACTTGGAATTTATACTTTAAAATGATTGTGACTAAAAATGTAATGGAAAAGAAGAAAGTCATGATGCTGTCAGGAGAAAGCACAGAGATTTCCCCATGAATACACTGCTTACACATTAGCTGCCAGAAGCAAACATATTTCTGGTATAGTGCAAAACTCACCAGTTGAAATGATAAATGGGTCTTTTGGTTTACGGTGAAGCATTTATCAGCTGAAGTGTTTTCATTTGCCAGTGTAATAAGGGACATTATCCCTTGGGTTTTGTAAATCAATAAGTTACTTATCTTTCCTGCAACCTATGTAGTAATGCTAGATATACTTATAAAAACAAAACAGAGATAGGATAAAATTTGCTTTGATGTAGTATGCAAATACTGTAGCGATAAGCTGAAAAAATGTAGGAAGTTGGAAAGTTCACATTCAGGCCTAATAATAAACCATAAGTGCCATAGCAGACCAGAAAGACAGATATTTTGTTACTGCAGATACCATAGTTCATGTTATAAAGTAACATATTCTGTAGCTCTTTTTTCTTGTTATATTATACTACTAGTGATACATGGAAAATGGAAAGCCATAACACCCAGCACGCAGTATACTGGAAAATACAGTTATGTGTTGTTGATGTATGCTGATACTGTGGTCATAAAAATCCAATTAATTATTTATTTCTAAGGTTAATAATATCGTTGATATATAAATAAGTAAAATTTCTATTTAACAGAATGACAGTTATTTGGAGGTTGATTTCCTAAAGTCTTCAGTGAGACTACCTGCATTATAATTCTGGATTCACATACGAATTAATATCCTACAGATAATTATTTAAACTTCGTGTGTCTTATTTTCCATTTCTGTAAAATAAGAACAAAAAGGTACACATTTCATATTTGCTGTGTTTATTAAATGAGATATGGAGAATATAGTTAACTAGTTAGTTCATTTGTTGGTTAGTTACTTGGAGTCCCAAAGGAAATATATCAGGCACATTCAAATGAAATAATTGAGATTATTATCAAGAGGATTAGTAACAAAGATGTGGGTGGAGTTTGGAGGAATCACAAGGAATAGTACAGGACTCTGAGCAAATAGCAGCAGTGCTATCATTACCCTAAGGCTCAAAGAGACAAGAAGAGGAAGGAGCCTCTGGAACCTTGAAGGAGAGTTATGCTTATTAGAGAGGAGCAGTGGCCTTTTGCAAGGGACAGTCAGCCTATGAACTGTGAGATAGTTTTGGAAAGGAAACTGATGGTTATTGAGGACCTGTTGTGTTCCAAAAAGATAAGATTTATTCTGGTTGCTTAGGTCACTGGTTCTCCAGTTTTGAGATCCCAGGATCCTTTCAAGCTCTTAGAAATTATTAAGAACTTCAAAGAACTTTTATGTATGCAAAGTTATATCTCTTGATATTTATGATCTTGGAAATTAAAACATAATTTTTTAAAAACTGTGTATTAATTTATTTAAAGATAATAATAAACTCAGGGATTAGCATACATTTTCTGTAAAGGGACAGATAGTAAATACTTTTGGCTTTATGGACCGTAAAGTCTTTCTTGTAATGACTCAACTCTGCTATTGTACAGCCAAAGCAGCCATAGACAATATGTAATGAGTATGACTCTATTCCAAAGAAAACTTTACAAAAAAAGCAGGCAGGCTAGATGTAGCCTTAAGACTGGATTTGGTCCAGGAACTATAATTTTCCAACTCCTGATAAAGCCACAAACATAAACCTATTAACATGTTAAACCTGTTAATATAATTGGCATATGTTTTATGATAAACATTTTTCAATATTGTGGGAAAAGAAACATTGTTTCTCATTTTTGTTAATCTAATGTCTTCTTTAATAAAAGAGTTGGATTCTCATATCTGCTTTTGCATTAATTTTATTACAATGTTGTTTTGGTTGAAATACATAAAGAAGATTCAGCGTTATCTGAATATACAGTTAGAAATGTGAAGAATATTAATAACCTTGAGATAATTGTGAATATTCTTCTTTGATAATACATCAAAACTCAACTAGTGGTTATTTTTAAATAGTTGCAATGTGGAATCTAATACAACATCAATGTTCATTGAATATTTTTTATGTTAAGACTACTTGTTATTCTTTTATGTTAAATTATTTAGTAACATCATGCATTGGTCATTTAAAAAATATTGTTCACTGTAGTGATGCAGAGCTTCCAAATGTGACACATTTCATTATACAATATTTTGAAAATCACATTTATGGATCTCACCATTTATCTCATCAGAAAAATCTTTATTGAGAAGGTGTCAAGCTCACAGTTTTCCAATATTCTAATTTTTGCTTGAAAACTCTAATTTTATCACTGACAACAAATACTGTCCATGGTTTTCCCTGAAGTGACAGTCTCACTTTGCTTTTTTTCAAGACAATATCTGCCAAAAGCCTGATTTTGAATAACCGTGGTTTGTTAAGTCAGTTCTTCTTCCAAGTAAAAATATTCCATGAATAAAGCATTCAGTTTGTACATCATACAGTTGCTTAACTGCTGTTCCTCAAGACAGTCTTCAAATTTGGGTATCCAAGAAACGTTTTTAATTGTTATCATTTTATCACACAGAATATATATTTTTTAATATACTTAAGGACAGAAACTTAAAACTTTATTAATTTTTATTGCTTCATCAAAAACATAGTGATAAAAACTAGTACAGTTGGGTGTTATTGCCTTGATTTGTGATAAGGCAACAGCAGTTTTACTCACCATTGTTTTTTGTACCATCAGTGCAAATATCAACACAGTAAAAGGGTAAATAATATTTTAGCATTATTATAAAAATACTTTTGGCCTCACATTCTCCTTAAAGGTGTCCTGGGTAACCCCAAGTGTCCATATACCATACTCTAAGAACTATTGTCCTACATTTTACAAATGAGATGCCAGAAAAAGTAAAAAATTAGTTTGGTGTCAAAAATTCAAATAATTTGTTTATGGCAGAATCAACATAAGACTATCTCTTAACTGTAACTGAGAGGTCTGCCCAGAGCACTCAGCTATCTCATTAGTATACTAAGAAGTCTTATAAATACTTGTCTTCCTTACCTAGGAAGGTTGTTGTAAGCGTAAAAAAGGGAAGGGACTTAGAAAATTTTATATCCCTACTCATTTTCAAGGTTCTAATAATAAATCTCTGTCCTAATACTTCTACTCACTGCTTTTTTTTCTTCTGAAACATGAGTTTACCACTCTGGGAACAGATGTAGGACTCTATTAGGTATGGCTATAGAAGGACAAAGCAGTAAAACAATTCAGTTAATCCAGAAAATCAGGTGGTTTGTTGTCAATTGACAAAGATGCATAGTTAATTTATGTTTTTACTCTGCAATTCTTTATCTTCTTATGATTAGGCACTGTTCTTCCAACTACCAAATGCAATAATGAATTTGCAAGATGCATTGCTTTTGCTTTTCAAAGGTGTTTTAGAAGTGTTAAGTAACATTTCAGAATTAAAGAAAAATGTTTCCATGAAATGATTAAACTTAAAAATGGAAGATATTATGTCAATTAAAGCAAGCCATGTTTCATGCTTAGATTTAGGCAGGAATTAATATAAAAGTAAATATTCCATCAAGATTTCAACTTAACTAAAGCCATTATTTTTATACCATAATTACAGCCATCCCTCTGTATCTGCAGGGGATCAGTTCCTGGACATCCACCCGCCACCACCATGAATGCCATAACCTATGTATACCCTCCTGTATACTTTAAATCATCTCTAGACTACTTATAATACCTAATACAATGTAAATAATATGTAAATAGTTGTTGGGGTGAAGCAAATTCAAGTTTTGCTTTTTGGAACTTTCTGGAATTTTTTTGGATATTTTTGATCCACAGTTGGTTGAAGCCACAGATGCAGAATCCATGGGTATGGAGGGTCAACTCTGTTTCATTGAACCAAGAAACAGAATTAAAAGCCAATGATTCATTGTACCTTTACTTATGAAAAATAATTCTCTCTGCCTTTTCTACACCTCTAAATATGATTTATTAATATTTTCATGACATAACCTGTACATTTCATAATCATCTTAGTTTTTACATGTTAATTTTAAGTTAAAATTATTTATCACCAAAACTATTTATTTACTTGGACTCCAGTCCGTTGTTAGTGGAGTTGGTTAGATTTTGTTTTATGATCTTGGAGTGATTGGACTGTGATAATGCTGTTAATCCCACACTCTGAGTTGATAATACAGCTGATCATTGAATAATGTAGGATTTAGAGACCTATCCCTTGTGCAGCTGAAAACTCATGTATCACTTTACAGTTGGCCTTCTATATCTGCAGTCCCACATCCACAAATTCAACCTTCTGAGGATCATGTAGTACTGTAGTATGTATTTATTGAAAAAAAATCCTTGTATAAGTGGATCTGTGCCGTTGAAAGGGTAAGTGTTGTTCAAGGGTCAAGTGTACAGTGACCTGCCTCTCATACTCAATTTTGTGAAGGTTTCTGTCTTTTCAAACACAATATGAATTCCCTATATCCTCTCTAATGTTGGACATGGCCTTATCTTTTTTGGGGCATCAAACTCAATTCTTGGGTTGGTTTTCTTTCCGGCTCCAACCTTGTCAAATTGCACTTTATAACAGGAAGTGAAAATGGTGAATACTGGGTTAATACCATAAAATTCAGTGCTATTTAAGCTGTCAATTTGTTGCTAAGATAATTTTATTGGTGCACAGAAACCTCTGCATCAGTTCTTTTGGAGCCATTGTCCAGCAGTAACCAACAGCAGGAAGAGACGGAGTGCAATTAGAAGCTAAGTGTGAACTTGGCATCCCTGAAGTTACAAGCCAGGGAAGTAAAGTTCTGTTTCCAAGTACAATTGCTAACTTTTGGTCAAAGCCAATAATGTCATGAACAATGCTCAAACAATGGTCAAAAACAATCGTTTCCAAAGATGATAGTTAAATAACAGTCATAGTCAAAGATTAAGAAGCCAGGAAGATTTTGATTGTGAATAGTTACTTTTATGTGTCAACTTTCCTGGACCATGGCATGCCCAGATATTTGATTAAATACTATTTTGTCTTTGTAAGAATGTTTTTCGATGAGATTAACATTGGAATTGGCAGAAAGATTGCCCTCCCTAACGTGGGTGGCTCTCTTCCAATCAACTGAAGGCCTGAATAGAACAAAAAAGGCTCAGTAGAAGGGAACTTTACTGGCCTGACTACTTGAGCTAGGACATCAGTCTTTTCTTGCCATCGGACTGGAACTCACACCGTTGGCTTTCCTGGTTCTCAGGCCTTCAGACTCTGGAACTTATACCATTTGCTCTTCTGAGTCTGCACTTTGTTGTATATACTGTGAATATATAATAAGAATAAGGGTTAAGTTAGGGAACTGGATTGGCTGAGAGCTGTTTTTATTGTGTACTCCTAAATTTTTATATATTTCTATTTTTTATATACAGAATAAAGAAGATATCATCAGAAGTTGTTAATAAGAATTGAGGAGGGTCATAAACAAAAAGCTATAATAAGTAATTTGTCAAATATTTAACACTAATCAGGTTATTTTAATCAAAATTTATGCCATTCCCTAAGTATAGTGTATTTGTAAAGAAAATTTGTCTGGAGTGATTGAATGTCAGGTAGAGTGTGCTTATACATCTCAAAATTGTTATTTAATTTGAGCTTATTAATGGGACATACTCTTTTATTTATGTTACCAGCACAGTTGGTGATGATATTTTTTCCTTTCTTTCAGTATACGTTACTGAAATCCTTGGGATTCATATGTGGTCATTTGGCCAGAGCTAGAGGCAATCCAAAATTCATTTACATAGGTCAAGAAAAAATTATTGCTGGTTTCCAAAATAAGCATCATAGTGTGATAACTAAAATTTGTTGCTGTTGATACTTGATACATATTTATATCATATCACATATATATCCTGATTACTTGGGGTCCTCTACAATATCAACAGGAGTTTTAGTTGCAATGGATTTGAGGAATTCACTCAGTACAAGAAGCCAGGGTAGATCCCAGGCATTGGAATGAGGAGAGCACCTATAAGTTTAAATTCTATGAGTCTTCTATAAAGTGGCCTGTATTTGAGACCAATTTAGTGAATCTATTATTTTACTTTCTTATATTTTCTTATGAAAAGTTTCAGTGTTTTGAATAGTAAATTGGTCTATTTTTCAAAATGAGAAGGCATTACTATTACTTTAACTTTACTTTTATAAGTATAAAAGTAGCATCCCATCATAAATATTCCAACATAAGGAAAGGACATAAAAAAACTGCACATATATCTACCATTACAAACATTTATTGATATCATTTGAGTGTTTTCTCCTAAAGGCTTCCCTCAGACATTTTCTTTATATAGTTGTAACACAGCACATTATGATAACAGTTCATACATGCCCTTGGTTATAATATCATAAACACGTATTATGTATTTATGATACATGGTCTTACTAACTGTCAGTTTTAATAGATACATAACATTCCTTGGGATAGATATATCATAATTTAAAATTTTAATTTTATGTATTCAAATAGAGAAAAAGTTTTTGTGGGAAATGGAAAAAGGAGCATAGACATTATGAAACAAGTGAGAATATTAATTTATTTCATCTGATTTCTGTTACAGAAGGGGTACAACAAAATAAGTGAGACACATATAAATGACCAACATTGGGCACATGAAAAATTCTCTTTGTGTGAAATATAGCTGTAAGGATTAATGGGAACCAATTCTAATCACCCAATTATAACTTGTGAACTCAATTTGACAGAATTGAGAATTTCAGAATACAGTGAAAAAAAATAATGAGGACCATATATCTATTTGCTCAATAAATTGTACTGAGTACCAACTAAATTTAAAATGTAATATTGAACTGTCACAGAGAACATTTCCCACAGAGGGGAAATAAAGAAGATCAGACAGATGTTGCCCATAGAGATACATACACAAGAAAGACATGTACATCCACACTCCACACTCACACACATGGAAAGTCTAATAAAAAATGAAGTAACTATGGGCTTCCCTGGTGGCGCAGTGGTTGAGAGTCCGCTTGCCGTTGCAGGGGACACGGGTTTGTGCCCCGGTCCAGGAAGATCCCACATGCTGTGGAGCGGTTACGCCCGTTAGCCATGGCCACTGAGCCTACACGTCCGGAGCCTGTGCTCCGCAATGGGAGAGGCCACAACAGTGAGAGGCCCGCATACCACAAAAAAAAAAAAAAAAAAAATGAAGTAACTAGTATACTATGTATGACCTAAATCATAATATTGGCTTTCAGAAGAAGAAAAAATTCCCAATGTGTAGTATCTAGGCAAATGTGAGGGGGTTATAAAGAATGACATTTTAACTAAACCTTTGAGGTCTTGAAAAATTTGGATACTGGAGGTATAAGATAGAGGGAAAGTAAGTTCAGACAGAAGAAAAATAATAAAGAATGAATAAAGGTAGGAAAGAAGAAAAATCATAGGAGATATAGGCAGTATATAAGTTCACAGAGGTTTTAAAAAAGGCAGTACTGCTTTATTAGTGAGTATAATAAAATGATGGTTATAAGAACCTCTTTGATGAAGAAAACAAATGAATGAATGTCTAAATGAATAAATGAAAGAAAATTTAACTTGGGGGAGAAAAAATGGAGATGTTTAGGAATTACAAGAAAGCAATTTAAGAAGTGAGAAAGATATCACCAAAGTAATGAGTATTGACAATAACACCCTGATTCCTTCATCAGACTGTAAACTGTTTCATAGCAGAAACTGTCTTTTTCAATGTTACATCTTCTGTTTAGTAAAGTGTCTGACATATAATAAATTTTTAGTAAATACTTCTTGAATGAGAATGATATTCAATAAACAATTTATGAAAAACTTCTCAGATATCCACCAATTAGAAGTAAGAACCAACAGAAACATATAATGAAGGACCACATGTTGGAGAAAAAGATAATTAGGATAAAGCAGTGTCATATGATGATTTTAGAAAAAGAACAGTAGAATACAGTGTATAAGATTACAGAAAGAGACCCAAGTTAAGATCCTTGTATTTATCTGGAAGGTTATCTTTAGTTATGTATAAAACTATATAGTTTCCACAGGAAGATGATTACTACAAGCATCAGTAGGATCAATTGATATTAACAATATATTGTAAGTAAGCAATTTCACGTGAGAAAATATGATATAAGTAATGTAAACATATTCATTTTACCATAATGGAATTTCATGTGGGAACTAGAGGACTGAGTGATAATACCTGTAGATTATGGACAAGGGAAGGGCTGCCTTTGACTATCCTCCTCTGGGCCATTTTGCTGCTCGTGACATGAGACAGACGTTTGCTGTGGTTGTCATCAAAACAGTGGACAAGAAGGCAGCTGGAGCTAGCAAGGTCACCAAGTCTGCCCAGAAAGCTCAGAAGGCTAAATGAATATTATCCCCAATACCTGCCACCTGAGTCTTAATCAGTGGTGGAAGAACGGTCTCAGAACTGTTTGTCTCAGTTGGCCATTTAAGTTTAATAGTAAAAGACTGGTTAATGATAACAATACATGGTAAAACCTTCAGAAGGAAAGGAGAATGTTTTGTGGACCATTTGTTTTGTGTGTGGCAGTTTTAAGTTATAAGTTATTAGTTTTTAAAATCAGTACTTTTTAATGGGAACAACTTGACCCAAAATCTGTCACAGAATTTGAGACCCATTAGAAAAGTTTAACGAGAAACCCACCGGTTATGATACCGGTGACAGCGTGTTTTATAAGATTTAAAGATTCCTTTGATGGGACATAATGCAATGACAATACCTGACAAAAGGCAGAACTTTTTGTTACTTACAGCTCCAAAGGAAAGAGGGCTACCAACTTGGGCAAAACAGCAGGAGGTTGTACCCAAGGACCCAATAACAGCAAGCTGGAACCATTGTGGGCAGCTTATGTGTAGCAAGTGGGGTGAGGTTAGCTAGGGTTTTCAGGCTTTTTGTGGATTGGCTAATTTGAATAATTTATCTGGCTCCTGATCATAGGGGTTCTCCCTAGTTGTCTGATACCTGACTCTGGGAAGTTTAGTGCTAGTACATAGTCACCTTGAATGTCAGGTAAATGGTTGGGGTGTAGAATTAATCAGCTACTCAAGAAGAATATTTGAAAAGCCTCTCACCAGAGCTTCAAAACTGAGTCAAGCCACTGAGCACTATCTGTGAGTCTTCATATAGCCTTATCTCAGAGTATTTCTTTTTCCACACAAATTAGATGATTGTGTTCATTGAGCAACACTCTACCTGTTGGGAAGATATCTCCTAACCCTGCCTTTCAAAGCCATCCATGAGTAAGGCTGAAGGGCAACCACAGTACTTTCAGCTTCCACTCATATATTGAGCTGAGCTTCCATGATCCACACCTAGCTTTTTGCCTCTTCTGTAAGCTGCTCATAAAGGAACCCTCATCCAAAATGGCCAAATGTGTGAACTGCAGAAGAGGCACAGGTACAACTGTGATGGAAAACATGAGAATTCAAGCTACCTAGTCATGAAACTTGTGTTCTCAGGCTATGTTTGCCTGTAATCCTAGATGTACTCTTTCCATCTTCTGAAGGGTACTGGTGGAATTGCTCTAATTTATGACTTAGTGGGGCTGAAAGAATCATTTCACAATGGGCAATCTGGTTGCATAACCTCTTGATGACTAATGACCTGGCACTCCATCTCCATCAGAGCCTGATTAATGCTAAAATGTATTTTCTGTATGGTGTGAAATGATCTGTTACAGATTGCCTTCTCCTGCTCCAGAATCCTATGAGTTTATGTTGTGATTCTTCTATTGGTGCTTGTCATAAATTCCACATGATGTTTTCCCCATAACAAATACCTTTAATACTCTACAGTGGGCCAAGCCATATGGTCCACAAGGCAGAGTGTCCTGCATCACAGTCTGAGTATTCTTCAGAGCCATATTCATACTTAAACCAGGTAGTCTTTTATATCACTCAGTAAATGGGTTTTGGCAAGATTCCAAAGGGTAGAATCTGGCACCTCAAGAATGTGAGGAGGTCTACTAAGCATTGTACTTTATTTTAAGAGGATGCTCCATAAAGCCCCAGACCAGTGGACCCTAAAAACATTTCCTGATATGACAGGTCTCTGATTCTTTTTAATACTTATCAACACAAGCCCCAACCCTAAAGTGCATATCTTATCAAGTTTTCCGTTGTACTTGCCACACTTTCTGTAAAGCATTTCCAGTTTTTTGTGGGTCTGATACCCTGGATGCCACTCTGTCCTTGCCATTTATTTTTATAATTACACTAACTTTGCTTCTGTCATTCAAGTCCCACCACTTGGTTTCTATTATTTTGACATTCCATGATTCCCATGCTATCAGGGGATTACCATTCCTGAAGTAGCATCTCCTGTCATCAGCTCTGGCCTCCAGAGAAGGGTCACCAGTCAGTTTCTCAAGAAACTCATGTCCCTGTCACCAGTACACTCCTATCAATTTGGTAAAAAGAGTGTCTTCTGTATCCTTCCATAGAACACAATCATTTGCCCTATGTAGTTAGTTTATTTATTTTTACAGTAGGTTCTTTTTGGTTATCTATTTTAAATATAGCAGTGTGTATATGTCAATCCCACACTCCCAATCTATCCCTTCCCCCACCACACTTCCCCCTGGTAACCATATGTTAATTCTCTAAGTGTGTGAGTCTATTTCTGTTTTGTAAATAAGTTCATTTGTATCATTTTTCTTTAGATTCCCCATATAAGCAATATCATATATTTGTCTTTCTCTCTCTGACTTACTTCACTTAGTATGATAATCTACAAGTCCATCTATGCTGCTGCAAATGGCATTATTTAATTCTTTTTAATGGCTGAATAATATTCCATTGTACATATATACCACATCTTTTTTATCCACTCATCTGTCAATGGACCTTCAAGTTGCTTCTATGCCTTGGCTATTGTAAACAGTGCTTCAATGAACATCGGGGTGCATGCATCCTTTCGAACCATGTTTTCCTCTGGATATATACTCAGGAGTGGGATGGCTGGATCACATGGTGGCTCTAATTTTAGTGTTTTAAGGAAACTTCATACTGTTCTCTGTACTGGCTGTACCAAGTTACATTCCCACCAACAGTTCAGGAGGGTTCCCTTTTCTGCACACTCTCTCCAGCATTTATTGTTTGTAGATTTTTTGATGATGGCTATTCTGACTGGTGTTAGGTGATATCTCATTGTAGTTTCGACTTGCATTTCTTTAATAATTAGTGATGTTGAGCACCTTTTCATGTGCCTCTTGGCCATCTGTATGTCTTCTTTGGAGAAATGTCTATGTAGGTCTTCTGTCCATTCTTTGATTGGGTTGTTTGGGTTTTGGATATTGAGCCACATGAGCTGTTTGTAAATTTTGGAAACTAATCCCTTGTCGGCTGCATCATTTGCAAATATTTTCTCCCATTCTGTGGGTTGTCATTTCATTTCATTTTTTTTTTTTTTGGCAGTACGCGGGCCTCTCACTGTTGTGGCCTCTCCCGTTGCAGAGCACAGGCTCCGGACGCGCAGGCTCAGCGGCCATAGCTCACCGGCCCAGCCGTTCCACGGCATGTGGGATCTTCCCAGACCCGGGCACGAACCCGTGTCCCCTGCATCGGCAGGCGGACTCTCAACCACTGTGCCACCAGGGAAGCCCTGTCATTTCATTTTGTTTGTGGTTTCCTTTGCTGTGCAAAAGCTTTTGAGTTTAATTAGGTCCCATTTGTTTATTTTTATTTCCATTACTCTTGGAGATGGATTGAAAAAGGTATTGCTGCAATTTATGTCAAAGAATGCTCTGCCTATGTTTTCCTCTAAGGGTTTTATAGTATCCAGTCTTACATTTAAGTCTTTAATCCAATTTGAGTTTATTTTTTTGTATGGTGTTAAAGAATGTTCTAGTTTCATTTTTTACATGTAGCTCTCCAATTTTCCCAGCAGCATTTATTGAAGAGACTGTCTTTTCTCCATTGTATATTCTGGATCCTTCCAGAGAACACAATCATTTTCTGTATGTAGTTTGAAATGTATGGTATGCCCTTCCCTCTGAGTCTTCTGATCACTTCTTTTCCTGTCTGCCATGGCAGTTCTAGAATTCTTATTCCACTTTGTGTGAGTCTTTGCTTTCTCTAAACCTCTAAGACCATACCAGCATTGTGTGAGTGCCATCTTTCACGGTCCTTTCCAGAATGTTAACTTATGTGTCACTCGAGAGTGCTCCCATATCAGTATACTCTCCTTTATCCAACTTTGTGTTATGGTCCATCTCCCTGGCTTCTGAGCCCCTAAGAACTAGTCTCTTAGTCACTGCATAGTTGGTTAGTCCCATCTAGTTAGTCTCTGTGCTTGACTGTACATATTGCCAAAATCATGCAGCTCCCTCATGATAAAGTCCCTTTCCTCTCTTAACCAAGCACTTCCCCAATAAATTTATACTATGGCTAAGCTTGGTGTTGTGCTCTAGTTTTGTGAGGTTGTTTTGTTTGTTTGTTTGTCTTTTTTAGTTTTTGATGGCCAGGAGAAGAGACCATAAACGGGACACATAATACCTGACTCCGTGATGTACCAGAGCTGGTTTGCTCCAGCTAATGAGAAACAATTGTTAAACATTCCAGGAATTTTGTGAGCCAATTGTTAAAATGTTGGTAGCTTGAAATCAATCATATTGTGAGTATTTACATTGTGCAAATCAGCAAATGCTACAAATCAGGGCTTTGCTCATTTGTTTGTTTGATTTTGATTGTTAAACATTTACTAGAATACCACTGAGATTAATCATCTTTAGGTAGCAAGAAGTGAGTGACTTGGACAGCCCCAGAAGATTTGAGAGAATCTGAGGATTTATGATTTTTTAGTGCATTCAACCAGATGTCCCCATCCAATGTTTCAGAGCCCCACTACTTTCCTGTCAAGTTTCTGACCTTGGTGTAGCTACTTTTTGGAGGTTGAGAATTCAACCTCTCCTGTAACTCTTCTACTATTATAACTAAGTCCTGGGCCTGTTCCAAAGCTTTTTTGTCCTTTGGCTAAAGGAGATAAAAAATTATCCTTATTTGTTGCCAAGGCATCTCTCCTGCCAAGTAAGACCAAGAGTTTTAAATTGATGACTGATCATCACCCTAGGCCTTTCATTGTCTTTCTCTAATGTATCAATTGCCCCAGCAACAGCTATATAGTCTTTATGATTACTTCTTTTCAGTATTTCTCAATTTCTTAGATATTACACCTGCTTTTGCATTTCCTTTCATTACTGTCCCATCCAAGTTTACCATCATTAAAAGTTTTAAAATTCATTTTCCTAATTACCATCCAGTTTCACAACATTATTTTAGAGTTGGCCTCTTAACAATGACTTTGGGCACCAAATGGTATGATTTTCCAGGGAAACAAACATTGAGATTCTGAGATTTGCATGTAGCAGCTTTATTGGGGATTTATCAAGGAGTTATCTCTGGAATAACCATGTGAGGGGGTGAGGAAAGTAGGATTTGGGAGAGGGAAAAGTTGAACTACAGGCATTTGTAACAGTGACGACCACTAATCCTATGGGGAGCTCTGGAACAGGGATGTTCCTATAGAACTGCCATCCATCAAGCAAGGGCCTGGGTGTTTGTATTACCCCATCAGTCAGTTTATGAATGAGGATGGCTTTCCCAGGAAGGGACTCAGAAGTGATGCATTGCAGCCAACATCCTTGGCAGCTGAAAAACTGAGTTCCTCAGTCCCAAAGTAGTAGTCAGGTGGTTTTCCTCAACATCCACCAGAAAACAAATAATCAAAACAACATTAATTTAAGAATCTTGTATCAAAACACTTGTGTCTTTCATATTTATTTATAAGAAGTGTTTTGGGACTTCAAACCAATGAGGTTTTAAAAACAACATTTCCCTTTTAGAATTCAAAAAATCTTCACTTCATTAGTTTAAAAAGATAAAGAAAATGGAAGTCATAGAAATGGTAACCCAGGGTATAATAGGGATCTTACAAAATGTCCAATCTTTTGAATAAAGTGAAAATGCCAGAAGATGCTTACTGTAAATCCAAATAGAACCACATAGTATAGAATGAAGTATTGATATTTGGTGTGTATTAACTATAAAGAGAGATGGGATTCTTAGCTCATAATTCTTAGCTCATAACGGCCAATATATTTCCCCTACATAAATAGGTCAGATTAGCCATGGAAATAAGAAATCTGAATAAACTTTTCAAGAGGCTAACATAATCTTTCTGCTATAATTTTAACAGTCATGTATCTCTGAAACAGCATTCATTTCTTATATCAACATTTTCAAAAATCATGGGTCATACTCCATTAAAAAGAGGCTTGCCATTTTTTTTTGATCTCCAAAATACCAAATTCAAATTTACTAATTTTACTGGGATGAATAACTCCTTAGAAATTGTAAGCACTTCTCTCCTCAAATCCAGTACCATTTCCTATTTTGCCATTTACTTATGCCTAGGATTAAATGAGTATTTAATCAAAAAGAGTAGTTGTTGCTGTTTGATACATGAGTAGCAAAAATATAATCCATGTATTTCTTACTGTGTAATTTTTATGTGAGGGAGAAATATTTATTTATTGAAAACACTGTTTAGTTTTACATAAAGTATGTTCTAAATAATCAAAATACGATGAAATTATTTAGAAAGGTGTGTTTTTTTTAAGAAAATTCACTTTTAACAGAAGTTTAACAAATCTGTACATTAGAGACTGTTCTTAATTTGTTAATGAGGAAAGGACATGAGAGACAAGCATATAACTGCAAATAATATAACTAAGAAAATGTTTTTTCTTCCCTTCCCTCCTTCCTCCCTCCATTTCTTTCCTTCTTTCTTTCTTCCTCTCTTTCTTTCTTTCTTTTTCCTTTTCTTTCTTTCTTTCTCAAACAGACTTCAATCCTCTTTCAAGGACAGAGAATAACTTCTTTTATAAATACATATATATGTTAATATATTTTTACAGTTACATCTATAATACAAATAAATGTATATACACATATATATATACATATATATATATAGAGAGAGTTGGACCTATACTCCAATGTTTTGCATTAATTAACTAGGGTAAGTTCACTAATAATCTACCCATTCCCAATAAATATTACCTTATTGGATTAAGTCATTATACAACTTGAGGTTCACCAGGAGAACAAAAAATAAAGTGTGATTTTTAAAAACTTTTTCTAAATATGATGTAAGGACAGGGAAATAAAGTTGGAAACTAGAACAATATAAGGAATTGAGGTGTGAGTCTATTAGAACAAAATTTAGTAAACAATGCCTAAGGTATTTTGGTGCTGAGCCTGTAAGTTCCGAACTTGCCTGGTTGAGACTATAGATAAGCATGGAAAATTACACTGCCTGAAAATGCATTATGTTAGTAAATAGGAAGGTTAGATCTCCATCCAAGACAGATGTGACAGGTTTAAGAACTAGACAGTTGCAGGAAAATGTGTAGGTGTGTTTTAGGAGGTGATACATGTTCCTGATTTTACAGAATTTCTATTTCCTCTGTAAAATATGAAGCAATGCCATTTGAGCATTTGAGAGAGGTGGTGGCAGGAAGCTGCAGAGGACTTGAAGAAAACTGAATATTTGTTGAGAAGAATGGAGAAGAAAGTCTTCCTTGTAAAATAATAATAACTAAAGTTATGAATTATTATACTTAAAATAAAAATAATCAGTAAAATTGAGAGTATATCCAAGATTGAATACCATAAATGTATACTGTAAGCTATTCTTCCTGATATCTTTTTTTCCTTCAAGAGTGCTGAGTAACCCAAGTTTAACTCAGAGGATACTGTTTTGTCATATCGATGCAGTGGTGATGAATTTCTGAACAAGCAAAGAGACTGAAGTTAAAGGTAACAAATCAATTGAGGCTATGTTAGCTCAGTTTAGAAAAGATCTAAATAAGGTAAGGAATTTGTGACATTCATATGGAGAGAATAAGACAGAGTAAGAACTTCAAATGACCTATAAACGTTTAAAAAATTTATTTTTTCACTTTAGTTTTAGTATGAAGTGATGAAATATGCAATTAGCTCATGGTATGTATGTATTCTAATGCCCTATTAACCTAAATATTCAATCAACCAGATCATTGTACTCCCTGACCGGTCTAGTTTAACAGGAGTTTGATTTATGCCTCTGCTCAGATACATAGTTTAGAAACCATTCAAATCCAGATCAAATCCTAAGTTTCTTTCCATAATATGAGTCACTGGAACTCTTGAGATTTATAATACTTTATACATACAAGAGGGCAATTAGTGAGAAGTCAAAGTAATTGAAAGATGATCTACATTGAAATAACAAATACAATTACTGCTGAATTCTGTTTGAATTTATTCCATTAATTATCAGAGTCACTATGCCTCCTCTTTCAAATATTTTCTAATTCAAGGTTATTACCCTCATAAAGGTGAGTTTGATGAGATCTTATCAGGTTATAGATAGGCCAATCTTTCATGAGAATGACTGGTTTTATATATTGTTCCATCTCATGTTACTCTCTTCTCTATAATAATAATACTAACATTTATTAAGTAGTTGGTATGTGCCAGATACAGTGCCAAGCATGTAGTAAGTATTTTATCTAATTTAAACATCACATAAGAATTATTATTAAATATTTTTACATGAAGAAACTAAAGTCTAGGAGAGATTAAATAACTTGCCATGAATCATGTAGCTGATAATCACTTCCCTTATCTAAACAGTTCTGTCTGATTCTAGAATCCAAGATTTAAAAATTCTGCAATTCCACCCACATCTCACTCCTTCCACATATGCTTCACGGTCTCCACTGGCACTTGCCCTGTAAGCCAAACTATAGATTCTAAACCATAAATTTCAGAGACTGATTCTCCCAAAATTATGCAGGACAATGCTCCATATATATAGTCTGCTAGACTGGTGACATTTTGCACCCATTTCCTGTTTATCACCTTCATCCTTCCCTTCTAGATTTGGCATGCAGAACTCTAAGTCCTTTTAAAAGACTGAGCCAATCCCACCACTATTCCAGAGAGGATATTTTGAATTTTTTTTTGTCCTTTAGAACCTAATCTGTTTTACCAGTTTCTCCAGTCAAGTCCACTTCATTTCCTTAAGTCCAGAAACTAAGGATAAACTAAAAAAATAATAACAAATTTAATCTAAAATTTCAGTGGTTTAATGTAACAGATTTGTTTTGTACTCACCCTATGTGTCTGGTGATGTTTTGACAATTACCCTATATGTCCAGTGATGGTCTGATCCACATGGTCACTCAAGTACTCAGGCTGATAGGATTTTACCATCTCCATGTCAAGAAATAGAGGCTAGCGAATTATAACAGAATTGTTTTTTACTCTCTCGTCCTAGAAGTAAAATACACAGAATGCAGTATTTATGAGAATTATAGTCTTTGTGATATATGTGTATAGTGTTTGTGATATATGTATATATTTATAAATCAGATAGATTAATCTCATTTCATATACAAAAGGATTTTATGAAAATTACAAAACTAGGAAATCTAGTAAATGGTGGAGCCAACACTGAAGCCCAACTCTTCTCTCTTCTCTTATCGTCTCTTTCCAATACATCACATTGTGTCAGCAGGTTAAGACTTGCAAATATACTCTTAACGTGTCAACTTTCTGGTTTTCATTACAATTATAAAGATCTTTAAGGAATATCGTTGGTTACAGTGAAGATATTCATTCAAAAAACAAAATTGGGGCTTCCCTGGTGGCGCAGTGGTTGAGAGTCCGCCTGCCGATGCAGGGGACACGGGTTCGTGCCCCAGTCTGGGAGGATCCCACATGCTGCAGAGCGGCTAAGCCCGTGAGCCATGGCCACTGGGCCTGCGCATCCGGAGCCTGTGCTCCACAACGGGAGAGGCCACAACAGTGAGAGGCCCGCATACTGCAAAAAAAAAAAGAAAAAGAAAAAAAAAATTACTTCTGCTTTTTAATCATGCTCTTCCCATTTGATTTGTTCCAATATTTATCACATTATAGTTATCTCCATGGTGATAAACTGTGATATTACAAACACTAACGAAATCAGGCTGCAGGGAAAAGATGATTATGGACAAAGGGCTCCTTGTGTATACATAAATAGCCTGGTAATCATAGATTATGAGAACTATTATTAGATAGTTTCCTTCTCATAGATTATGAGAAGGAAAATGAAAGCACACTATAAAGGGGAGTCTAATAATCATACATGACATAAAAAGAAGAGGAAATTGATAATTTAATTTTCCAAAGATCCTAGGTATAATAAACTGAACAATCAGCTCTCACTGTAGAAAACCACCATCTTTCAGGCTATTGGCAGTGCTTCAGAGATAAAAGCAGTATCATTTTTATAAGATAGGAAAAATGATATACTCCTGAGACCCTCCAAAAAATGTACCAAAAATTATAAATAAAAAAAAAAATTTAGCTTTCCTCTCTTAAACACCACAAGATTTACTTTGTAACACTGCTTTATTTGATGGTGTAAAGAAAATTCATGAGCATGTTTGTGCACACTGCAGGATGTGTCATTATTGGGAAACATGCCCCTTTCTTTATGAAGTTTACTGTATTTCTGTTACTTGCAGCAGAATCCCATATGCAAAAAAATTAAAATGTATTGTACCATATGTTAACAGATGAATGTTCTATATTCCTTATTTCCTCTCGGAGAGTATTGTGAGTGACCTTGCCAAAGAGGTAATTTGGACAAACTTCCTGATCCCATTAATAGAGAAGACTTGTTTAATCATCTGGTGCCACTCTCCATTCCAGTATGTTAAAAAACCTGAAAATTATGTATTTATTCATCTATTAAATGAATATTTGCTGAGTTTTTGATGTGCAAAAGCAGAAGTCTGGTTTTTATCTTTTATTATTTTTTCCAGACATAAACCCTTACATTTATTGTCAATCGATTTTTTTAAATACAGCTTTATTGGAGTATAATTGCTTCACTATACTGTGTTAGTTTCTGTTGTACACCAAGGTGAGTCAACCATATGCATGCATATGTTCCCATATCCCCTCCTTCTTGAGCCTTCCTCGCATCCTCCCTATCCCACCCTTCTAGGTCATCACAAAGCACCGAGCTGATCTCCCTGCTGCTTCCCACTAGCTAACTATTTTACATTCAGTAGTGAATATATGTCAATGCTACTCTCACTTATCCCCAGCTTCCCCCTCCCACCCTGTGGCCTCAAGTCCATTCTCTATGCCTACATCTCTATTCCTGCCCTGCAACTATATTCATCAGTACCATTTTTTTTTATTCCATATATATGCATTAGAATAAGGTATTTGTTTTTCTCTTTCTGACTTAACTTCAGTCTGTATGACAGTCTCTAGGTCCATCCACCTCACTACAAATATCTCAATTTCGTTTCTTTTTATGGCTGAGTAATATTCCATTGTATATATGTGCCACATTTTCTTTTTCCATTCATCTGTCAATGGACATTTAGGTTTGTTTCATGTCCTGGCTATTGTAATAGAACTGCAATGAACATTGTGGTACATAACTCTTTTTGAATTATGGTTTTCTCAGGGTGCATCCCCAGTAGTGGGATTGCTGGGTCATATGGTAGTTCTATTTTTAGTTTTTAAGGAACCTCCATACTGTTCTCCATAGTGGTTTTATCAATTTACATTCCCACCAACAGTGCAGGAGGGTTTTCTTTTCACCACAACCTTTCCACAATTTATTGTTTCTAGATTTTTTGATAATGGCCCTTGTGACCGGCGTGAGGTGATACGTCATTGTAGTTTTGATTTGCAGTTCTCTAATCATTAGTGATGTTGAGTATCTTTTCATGTGCCTCTTGGCCACCAGTATCCTCTCCTTGGTGAAATGTCTCCTTAGGTCTTCTGCCCATTTTTTAATTGGATTGTTTGCTTTTTAGATATTGAGCTCCATGAGCTTTTTGTATATTTTGGAGATCAATCCTTTGTCTGTTGTTTCATTTGAAAATACTTTCTCCCGTTCAGAGGGTTGTCTTTTTGTTTTGTTTACAGTTTCCTTTGTTGTGCAAAAGCTTTTAAGTTTAATTAACTCCCATTTGTTTATTATTGTTTTTTATTTCCATTACTCTAGCAGGTGGGTCAAAAAAGATCTTGCTGTGGTTTATGTCAAAGAGTGTTTTTCCTCTAGAGCTTTGTAGTGTCTCATGTTACATTTAGATCTTTAATCCATTTTGAGCTTATTTTTGTGTATAGTGTTAGGTAGTGTTCTAATTTCATTCTTTTACGTGTAGTTGTCCAGTTTTCCCAACAGCATTTATCGAAGAGGCTGTCTTTTCTCCATTTTATATTCTTGCCTCCTTTATTGTAAATTAGGTGACCATATGTGTGTGGGTTTCTCTGAGCATTCTACCTTGTACCATTGACCTATATTTTTGTTTTGATGTCAGTACCATACTCTCTTGATTACTTTAGCTCTGTGCTATAGTTTGAAGTCAGGGAGACTGATTTCTCCAACTCCATTTTTCTTTCTCAAGATTGCCTTGGCTATTTGGGATCTTTTGCGTTTCAATACAAATTGTAAAATTTTTTGTTCTAATTCTGTGAAGAATGCCATTGGAAGTTTGATAGGGATTGCATTGAATCTGTAGATTGCTTTGGGTAGTATAGTCATTTTCACAATATTGATTCTTCTAATCCAAGAACATGGTATACTTCTCCATCTGTTTATGTCACCTTTGATTTCTTTCATGAGTGTTTTATAGATTTCTGAGTACAGGTCTTTTACTCCTTAGATAGGTTTATTCCTAGGTATATTATTCTTTTTGTTGTAATGGTTAATGGGATTGTTTCCTTAGTTTCTCTTTCTGATCTTCCACTGTTGGTGTATAGGCATGCCAGAGATTTCTGTGCATTAATTTTGTTTTCTGTAACCTTACCAAATTCACCTATTAGTTCTAGTAGTTTTCTGGTGGCATCTTTAGGATTTTCTATGTATAGTATCATGTCATCAGTAAATAGTGACAGTTTTACTTCTTCTTTTCCAATTTGCATTCCTTTTATTTATTTTTCTTCTCCAATTGCCATGGCTAGGACTTCCAAAACTATGTTGAATAATAGTGGCAAGAGTGGACATCCTTGTCTCCTTCCTGATCTTAGTGAAAATGCTTTCAGTTTTCACCACTGAGTATGATGTTTGCTCTGGGTTTGTCATTTATGGTCTTTTTTATGTTGAGGTAGATTACCTGTATGCCCATTTTCTGGAGAGTTCTACCATAAATACGTGCTGGATTTTGTTGAAAGCTTTTTCTGCATCTATTGAGATGATCATATTATTCTTATTCCTTAATTTGTTAATGTGGTGTATCACATCAATTGATTTGCATATATTGAAGAATCCTTGCATACCTGGGATAAATCTCACTTGATCATGGAGTATGATCCTTTTAATGTGTTGCTGGATTCTGTTTGGTAGTATTTTGTTCAGGATTTTTGCATCTATGTTCACAGTGATATTGGTCTATAATTTTGTCTTTCTGTGATATCTTTTCCTGGTTTTGGTTTCAGGATGACGGTGGCTTCATAGAATGAATTTGGGAGAGTTTCTCCTTCTGCAAGTTTTTGGAAGAGTTTGAGAAGGATCAGTGTTAGATCTTCTCTAGATGTTTGATAGAATTTGCCTGTGAAGACATCTGTTCCTGGACTTTTGTTTGTTGGAAGATTTTTAATTATGGTTTCAATTTCATTACTTGTGATACATCTGTTTATATTTTATAGCTCTTCCTGGTTCAGTCTTGGAAAATTGTACCTTTCCAAGAAGTTGTCCATTTCTTTGTAGTTGTCCATTTTATTGGCATATAGGTGTTTGTAGTAGTCTCTTGTAATCCTTTGTATTTCTGCAGTGTCAGTTGTTACTTCTTTTTCATTTCGAATTTTATTGATTTGCGTCCTCTCCCTTTTTTTCTTGATGAGTCTGGCTAAGAGTTTATCAATTTTGTTTATCTTCTCAAAGAATCAGCTTTTAGTTTATTGATCTTTGCTATTGTTTTCTTCATTTCTATTTCATTTATTTCTGCTCTGATTTTTATGATTTCTTTCCTTCTACTGACTTTGGGTCTTCTTTGTTCTTCTTTCTCTAGTTGTTTTTAGTGTAGTGTTAGATTGCTTATTTGAGATTTTTCTTGTTTCTTGAGATGAGATTGAATTGCTATAAACTTCCCTCTTAAAACTGCTTTTGCTGCATCCCATAGTTATTGGGTCATTGTGTTTTCATTGTCATTTGTTTTTATGTATTTTTTTATTTCTTCTTTGATTTCTTCATTGATCTCTTGGTTATTTTGTAGCACATGGTTTAGCCTCCATATATTTGTGTCTTTTACAGGTTTTTTTTCCTGTAATTGATTTCCAATCTTATAACATTTTGGTCAGAAAAGATGCTTTATATGATTTCAATTTTCTTAAATTTTCCAAGGCTTGATTTGTGACCCAAGATGTGATCTATCCTGGAGAATATTCTGTGTGCACCTGAGAAGAAAGTGTAATCTGTTGTTCTGGATGGAATCTCCTATAAACATTAATTAAATCTATCTGGTCTTTTGTGACATTTAAAGCTTGTGTTTCCTTATTTATTTTCCGTTTGGATGATCTGTCCATTGGTGTAGGTGGCATGTTAAAATCCCCTACTACTATTGTGTTACTGTCAATTTCTCCTTTCATGATTGTTAGCATTTGCCTTGTATATTGAGCTGTCCGATGTTGGGTGCATAAAGGTTTATAATTGTTATATCTACTTCTTGGGTTGATCCTTTGATCATTATGTAATGTCCCTCCTTATCTCTTGTAACAGCCTTTATTTTAAAATCTATTTTATTGGATACGAGTACTGTTACTACAGCTTTCTTTTGGTTTCCATTTGCATGGAATATCTTTTTCCATCCCTTCACCTTCAGTCTGTATGTGTCCCTAGGTCTGCAGTGGGTCTCTTGTAGATAGCGTATAGATGGGTCTTGTTTTTGTATCCATTCAGCCAGTCTGTGTATTTTGGTTGGGGCATTTAATCCATTTAGATTTAAGGTTATTATCGATATGTATGTTCCTATTCCCATTTTCTTAATTATTTTGGGTATGTTTTTGTGGGTCTTTTCCTTCTCTCATGTTTCCTGCCTAGAGAAGTTTCTTTAGCATTTGTTGTAAAGCTGGTTTTGTGGTGCTGAATTCTTTTTGCTTTTGTTTGTCTGAAAAGCTTTTGATTTCTCTGTCAAATCTGAATAAGATCCTTGCTGGATAGTGTAATCTTGGTTGTAGGTTTTGCCCTTTCATCACTTTAAGTATATCCTGCCACTTCCTTCTGACCTGCAGAGTTTCTGCTGAATAATCAGCTGATAACCTTATGGGGATTCCTTTGTATGTTATTTTTGTCTTTCCCTTTTTGCTTTTAATATTTTTTCTTTGAATTTAATTTTTGTTAGTTTGATTAATATGAGTCTTTATGTGTTTTTCCTAGGGTTTATCCTGTATGGGAGTCTTTGTGCTTCCTGGACTTGGGTGACTATTTCCTTTCCCACGTTAGATAAGTGTTTGACTATAATCTCTTCAAATATTTTCTCAGACCCTTTCTTTTCCTCTTCTTCTTCTGGGACCACTATAATTCGACTGTTAGTGTTTTTAGTGTTGTCCCAGAGGTCTCTGAGATTGTCTTCACTTATTTTTATTCTTGTTTCTTTATTTTGCTCCTTGACAGTTATTTCCATCATTTTTTCTTCAGCTCACTTATTGATTCTTCTGCCTCTGTTATTCTCTTGTTGATTCCTTCTAGTGTATTTTTCATTTCAGTTATTATGTTGTTCATCTCTGTTTGTTTCTTCTTCAGTTCTTCTAGATCTTTGTTAAACATTTCTTGTATGTTCTCAATTTGTGCCTCCGTTATATTTCAAGATTCTGGATCATCTTTACTATTGTTACTATGAATTCTTTTTCAGATAGTTTGACTATTTCCTGTTCATTTATTTGGTCTTGTAAGTTTTTACCTTGCTCCTTCATCTGTGACATATTTTTTTGCTGTCTCATTTTTTTTTTTTTTAATGAGTGGGATTGTGTTCCTGTCTTACTGGTTGTTTGGCCTGAGGCTTCTAACACTGGAATTTGTAGGCTGTTGTGTATATCTGGGTGTTGGTGCTGATATGAGGACCATCGTGTGACCTCACCTTACCCTGATATTCACTGGGGTCTGAGTTTCTCTCTTAGTCCAGTGGTTCTGACAAGGAACTCCCACCACAGGAGCTTTGGCCTGTTCTCTGGCTGGTGAACCAAGATCCCACAAGCCACATGGGTGGTAAAAACAATAAAATAAAAGAGAGTACTATAACACAGTAAAAAATAATATTAGACTTGGAAACTAACAGATACGTTAGAAAGAATATAAAAATATAAATATAGATGAATCAACAACTGGAAAGTACAACAATACCACAATAGTAAAAAAGAGGAGGAGGGAAAAGAGAAAAAAAAAAGTGGGAAAAGGCCTTGGATGTGGAGGGTGGGGCATAAGCAAGGGCAAGGTTTGGGTGGTGGGCAGGGCCTATGCTTAGGACTCACAGGGCTGGAAAAGGCCTTGGGGGCTGTAGAGGGTGGGGCTTAGGCTCAAGGAACAGAAGGGGCTCAGGCGTGTCCCCCACCCCTGGTCTCAAAGGGTAAGGGACATCACCTGGGAGCCCAGCAGGCTTCCTGGACTTGAGTGGCCAGGGAAAACGTCCTCCTCTCCTCTCCTGCTCTTCTGTCCCAGAGGACCCCTCCCACTTGCCTCTTCTGTTCTCCCCTCTGCCTCCTTCTTATGCCCCCAGGACCAACGCATTCCCAGGGTGGGGGACCTTGGAGGGCAGGGGCCAGCCTTGGAGCTCAGCAGGCTCCCTGGCCTGAGTGGGCAGGACAAATGCCCTCCATTCCTCTCCTGCTCCTCCTGGATGGCTCCTCCTGCCTGCTTCTCCTGATCTTCCTGGCCTCCCTCCTATGCCCCCAAGGACCCATGTGGCCTGGAGGGGGCTTTGGAGGGCAAGGGACTTGCCTGGGAGCTCAGCAGGCTCCCCATGCCCTATTGGGTAGGGCGATTGCCCTGCACACCTCTGCTTCTCCTCCTGGATGGCTCCTCCCACCTGCCTCTCCTGAACTCCCCTCACCCTCCTCCCTATACCCCAGGATCAATGCAGCCAGTGGGAGGGGTTACTTTGAGGGCAGGGGACAAGCCTGGGAGCTCAGCAGCCTCCCTGGGACCAAGTGGGTGGGACAAAAACCCTCCTTCCTCTCCCACTCCTCCCAGATGGCTCCGCCTGCCTACGTCTCCTGATCTCCCCAACCTCAGGGATGCAGATCCTGTCTGACCACACTTCTCCTCCCCCTCTGTCCCTCCATGTCCTACTGGTTCACTTGGGGGTTCTTCCTGTCTCCTTGGGCATCAGGGTCCCCAACCAGTGGCCAGCAGGCACCCTGGCTGTGGGGAAACGCTAACTCAGTGTCCCCCACACCGCCATCTTTGTCAATCAAGTCTGGTTTTTATAGCCCATAGTTTTAGAAGAGTCAATAAGTTTTTATTTATTTATTTAAAATGTTAAATACTTATACAATTTTAAAGGTTACTTTTCATTTACAGTTATTACAAAATATTGTCTATGTTCCCCACCTTGTACAATATATCTTTGAGCCTGTCTTGCAACAACAGTTTGCACTTCCCACTCCCCAACACTACGTTGCCTGCCCGTAGCCCCCACTGGTAACCACTGGTTTGTTCTCTGTATCTATGATTCTGCCTCTGTTTTGCTACATTCACTAGCTTGTTGAATTTTTTAGATTCTACATATAAGTTATATCATACTGTATTTGTCTTTCTCTGACTTCTTTCACTTAGCATAATGCCCTCCAAGTCCATCCATGTTGCTGCAAATGCCAAAATTTCATTCTTTTTTATTGCTGA
This sequence comes from Monodon monoceros, assembly GCF_005190385.1. Lineage (NCBI taxonomy): Eukaryota > Metazoa > Chordata > Mammalia > Artiodactyla > Monodontidae > Monodon > Monodon monoceros. Next base: position 41,573,020 of record NW_021703784.1, on the reverse strand, counting down.
GTTTTATTCCACTGTACATGTATACCACTTCTTCTTTATCCATTCACCCGTTGATGAACACTTAGGTTGCTTCCATATCTTGGCAATTGTAAATAATGCTGCTATGAACATTGGGGTGTATGTATCTTTTCAAATTAATGTTTTTGGTTTTTTGAGATATATACCCAAGAGTGGAATTCCTGGGTCATATGGTAGCTGTATTTTTAGTTTTTTGAGAAATCTCTATGCTGTTTTCCACAGTGGCTATACCAATTTACATTCCCATGAACAGTGTACAATGTGACAGTCCCCCTTCACATCTCCCAGCCCACCACTATTGCTCAGCCCACCACTATCGCTCACACGTCCCTGTGCAACCTCCGGTGAAGGGGGAACACAGACAGGACAAGTCAGTACCCACGAGAGAGTGAGGATACCACAAAGAGGGGGCACCTGGCCCCAGGAGAGGGACACTTGTGTCTCCTTTACCATCTAGACCTCCCCAAGAGAGGTGCTCACCGAAGCACCACCACAGTGGGGACTGAAGGGGCTCACTGGGAACAGTAAACAATGCCACCTGCTCAGCCTTGGGCACCTGAGGCATGCCCTGGAGTGCTCCAGGGGCATCGCAGAGAGCCTGTGAAACATGCTCTCACACTGGCCTGTGGGCACAGCACCAGGTGCCCCACCCCCACCCCCACCTCAGGGAGGGCCGCTTGTGAGACACAGGCTGAAAAGGTGAAGTGAGTGTCTGCTGTCTCAGAGGACCCTGGTCCTGCTGACACCTTGAGGCAGGGGTGGGAGACCAAGTGTCAGGCCAGGTTCCACACCCCTGCCTTCCACACACCACCAATGGTGGGGAGGAGAGGTGAGGGGCCGCCAACAGAAGGAGAAGAGCAGCCCCACTGCTGTGAATGTCAGTTCCTCATCTCGCAAGGCTTAGGTCCCACCTGGGAGAGCATGACATCACCACATCAATGGATCCAGGTATGGTCATTGTTTTCATTCTTCCAATCTAAGAACATGGTAGATCTTTCCATCTTTTTGTGTTTTCTTCAATTTCTTTCATCAGTTTCTTATAGTTTTTGGAGTATAGGTCTTTTGCCTCCTTACAAATATATTTTCACATATTATATTTTCTCTCTGTAAATACATGCTCACACAAGAATATGCAATCACACCCTGGAACCACATTTTAGAGTCATTAGATACTCTGAAATGATACTAGATCAGAAGATAAATTATAGCAAATCATTTCCAAATTATGGGAAATTTCAAAACAGTAAAAAAGTGAGTCCAGAATATTATTGTTCATGATTTATCTTATCAATTAATAATGTCAAAGAAAAAACTATTATCTATTCTCAGTACTATTTCGTGTGTATGTGTGTGTGTATACACTAAAGAGAGAGAATAAATAAATTTTAGAATAAAGGCCAGTCCTTTAATGGAATAAATTTATTTTTATGAAACATCAAAAACCAACACTAGTCTATACACTGACATCTGTAAAACACTGATATAAAGGTTGGAATCTCAGGTCTTTTAGTTAAAAAAACTTTTTTTCTTCCAGTCTTATTGAGATATAATTGATATATGGCACTGTATAAGTTCAAGCTATGCCGCATAGTGATATGATTTACATACATCATGAAGTGATTATCACAATGAATTTAGTAAAAGTAGACATCTCTCATCTAATATAGGTCAAGAAATAAAAAAATAATAATAATGCAATTTTTTTTACATCAATTTTGTTTTTGACATCATGTTTTACATCTGTTTGTTTTGTGTATCCCTTAACTGCTCATTTTGGATATAGATGATTTTACTACTTTTGTGTTTTAACCTTCTGACTAGCTTTATATGTGGTTGGTTTACTACTTTCACTGTATGTTTGCCTTTACCAATGAGCTTTTTCCTTTTTTATTTTCATGTTTCTAGTTGTGGTCTTCTCTTTTTCACTTAGAGATGCCCTTTAAAATTTCTTGTAAAGCTGGTTTGGTGACACTGAACTCTTTTAGCTTTTGCTTGTCTGCAAAATTTTTGATCTCTCCATGATACCTAGATGAAAGTCCTGTTGGGCTGAATATTCTAACTTGTAGTTTTTTTCCCCCTTCATCACTTTAAATATATCATACCTCTTCTTTCTGGCCATCAGTTTAAATATATCATACCACTCCTTCCTCTGTGCTGAAAAGTCAGCTTGTAGCATTCTGGGGGAGTTTCCTTTTTTTTTTTTTTTTTTTTGCGGTACGCGGGTCTCCCACTGCCACAGCCTCTCCTGCCACGGAGCACAGGCTCCGGACGTGCAGGCCCAGCGGCCACGCCCACAGGCCCAGCCGCTCCGCGGCATGCGGGACCCACCCCAGACTGGGGCACGAACCCGCGTCCCCCACATCAGCAGGTGGACTCCCAACCACTGCGTCACCAGGGAAGCCCTCCCCCGTGGCTTTTAATATTCTCTCTTTATCTTTAATTTCTGCCATTTTAATTATATGTGTCTTGGTGTGATCCTCTTTGGATTGATCCTGTCTGGGACTCTGCTTCCTGGACCTGGGTGTCTATTTCCTTATCCAGGTTAGGGAAGTTTTCAGCTATGATGCCTTCAAATATGTTATCTGCACCCCTCTCTTTCTTTTCTCCTTCTGGGACCCCTATAATAAGAATGTTAGTACACCTGATGTTGTCTCAGAGATCTCTTAAACTGTCCTCATTTATTTTATTCTTTTTTTTTTCTGTTCAGCTTCCATGATTTCCCCTACTCTGTCTTCCAGCTCATTGATCTCTTCCTCTGTATCATCCAATCTACTGTTGATTCCTTCTAGTGTATTTTTCATTTCAGTTATTGTATTCTTCAGCTGTGTTTGGTTCTTCTTTATACTTTCTCTTTGTTAAAACCTTCTAACCTCTGGCTCTGTTCATTTACTTTTCTCCTGAGATCTTTTTTTTTTTTGCGTTACGCAGGCCTCTCACTGTTGTGGCCTCTCCCATTGCGGAGCACAGTCTCCGATGGGCAGGCTCAGCAGCCATGGCTCACGGACCCAGCCGCTCCATGGCAATGTGGGATCTTCCCAGACTGGGGCATGAACCCGTGTCCCCTGCATCGGCAGGCGGACTCTCAACCACTGTGCCACCAGGGAAGCCCTCTCTTGAGATCTTTGATTGTCTTTATGATCATTACCTTGAGCTCTTTATTGGGTAGATTGCTTTTCTCCACTTAGTTCATCTTCTGGTATTTTATTTTATTCCTTCCTTTGGAACATGCTCTTTTGTTGCCTCATTTTGCCTAATTTGCTGTTTTTATTTCTATGTATCAGGCAACTTGGTTACAGTTCACAGCCTTGGAGAAGTTATCTTTTGTAAGAGACATCCTGTGTGTCCCAACAGCATACTCCCCTCTGGCCACCAGAGCTATATGCTATAGGGATGCTCCCTATATGGGTTGCCTGGGTCTCTCTGTTGTGGTCGACTGACTACTGTGGGTGGTCTGGTAGGCATGGCTGGCCCCTGGTCTGGTTGGTTGCAAGGCCCTAGGGGGTCTTGGGGCTAGTGCTGGCCCACTGGTGTGCAGAGCTGGGCTCTGGAGTGGGTAATTGTGGGGCTGTGGTTCCCAGACCTAGTGTTGTTCTGCAGGTTGGTGGGGCCAGTTCCTTACATGGTTGACTATGGGTCCTGGCACATCCCAAAGCTGGTGCTGACCCACTGGTGAGAGGGGCTGCAACCCAGGGTGGCTGGCTGAGGGGTTCAAGGTGTCTTAGAACTGGTTTTGGCCTGCTGGTGGGTGGGGCCTGGGTCCAGGGTGTCCTGGAGCTAGTACTGACTCACTGATGGGAGGTTCCAGGTCTTGGGGGTCTCTGGCTGCAGGGCACTGGGGTTCCTGAAGCTCGTGTCAGCCTGCTAGTTGGTGGGGCTGGATTCCAGGGCTAAGGGGCTCATGGTGTCCTAGAGATGGTATTAGCTTGCTGGAGGGCAGGGCCATGTATAACATATATGTAAATTTCTTAGTTTTGATAAATACAATATCAGTGTGTAATATGTTAATATGAGAGGAAGCTTGATGAATTGGGTATGAGAATTCTCTGTATTAACTTTGGACGTGTTCTAAAAATCTAAAATTATTTCAAAACAAAATGCTGTATATGGGCCGTGTGTGTGTGTGTGTGTGTGTGTGTGTGTGTGTAGCCTGAACATTGAATTGTTGTAATGAAGATCTACTATTTATAAATTAGACACACAAACAACCACAGAGGTGACTGAGGCTCAACCAAATTATTTTAAAGGAATACCAAGCTAGCAACCATTGCTGTGGCAGCATGTCACATCTCAGGTAGAATGAAAGGATTGATAAAACCTATGCTTGCTTTTCTATTCCTTCCTTATTTTCTGGAATCATTCAAAATAAATTTTTCCTTATAGCTTGTGTGTATTCTAATATTCTTTTCCTTGACTGAATCCTTCCCATAGGTATTTAGAAACTCCTAAATGCCTCCCCTCTTAAGTATACAATCAAACAAATCAATCCCATTTTTATTTCAAATCTCCTATCTATTTCCATACATTTCCTCCTCTTCATCAGTACACTTAGAGAAGGAATTTTCCATATTTAATACCTCAATTTGTCCATTTCTCATTTACTTTAAAAACCCATTCAAACCTGGTCCCACTGTTTCCCCAAAGTGGCTCTCAATACAGTCACCAATGATCTCCATATTGTTCAATCCAACAGACATATTTTAGTACTTGCTTTACACAGGTCTTCCTTATTTAAAGAGATACTTTTCTGTTGGCCTTTAAAGTAATATGTTCTCTTGACTTTCCTCCCTCTATGTCTGTTACTTCTCCATCTCTGTGGCAGATTTATGAGTGTTGGCATTACTCAACCCTCAATCTTAGAATGAAAAGTATAGAATACTTTTCGTTCTATACATAAATAATTCACAATCTAGTGTTTTTAACTCAAAGCTTTCTATGAGTCCCTGATCTATATTTTTAAGTATCTTCTGAACTTCGATGGTTCACGTGTACCTCAAATTCAATACTGTCATCTCAGCGTTTATTACCTATTATTATTTTAGGTCTTCTTATTTCAGTCAGTGAAAGACACCTTCATTCATCCAAATAGTAAACCAGAGGCCTAAAACTCTTCTTTAAGACTTCTCTTTACCTTTACTCAATATATTAAAACTATCTCCAATTCCTATTGATTTTATTCTCGTCTTAAAATTCAATTTCTAATCTCTGTCTTTTTAATGCCAAATCCCCTAGTCCAAGTTGCCAATAATCCTTGCCTAGGGTTCAGCAAGAAAACATTAGCTAGTCTTCTTGCATCCATTCTAACTTCCTTTCCAATATGTTTGCCATAATGCTGTTAGAGTATTCTGTTCAAACAGAAAATTATTTATATCACACTCTTGTTTAAAATTATTTTGTATTATTTTAAGAAAAATGAAAATCTATAACTTTAGTTTGTGAAATGAAGCCTACCTCCTTTCCAGCAACAGCATATACTACATTCCACCTTACTTTCTCCAAATTAAACTTCTTTGACTTTCCTTAAATCTGTCATGTTTCTTCTCTGTTTCACGTCTTTGGAAATTTATGCCATGGGTGATTGTGATCATAGAAGAGCATGAATAAAAGCATGGTGTCAAAGAACAGAGATGTATATGTGAATCTCTGATTTATTTATTTGTTCCCCTATTTAAAGGAACTTCCCTATCACTTTTAAGCTTAACTTTCTTCATCATTAAAATGGAGTTGGTAGTAATATTTGCCTTATAGACTTCCCAAGTGCATTAAATAAAATGAAATAGAGTAACTAGCTAAATTCCAAAGTGTAAGTCATTGCCTTTGTGTCTTTTGATAAGTCACTTATCATCTTTAGACATTATTCTCCACATAAGAAAAAGAGTATGTTGGACTGTATATGTTATATAGTGCATGTATAATTTTTTTTGTTTGTTTTTTTGTTTTTTTGCAGTACACGGGCCTCTCACTGTTGTGGCCTCTCCTGCTGTGGAGCACAGGCTCCGGACACGCAAGCTCAGTGGCCATGGCTCACGGGGCCAGCTGCTCTGCCGCATGTGGGATCCTCCCACACTGGGGCACGAACCCGTGTCCCCTGCATCGGCAGGCGGACTCTCAACCACTGCACCACCAGGGAAGCCCATGTATAATGTTGATATTAACTGTTTAGTAATGTTGAAAATATGGGACTAATAATAGGAAATAATCATTTTCCTTTTTGATTTATGGTTTTGGGTAAAAAGTTATTTTTGAATAATACAATTAACCAAATATTATAAATATTCTGTATGTAAATACTAAATATTCTTTATATTATGAATACTGAAAATTCAAAATTTCTGCACTTTAGTTTTATCAGTGTTCCATAAACTTAATATGCATGTGAATCACCTGGGGGTCTTTTAAAGGTACAAAAGCTGATTCAGTTAGGTCTGGAATGATTTCCAAAATTATGCATTTCTAATAAGCTCCCAGGTGATGCTGGGATTCCCACCTTTAATTTGCCTTTTAGATATATAAGAATGGATGGATAGAGGACACTATCATCAGCATAAATCAACCTAAAAAGGCTAATTTGAGCACTCTATATTTTTAAGTTGTACTATGAACTATGAAAGAAAGAAATATGTATATGTCTTCCCATCATGGCAATTGAAAAGTGAGGTTAGCTTTTCAATAGAGGAATAATGGAAGCTCTATTAAACCAATTTAAATGGTGCTGGCTGATACAAAACAAATGGAAAGTTAGAGTATGTTGTATGCATTATAGATGTATAATAAATAATTAAAATAAGAACTCAATGGATGAGCAGATTGTTACTTGCAGAAATAATTGGGTATGATTAGGAAAAATGAAAGATTTGAATCGGGATTTGAAGGTTAAATAGACATTAGATTCTTGGCACAAAGAAGAAGGAGCTTTTAGGATGGAAAAGTGACATTGATCACAGTCACAGAAACAGGAGTATGTACCACAGAAATTGTACACATACAGTGACAAGTGAAGTTCATTTGGACTTATAGGACTTGAAAAAGTTAGACACTGAGCAACAGCATTTGACATGCTAGTAAGTCTGAGTTTGTTATGTGCAATTTGTCAGTAATAAGATTTTAAGTACCCAATATTCATGTTGTATAAATTATAGTAAGGTCAGTATTCAATATTATTTGTATAATAACAATATTCAGTTACATCTTAATGTTATTCCTTGAATGCCAGAGAAAAATGGAGCAACAGCTGACATTTCATGGTACTGCCTATTGGATGTATGTCTCATAGGTGAATGTCATCTCTTATGTACATCACAGCAGTATAAAAGTTGAGAATCTCTGTGCCAAAGACTAGTGCCTGACACATAGTAGGTACTCAAGAAAATACTTGCTCTTTGACCAAAAGGATACCTGATCAATTAGCAGGGGTGTTACTTGATTACAGAATCCTTTGTGCTTAAACAGATTATTTAGTGGTAACAATTTTTATCTGAAGAAAGCTAAACATAATATTGCCTTATTGTATCAAAGACAGTAGAAAGAACCATAAATATTTATTAAAAATTCAGTTTTATTATTATCTGCATTTAACAATCAGAAGACTGAGATAACTAAGCAGATAAATTGATAATTTCAGAGGGAGGATCCCTGTTTGAAGTCCTTATATGTCTAACATAAAGGAGCCAGATATTTTAACAATAACTTCTCAAATACTGGAGGTCACAAATCATTTGATAGATGATAATGTACAACAGTTTATTTAAAGAAATACTATTATTTAGAAGGGCTCCAGATTCCATGAATGTAATCTTTCAATGACTTTTCCTGATTTGAAATACAGGGATTTATATTCTCTTATGCTTTTACTCAGCTGTTGTCCCAAGTACCAATGTGATGTTGTTCAAATTAAATTAGTGTTCCAATATTGCAAACTTTAAGTTCTAATGCCACTCTTAAACTAGCAATGTAATTATATACATTACCTCCTGGTATTTATTATTAATAGGAAGATAATAAAGTGGGTGATTAAGCATTTGCTAGTTACTCTTGTAATCACTGGACCAGCTTCCTAAGGAAGCCAGGTTCAATAATATGTCACCAAAATGATAAAATCTTAATGAATCATTAACTAGCTGTGGAATTGTCAGGCACAGAGGAGAGTTATTTTTTGATCATAAGAAAGGACATTGAGGCTAAGAAAAAGATGTAATAATTTGGGTCACATTTATTAGGACAAATTAATACATATATCCTAATGCTGGGTTTTCTAGTTTGTCAATTTCAGATGCTCTGAAACATAGGTAAATTATTTTTTCCTTTATCCTGAGACATAGGTAAATTATTTTTTCCTTTATCCTGAAATACATTATGTAAGAGTTATTTAAGTAAAACACTTGCAAGCCTCCTAGTACCTTTGGATCTGCATAAATAAGTTCTTATTAATTCAAAAGTCATCTTATCTTACAATTCTCTAGTTTCAAAGTTATGCTTAGTTTTCTGTCTTTTGTTGCCATGTAGATGGACAACCACAGGTAATATACACTTCTCTTTTTATTTCCTCTAATTAATATAAGCTAGAAATATATATATATATATATATTATTTATCAAGATGGTTGACATAGTGTAGACACTGTTGGAACCTCTACAACTCAAGCAAACTGAGTTACCGAAAGATGAACTCCCAGATGGCATGAGGGATACAGCTTGTGTTCTTGTGGCACATAGTTATGTGGTAGAACTGTAGGAGAACCCCTGAGACACAACTAGTCTTTCATGTAGTCAGCCAACCCTGCAATGAGGTTTATAAAACCAACCTTAGATGCAAGCTGGAGGTTTTAATTGATTCTGACTAGAGGAGGGAAAAAATAATCTCAATCAGTTGGGCTGCCATGTTGTTTGAGAAATGTTTCTAGGTCCCAGGGAAGATTATCATAGAAAGAATTTGAAGAGTGCCATGATAGCAGATTTTAAGTATTTCATCTGAGAGACTTCACTTGTAAGAAAGAATAATGAAATTAGGACCACTGAATGGGTATTGATGAGGGTCATTATTTAGCTCAAGGAATAACTGTCTAAGAAATAAAGCCATCAAAAATGCATTCAATGGTCCAGCAATTCCACTCCTGGGTATATATCTGAAGAAAATGAAAACTTAATTTGAAAAGATACATGAACCTCAAGGTTCATTGCAGCACTATTTACAATAGCCAAGATATGGAAGCAACCTAAGTATCCATAAACAGATGAATGGCTAAAGAAGATGTGGTATATCTAGATACAATGGAATATTACTCAGCCATAAAAAAGAATGAAAATTTGTCATTTGCAACAACATGGATGGACCTGAAAAGTATTATGCTTAGTGAAATAAGTCAGAGAAAGACAATACTGTATGTTATCATTTATACATGGAATCTAAAAAATAAAACAAATGAATATAACAAAACAGAAACATTCACAGATATAGAGAACAAACTAGTGGTTACCAGTGGGCAGAGGGAAGAGGGGAGGGGCAAGATAGGGGTAGGGGATTAAGAGTTATAAGCTATTATGTGTAAAATAAATAAGCTACAATGATATATGGTAATGCATGGGGAATATAACCAATATTTTATAATGACTATAAATGGAGTATAACCTTTAAAAATTGTGAATCACTATATTGTACATCTGAAACATATAATATTTTAAGTCAACTACACCTCAATTAAAATATGCAAAAAAATAATTGTCTTAGGAGAAAACAAATGGGGTAGGTTCATTGACATTGTTCTTGGTAATCATTTTTTGGACTTGACACAAAAAACAAACAACAAAAGCAAAAATTAAAAAGTGGGACAACATCAAATTAAAAAGCTTCTGCACAGCAAAGGAAACCACTAACAAAATGGAAAGGGAATGTACAGAATGGGAGAAAATATTTGCAAAGCATATATCTGAAAAGGAGTTGCCAAAGTTAGAGTAGCATCAACATATATACACTATCAAATGTAAAATTGATAGCTAGTGGGAGGCAGCAGCATAGCACAGGGAGATCAGCTTGGTGCTTTGTGACCACCTAGAGGGGTGGGATAGGGAGGGTGGGAGGGAAATGCAAGAAGTAGGGGATATGGGATATATGTATGCATAGGACTGATTCACTTTGTTGTACAACAGAGACTAACATCATTGTAAATCAATTATATTCCAGTAAATATGTATAAAAAATAATATCCAAAATATATACAAAACTTATATAACACCATAGCAAGAAAATAAAAATAATAACAACAAACAATCTGATTTAAAAATGGGCAGAGGGACCTAATAGAAATTTTTTTCCAGTGAAGGCATCCAAATGGCCAACAGGTACATGAAAGTGTGCTCAACATTGCTAATCATCAGAGAAATGCAAATCAAAACCACAACAACTTATGTCATACTGATTAAAATGTTATCATCAAAAAGACAAGAGATAACAAGGGTTGTCAAGGATATGGAGAAAAGGGAACATTTGTGTACTCTTGATGGGAATGTAAATTGATAGAGTAATAATGGGAAATAGAATGGTTGTTCCTCAAAATATTACAAATAGAATTACCATATAATCCAGCAATTCCACTTCTGGATATTTATCCAAAAGAAGGAAAATCACTGTCTGAAAGAGATATCTTCTGCAGCCCCATGTTCATTTTAGCATTATTCACAATAGCCAAAACATAGAAACAACCTAAATGTCCATCAGTGGGATGAGTGGACAAAAATAATTTGGTATGTAGATACAATGGAATATTATTCAGCAATAAAAATGAAATCCTCCCATTTGCAACAACATGGATGGTCCTTGAGGGCTTTTCTAAGTTAAATAAGTCAGAGACACAAATACTGCATGATCTAATTTCTATGTGGAATCTAAAAAAAAACAAACTCATAGAAAGAGAAAACAGATTGGTGGTTGCCAGAATTGGGGGTGGGGGAGGGTTGGGGAAAATAGGTGAAGGTGATCAAAAGGTACAAACTTCCATTTTTAAGATAAATAATTTCTGGGGATACAATGTACAGCATGGTGACTATAGTTAAGAATGTTGTATTGTGTATTTGAAAGTTGCTAAGAGGTTAAATCTTAAAAGTTATCATCACAAGAAAAACAATTTTTACTATGAGTGGTGCTGGATGTTAACTCATTGTGATAATCATTTGTAAATATTACATATAATATATATGCATCGCATAATTATATTTTACACCTTAAACTAACACAGTGTTATATGTCAATTATATTTCAATAAAACTAGGAAAAAGAGAAAGAAATGGATTCAGTGTTAAAAAAATTAACAGTCTACTATGTGAGGTAGTGGGCTTCCCTCCTTTTTTTTTTTAAGCGTGAACGATTACCTATTAGACATGTAATAAGTGAGATTTCTGAATTTTTTATATTAAATATCTTATATTTCTATATGATTATTATGGTTATTACATTATTTAATTCATGCAAATCACATAGAATAATCTCTGCCCTATAGTAAGTGCTTAACAACTGCTAGTTATCATGTTTATTATCAGTAATGTCTTTATTATGTCTTATTATCTTATGTTGCCCTACTTTTTACATTGTATCTTCTGCCCAGTTGAATTGTGTGTCTTAAATAACAACATTTGACAGGTTCTTTCCTGTTGTAAAGACCAATTAGTCTCTAACCTTTAAGGTATGTCCAACATCTGCCCAGTTAAGGTGGAGAGTATCAATCTCAGTTCACAAATATGTTAATATGTATGTCTGAAATTGGAAAGGTATTCAAGAAAAATTAGAGATTTGGCAACACTGAGAAGAACACTATCCTAAAAGTTAACCTCTTTTAATTTGAAGTGTTTCATATTGGTAAGGAAGTCATCAAGTTAAGTATTTGTCCTTAGCTGATCTTTTCATTAACCGAAGGTATAAAACTAGGGTTTGAAACCTTATCATTTTCACCAAGATTTTGTAATGACTGGATTGCTCATACAGAATTATTGTAAAAAGTTTTGCCTATTGATGGAGGGATCTTTAGAAATATTAGACCATGACATATCTCTGTAATAGAGACTGCTATATGTTCCCCATGTCCATTCTCTACTTCTTCTTGTAGGGGTAGAACTTTTGCTAAACGTATACTATATAGTTGTCCAATCAGATTACACTTTCCAGCCTTCTTTGCAGTTAGAAATGACCATGTGACTAAGCTTTTGCCAATAGGATGTGAGCAGAAATGATGTATGAAACTCCTGAGTCTCTTTTATATCAGGAAGCTGCTTACTCTACTTTTTTCATCTGGAGAAATGTGGGCCAGAATGAAAGCCAGTATTGACTATACAGGTAAGAGGAACATGCTAATGAATGCAGAGCAAGACAAAAGGAACATAGGTGCTTAGATGACCTTGTGGAACAGAGAATCCCTTTTACTGATGTCCTCAACCCTGGCTTCTGACAAGTTTCCCTTTATCTGCTCCCTGCATGTGCTTCACTGCTTCACCACATGCATTTCTTTTGCTCAGGCTTCCTGTTGTTACCCTAGTTATTTGAGAGAGAAATTTCTATCCTGTTTGACCCACAATATTTGTTGTCCCCTATTTCTTAAGAAGCTTAGCCTATACAACAACTAATAAATTCTCTAATGTATTTTAAATGAGGCTGGGATGATTACTCTTTCTTTCTTTTACAGATTGTCTGATTGGTTGTTGTGGATTTTTCTCAAAATAAATGTGAATCTTTTCAAGGCCCTTTGCCTTGAATAAGATATATGCTGAAAAAAATCTCTCGGTCTCATGGAACTAAATCTGTCCTCGTGGATAGATTTAAAATTGACTTTAAAGGTTTCAAATTTAATAAATCTGACTTATAGTTAAATAAATAAATAAACAAATAAATAAAAATGAGGAGGTTTTCAATTGAATACTGCCTACTTAACCATAGATGTCTATAGAAAGGTCAGCTATGGAGTTGAGGCATGAAATCTGTCTGAGTAGATCAAGAAAGCCAGGAAATGAAAGAGTCATCACTTAGAGAATAATTTATTTTGTAATTTAAAAGTGGTTACTCTTTGCCTGAGGGAATATAGGGGAAGATTTTATATATACTTTGTTTTGACTATATGTGTACACTCATATAGGTTTAGATACTTTGATTTGGAACTCATTTTTTTAAAAGAACCCTGTTTCTAAAATGAGTTGAATACAGTGGGGTTGCAGAACAGTTTAACATCCACAGGAAAATTCTATATAGATTTTTTTTTTGATAAATAAAAATTGTCCTGCTCTCTGCCATTGTCTTATTTCTCCCAGTAGAAATTCCATGAAAGCTCAAGTAACAGTCATGTTGTAGAGATAACATGTGTCTATATCCGGAAAGATAGGAATGAAAATTATAGAAAATCCTAGTAGTTGGGTCTACATGCTAAACATAAAATGCAGATCGATTACTTCATTCCTTCATTGATAGTTTGAGCTGGAAGCAATCTCAGCTCTATTTCCTTGACTCATAAATAAGAAATTAGAGGCCAGAATAGTTAGACAAAGTAACAAGATTAATCAAGGTCACAAAGTTAATTGAGGTTAGAGTCAAGATTAGAACATTGGTTTCCTGGTTTCCAGTCTTAGGTTCTTCCCACTAAGCCATATCATCCTTAGGGCTCTGTTTAAAAATAATCTGGTTGAAAATATGGTGAAAGGAAAGAGGCAAGTCTCTCCAGGTAGCTCAACCAAATGCACAATTCCTGAAGGTTCACTCACATAAAGCATACCTGGCTAGAGCACCAGTATCTTGTTATAGCAGCACATATTAAATCAAAGAAATTGGAGTCTGAACATGCCTGGGAGGGGCTGCAAAGTGTAACAATCTGGGCAGTGGGATTCAGGCCATATTTTGAACTGCTTGAAAGAGAGGGGAAGATTTAAGCCCAAATGGGGCTTAAATGAAGAATAAATCTGTTAGCAGAGCAATTACTCATGTACTCTGTAAACTGCCTCCTTTAAGGATTAGCAGATAAATCTAGCCCTAGGCATTAGAGTTTTCTTGGCACATCTTCCTCCTTCTCCATGTCAATAACAATGTATTTACCCAATTACCAGATAATCCCACTTAAATTGATCAATTGATAGCTTCCCAGTCCTTTCAAAGCACTGCTTTGTTTTCTTTGGCCTCAAACACCTAAAAATATTTCTAGGGGTCAGGAAAGTACAAATTGCAAATTTATTATTCTTGGAGTTGCAGGATGACCTTTAACCCTGTGTTTCTGAACCCTGCATGGTGCCTTGGAAAAGTGATTTCCATTAAAGTAAATAGGAGTCCTAAGGCAAAAGGCTGAAGGGAGCTTTGAGACTTAACCCCTTCACATACTTAGCCCACACTGAGAAGAGGAATTTTTAATGACAAATGGTACTTGCCCTTTTTAAGTCACTTCACTCTGAAAAGGCTGAGTTTTTTTTTCTTTTCTTTTCTTTTTTGTTTTATTTTTTCCCTTGCCTTTGCAACTAAACAAAAGCATATACAAATTGGTAAAAGTGATAACTGCTATGGAGAAAATAATTTTTCCTTCATACAGTAGACATATAAACACTAGATGGGTTTAATTTAAACAAGAATAGCATAGATTCTCAACTTCTCATTTGAAATCTTTAGAACTAACAAAAAAGGACTGCTCAGAGTACAACTTCCTTCATAGTTCTAGGAGGAGTTAAGAGATTTACCAAGTAAAAACATAGAATATCCAGTTAAATTAGAATTTCTGATAAACAGTGGATAATTTTTTTAGTTTTATTGTGTAGTAAATATTTCATGAGACATATTATATGAAAATGTCTCCATTGTTTATAATATTTTGGGCATTCTGTAGTCTGGCATTTTGTCTGGCAATAGAATCATGAGAGACCCTAACATTTCAGTTATTGATGGTGTAGTGGTTGCCAAACAACAAGAGGAAGGCAGCTGCTGAGGCACAACATAATTTAGGACTGACTGGGTTCAGAACGTGCTACCGCCAAAAATATGGCACCTTGGCGGATTGAATGTTTGAAGCTGAAAGATTTTGAGGAAATGGCAGAAGCAGGAGGGTCTCTGACCTTCCCCTTTCCTTCTCCTTCGAATCAGGTCATAAGACCCTCCTATGAGAGGTGACCTCCCTATACCTTTATCATGAAAGCAGCTCTTTTATGCCTTTCCTGTTTGCCATTTCCTGTTCCCCTCTAGCCTTAAAATAACCTAATTATAGGAATGAGATCACTAGGCAATTTAACCTAACTCCTGACTTATGCTCCGCTGAATGCACACAGTGCCTTGCCTAGCCTGTTGAGTTTTTCCTAGATTAAAAGAAGTAAGAATGAAGAATTAAGTAGTTAAAGAATGACTAGCTCTCTACCTCCAGCAGCCTTCACAGCAATCATCCAGGCAGACCTCGTGGGCAAGACAGCATCTGAAGAAAAAGCATGAAGAGTCAGCCAGTCTGCACACAATGGAAAAGGACACAGAACGCTACCTCCTGCCTTGATAATTCACAGAGATTCTTTCCCCCCTTTTTCCCTTTAAAACCTGTCATGGCTGAGCAGAATCTTTGGAGTTGGTTTGGGACATCAGTCTGACTTCTCCCCAGGCTGCTGGCGCCCTGAATAAAGTGACCTTTCCTTTCTACCAACACTTGCCTCTCAAGTATTGGCTTCTGAGTGGAGAGCAGCTGAACTTAAGTTCATTAACAATCAGGAGGAAAGAACATCCTTATAACAGGCCTTGCTGTTTCCCCAGTTTACCACACTCAGCTCATAGTCTTTGTCTTATGACATCTTTCCATGACTGTCCATTCTACATCAAACTTAGCACAATAGCACTCAGGTTTAATTGTTTCTTTGGGTCTTTATTTCTTCATGAAGGCTCCCTTGTCATGTAAAATTTATATCAAATGAATTTGTATGCTTTTCCCCTGTTAATTTGTCTTTAACAGTTTAATTTTCAGACCCAGTCAGGGGCCATAAGAGGGTCAAGGAAACATTTTTTTCTTCCTCTTCAGGACACATTCTGCCATATATCACTTTCATTAATAATTAACAGAACAAAGGATTTCAGCAAGGTTTATGATGGAAAAAAAATTTTTCTTCATCAACACCACTTTTACAGTTTGCCTCCTGCTTTCATTTTCAGCTGCATCTCTCAGCCTTCTCTCATCTCATATTCCTCCCAGACTAGTTTCCTTTTCCTGCCCCAAGAATGCACTTGGCTATTACCCACATTCCCCAATGTATTCTGATCACATTGTTCTCCCATCTGGTACACAGTTTTCCCATCTGTATCTTCTCTATCATTTAATATCAGTCACCGTTTAAATCCTATTGCCTTTATGAAATTTCCCTTGTTATGCAATGGCCCTCCTCCCCATCTTGAAGCATCTGAGAATATTCTAGATCCTTTATTTGGCACTAACATTTCAGTGTGGTTCTTTAAGTTATTAATTCTCTCTTTCTCTCTCTCTCTCTCTCTCTCTCACACACACACACACACACATGCATACACATACACAAACACATACAATCCTCTTGGCTTTTTAGTTAAAGGGTGATGAAGGTAGATGGATGAAGGTAGATGGATTTATTTAGCTGTATTTATCTTCCAATGATAATAAATGTACCAATTATGTATCTGATCTGTGTTAATTGTTTCAATATTCAGTCAATCTTCTAACTTGAAATCATTCTCTCTTTGAATTAATGTTCATTCAATAATATTTATCGGGCACCTATTGTGTGCCAGATGTTTCCTAAGCTTTCAGATCACTAAAATCTAAATCACATAAGAGCAAAGATTGTATTTGTATTGTATGGCTAAATCTTTAGAAACTGGAAAATGCCTGGCACAAAATAGGTGCTCAATGGATTTTGATTGAAGCAATAAAATAGGACCTACTATCTGTTTGTTGTCTTAAATTCAACCTTTCTTTCTTCCTGAAAATTTACCTCTCTTTCTCTGTCTCTTTTAAACAATTGCATCAGTGTCTGTAATTGTTACAGTGCCTTCAATTTTTTTTTTTTTTTTTTTGGCCTTCAATCTTTAACTTACTGATTACTATGCAGGTTGCTGCTAGGATTATAACCCCCAGTCAGTTCTAATAGCTTTAATTCTCAGCTTATGCACCTTCTATGATGTCCTGTTACATAATAGATAAGGACCACGTTCTTGAATGACATGTTCAACCCTTCACAACCTGGACTAACCTTAGTTTCCAGATTTAGCTATTTATTCTCTACCTCACTCTTATGATTCAACCAAATCCACCTAATTCCCCTTTGATGAGGCTGTTAAGAGCTAGAGTTTTCTGGGGTCAGATGTTTAGTAAAAGGAGGGTTGTGGGTCACTAAACAATCTCACTTTTAAACTCACTAGCCATTTTCTATATAATTCTTTGCATATGTTGTTACAGATAGTAAGGTTTTCTCCAGATAGAAAATTTTCTTGTTTTTCTTTGCTTGAAAATCCCTAGGCTTCTGTTCCAAGTCTTCTTATGCATAACTGTCTATGTGATTCCTGTCCACCTGCCTGATTTAAAAAGAGAAGTTTCATTCTGTGCTATTATAATACTTTGCTTTGTCTGTATCTCTGCCAGGGTGAGCATGTTAAGTTGTAACTTGACTAGTTTCTGAGCTCCTTGAAAGCAGAGACCTTGTCTTGACCATCTCTATGCATATCAGATACCTAACATGTGTTAAATAGAACATGAATTATTTGATATGGTAATTACACTTGTGTAGGGTGTTTCTCTTTTCTTGACTGTCATTGTATGAATATATCCCCACCTTCATTCTGGTCCTCCTTTTGCTGCCCTTCTTTTACATTTGACTGAACCTCAGAGTGACTGGTGAGTACAGATGGTACTCAACCTACAATGGTTTCACTTATGATTTTATGATTTTTTGACTTTATGGTGGTGTGAAAACAATATGCATTCAGTAGAAACCATATTTTAGATTTTGAATTTTGATCTCTCCCTGGGCTAGTGATATGCTACATGATACTCTCATGATGCTGGGCAGCTTCCAGTTAGTCACAAAATCACAAGGGTAAACAACAAATATACTTAAACCATTTTGTACTCATAGGACAATTCTGTTTCTCACTTTCAGTAAAGTATTCAATAAATTACTTGAGATATTCAATGCTTTATTATAAAATAGGCTTTTTGTTAGATAATTTTGCCCAATTGTAAGCTAATGTAAGTGTTCTGAGTATGTTTAAGGTAGGCTAGGCTTAACTATGGTGTTTGGTAGGTTAGGTGTATTAAATGTATTTTCTACTTAGGACATTTTCAACTTATGATGGGTTCTTTGGGGGTGTAATGCCATCATAGGTAAAGGAAAATTTGTAGTCCCTCCTACAAGTATGCAAAGGCAAGAGAGATAGCTAGCACCCTCATACAGATTTCTGTAGGTAGGTTACCATTTCAGTGATCTCTAGATCTGCCAGTGTTGTGGCTTTAGGATTACAAATATCAATCCAAAGCCTCCTTGTAAACTTGTGAGGTACCTCACAGAAGCCCCATTTAGCACTTACAAACTCCAGGAGAGGAGGAATTTTTATCTCTTTTGTTTATCTTTCTATCCCCAGCACCTGTTATTGTGCTAGCAGTATAATATTCACTAAGTAAATACTGTTGGTTAAAAACCATGTGTCTGAAGCCATGCAGTTGGTAAATGTCAGAATTATAACCAAAAATCAGAACAGTTTGGTTCCAAAAATCATTTTTTTAATAGTTTGCTACCTCTTAGATGACAATTATTTAATATAAACTCAAGCTCTAGAGCTCAAAGTCTAGAGCCTTTGCCACCTACTCCATCTAATCTATTTATTCAGACTTGATCTTCTGGTGCTAAGTGCCTTGTCATTCTTTCTTATGAAAATAGTTAACATTTATTGAGCTAACATTATTAATAGGCACCATGGTAGGCATTTTACATTTATAAACATAATTAATCAACACAAAAAGCTTATTAACACAATTTCAAAAATGGTGAAATGTGATACAGTGTGGTTAAGTAGTATGTGCAAGGTCAAATATTTGTAGCTTATTTTGGAGCCTGTCTAGCTTCACATACTATATCCTTGATCTCTATGTGCCAGAAGAGTCATATTAATCAGTCTAAAACTGGATATCAGCAAAGGAAGAACTATTAGCTGAGTGTAGCACACCAGCTTCTGAAAGTGTACCAGTGTCATCAGAGTAACATGTGAACTCACCCCTGCCATGCTGGTATAAAGAACGATGTGAAATGGTGTCTGCCACAGCCTCCTTATGTCACTAACAGCAACAGTTCACAAACCCCTCCACTTGACCATCAACAGGTGTTACATCTGTGAAAGCAAGCAGAGAAATAGCATAACCACAGGACCTGAAATCACTTGCCTCGGTATTAGAAATATAAAAATGCATATTGAAGTGTAATTAATGGTTAAAATATTGAAAACATATGCGTTTCAAAAATCATTTATTGCTTTTTAAAATAAGGAATATTTTATTTTTAATTGAATTAAAGTGACTTTTTTTAACCACTTAGTTGTTGCAGAGACAGCTGGAGCATAGCTGTTAGGGGAAAAAAGAGTGAAGTCAGAAAAGCTTTAAATTAGGTAAATTGACTTGGCAGATTTTTATTATGTTATTGGGGAATATGGAAATTATATGTAGTATTAAAAATACACTCAAACATACAAACATGAAATAGTACAAATACAAGGATAGGAAGTGTGTATATCTCTCCGTATTTATAAATACAAATAGAATACTCTTTAATGTGTAGTATTCCTAATCCAATGCATATCCCTAAACTCTCCTTTTTGCTTAAAATTGATTATGGTATGTTGAGGATATCTTATCTTTGGGAGTGAAGTAAGCTGAAACCTATTAACTCAGAAAAAAGGAGCCATTTAATTAGGAGGATTGAAATGGTTCCTGTTTTCCTCTCATGTTCTATCTATGCCTCAATCTAAAACAAAGTCATTCTCTTCCTTTCAATCCATTAAAGTCTTCAAAGTTTTCTTCCAGATAAGCTATCTGTATTTGTGTTTACTCCTTCTTTTGTCGATTTCTTTTGTATTTATTTTTTAGGCATTTTTATGCATTAAACAACATTTTTTTTTATTCTCTATTTTTTTTTATTTTTTAATTTTTTTACATTTTTATTGGAGTATAATTGCTTTACAATGGTGTGTTAGTTTCTGCTTTATAACAAAGTGAATCAGTTATACATATACATATGTTCCCATATCTCTTCCCTCTTGCATCTCCCTCCTTCCCACCCTCCCTATCCCACCCCTCAAGGTGGTCACAAAGCCCCGAGTTGATCTCCCTGTGCTATGCGGCTGCTTCCCACTAGCTATCTATTTTACGTTTGGTAGTGTATATATGTCCATGCCACTCTCTCATTTTGTCACAGCTTACCCTTACCCCTCCCCATATCCTCAAGTCCATTCTCTAGTAGGTCTGTGTCTTTATTCCTGCCTTACGCCTAGGTTCTTCTTAACATTTTTTTTCTTAAATTCCATATATATGTGTTAGCATACGGTATTTGTCTTTCTCTTTCTGACTTACTTCACTCTGTATGACAGATTCTAGGTCTATCCAACTCATTACAAATAGCTCAATTTCGTTTCTTTTTATGGCTGAGTAATATTCCATTGTATATATGTGCCACATCTTCTTTATCCATTCATCTGATGATAGACACTTAGGTTGTTTCCATCTCCTGGCTATTGTAAATAGAGCTGTAATGAACATTTTGGTACATGACTCTTTTTGTATTATGGTTTTCTCAGGGTATATGCCCAGTAGTGGGATTGCTGGGTCATATGGTAGCTCTATTTGTAGTTTTTTATGGAACCTCCATACAGTTCTCCATAGTGGCTGTACCAATTCACATTGCCACCAATAGTGCAAGAGTGTTCCCGTTTCTCCACACCCTCTCCAGTGTTTATTGTTTCTAGATTTTTTTGATCATGGCCATTCTGACTGGTGTGAGATGATATCTCATTGTAGTTTTGATTTGCATTTCTCTAATGATTAATGATGTTGACCATTCTTTCATGTGTTTGTTGGCAGTCTGTATATCTTCTTTGCAGAAATGTTTATTTAGGTCTTCTGCCCATTTTTGGATTGGGTTGCTTGCTTTTTTGTTATTCAGCTGTATGAGCTGCTTGTAAATTGTGGAGATTAATCCTTTGTCAGTTGCTTCATTGACAAATACTTTCTCCCATTCTAAGGGCTGTCTTTTGGTCTTGTTTATTGTTTCCTTTGCTGTGCAAAAGCTTTGAAGTTTCATTAGGTCCCATTTGTTTATTTTTGTTTTTATTTCCATTTCTCTGGGAGGTGGGTCAAAAAGAATAAAATATCTAGGAGTAAACCTACCTAAGGAGACAAAAGACCTGTATGCAGAAAATTATAAGACACTGATGAAAGAAATTAAAGATGATACAAATAGATGGAGAGATATACCATGTCTTGGACTGGAAGAATCAACATTGTGAAAATGACTCTACTACCCAAAGCAATCTACAGATTCAATGCAATCCCTATCAAACTACCACTGGCATTTTTCATAGAACTAGAACAAAAAAATTCACAATTTGTATGGAAACACAAAAGACCCTGAATAGCCAAAGCAATCTTGAGAACAAAAAATGGAGCTGGAGGAATCAGGCTCTCTGACTTCAGACTATACTACAAAGCTACAGTAATCAAGACAGTATGGTACTGGCACAAAAACAGAAATATAGATCAATGGAACAGGATAGAAAGTCCAGAGATAAACCTATGCACATATGGTCACCTTATCTTTGATAAAGGAGGCAGGAATGTACAGTGGAGAAAGGACAGCCTCTTCAATAAGTGGTGCTGGGAAAAGTGGACAGGTACATGTAAAAGTAAACAACATTTTTATTTACCACTATATATAAAGTGTGTGTGTGTGTGAGTGTGTATGTTTGTATGTATGTGTGCATCATGTAAAGTATAATATAGGAGTGTAAATATCTAAGATATAAGTATTTTCCAGAGTGTTTTAGTTATTTTAGTATGGTGATTTCTGTTTTCAGGATGTATTTGATATTTATGTAGTTTATCAATCTTTCCTCCAGATATTGTGTAACATTTAGAAAGGTCTTCCCAATTTCAGAGTAGTAAAATGCATTTAATTATGTCATCTTGTACTTTTATATATTTTTTCCATTTAAACGTTTTGACTCATAGTGGAATTTATACTGTTGAAATTGTGAGAAATGGATTCAACCTTATTTTTTTCTATATGACTATCCAATTGTTTGAAAGCCATTTGTTGATTAATTCACATTATTACCACTGACTTAAAATATCTTCGAAAAAACTAAATATCCTCATATACTTGGGTTTGTCCTAGACTTTCTCTTCAGTTCCATTTACATACTAATTCATGAGTTTTATTCCATATCACTTTAACCCTTTATTACTTCTTTAAATATTTGCATTTGGTTGCAGTATGGTGTTTTAAGACAGTTTCATCATCCCACTGAACATTTTCAATAAGGATCCATGGCTTGCAGGGATTTTCCAGCAGTTTTGCTCCTTTGTTTATAGTTTATTTTTGTGGACATGAGTCAAGTTTATATGACTAAGTATCTGTATAATGCAAGAACATTGAAACTCAGTAAATATATATTTTTGTTAAAAAGCCACACTTTTATTTCTTATAACTTTGTAATACATTTCAGTATCTTATAAGAATAATTCTCCATCATACTTTTTACCCCTGGCTCTTTTTGTTTATTTTTCTTCATGAACTTGCAAACCAGTTTATTTAATTAAGAAGAGAATCTCTTTATATTTTTATTGTTGCCAGAATTTGACTCCCTTCTGGACCACAAAACTCTGCAGGTCCCTTTACTTTTCTCTTCAAGGAGAGTCATGTCTTTTTACCAGGATTGCTGAACAGTGACAAACACTACTCTGTTTTCTGTTTTTATTTTAAATTTTTTTATTGAAGTAAAGTTGATTTATAATATTATATTTGTTTCAGGTGTACAAGAAAATTGTATAGGTTACACTGCATTTAAAGTTATTATAAAATATTTGTGGTATTCCCTGTGTTGTACAATACATCCTAGTAGCTTTTTAATTTTATACATAATAGTTTGTATCTCTCAATGCCCTACCCCTATTGCGCCCCTCCTCCTTTCTCTCTTCCCACTGGTAGCCATTAGTTTATTCCTTGTATTTGTGAGTCTGTTTCTGTTTTGTTATATTCATTCATTTTATTTTTTAGATCCCACATGTAAGTGATAACATACAGTATTGTCTTTCTGTGTATGACTTATTTCACTAAGCACAATATGTTTCAGGTCCATCCATCCATGTTGTTGCAAATAGCATAATTACATTATTTTTCAAGACTGAGTAATATTCTGTTACATTTGTCACATCTTCTTTATCCATTCATCTGTTGATAGACACTTAGTTTGCTTCCGTATCTTGACAATTATAAATAATGCTGCTATGAATATTGGGGTGCATATTTTTTTTGAATTATAGTTTTCATTTTCTTGGGATGTATTCCCAGGACTGGAATTGCTGGATCATATGATAGTTCTATTTTCAGTTATATATCTGCTAAATCCAAGGGTTAATGAGTTTTTACTGAATAAAATACTTTTGACTCTTGCATCTATAGCTGCTTTTTTTTTTCTATTCTTTTAAATTAATACTTCACACCAAAGGTCACTGGCAATTTAACCATGGTCTACAAATGACTGACGTACTTAGCTGATTATTCAGGAATTACTTGGCTGTCACTGTGTCTTTGTCTAGTAAATTTTGTCAGGAAGTGAATGCAATTGCTTATCTGAAATACCTATACAGTCTGAGAACTTCATTATGTAGGCTGTTATAGACATTCTTTCCTAGCAAAAATCATAAGATCTATGAAATTAAAATTTTTCTATTTTCAGAAGAAAGTATGTGTGGCCTCCTGCTTTAAAATTTTCCCATATAAAATTCTAAATCATTAGCCTAAATATACCCTTCTCATTTGACAGCATGGCCTCAAGGTTAAATAATGTTAAATTAATAAATTCTCTGAACAGTGGTCAGCTCTGAGTAAGCATTTTCTGATTTGGAATTTAACAACTATTATTTGCTTTAATATTCAACTATAGCATACTAAACTCGAATAACATTTTTATTACTATTGTACCACTCAATGTCAATTTAGTACAGCTCATAAAAGCTCAATAGAAGTGATGAGAATAGATATTTAACCACTGACCTTCACCAATGGAATCTACCTAAGCAGTTCTTTTCAGCTTGGGGAAAACTCAGCTTGATTCATTTCAAGTTAGGGTTTTCTTTCTTTTTTGTAAGCCCTGTCACTCTCACTGTCACCATCCTGTACTCTCTTGAATAGTTTACCTACTATCTCTGGTTTGTTTTCTCAATGGTAAAATTTGTAATGAAAAGAATGATATTGCATTAATTTATTCAACCATATTTATTGAGTGCCTATTTTTGCTAGAAAATGTTCTAGTTCTTGGGAATACATTGGAGAAGAAATATTCTTCCCTCATGGAGCTTTAAGAAAACTGTTGGTAGAAACAGACCACAGGTCAACATATAAGTAAAATATATTGTTTATTGGGTAGTGAAAGTGATGTGGAGGTAAACAGGATTAAATAATAAGAATAGGGAGAATTGAGGCAGTGAGATTAGCCACTACACAGGATAATTAAGAAAGGCTTCACAGACAAGATGATATTTGAACAGAGATTCAATGGAAGTTAGAAAGTGAATCTTGAGTGTATCAGGAGAAAGGGACAGTCTGCAAAAAGAACAGCAAGTTCAAGTGTCCTGAGGTAAGAATTTGCTCAGTATTTTTGATGGACAGAACAGAATTAAGCAGAATAAAAATTGTAGGAGGTAAGATCACAGAAATACTGGGGATGGGAACAGATTATGAGGACCATCGAGGCCATGGTCATTAAGGACTTTTGCTCTGAGTAAAAGGAGAAGCCACTGGGGGTTTTTGAATATAGAATTGACATGATCAGATTTTTGTTTTAAAAGGATCAATTTGGTTTGGGGTTGAAAATTAACTAATAGTGAGGGCAAGGGTTGAAGTAGGGAGACATCTTAGAAGATTATTGTCACAAAGTGTGAGATGATTTACATCTGGATTGTATTGGTGTCATTGAGAAGTAGATTTAGGAACTAAATATTTTGATGTTAGGATAAACAGAATTTGTTTGTAAATTGAATATGGGCTATGAGCTTGGAGTTAAGAAGGACTCCAAGATTTTTGGCCTGAGTCGATAGAAAAATGGAATTGACATATATTTAGATGTAGACAAATGTGGGAAGAGAAAGATAGTTTTGGAGGGAGACGTATTTCAGGAGCTTGGTCTCAAGGAATGTTAATTTTGAGACGTCATTTAAACATACAGTTAGAGATGCCATGTATGCAATTGAGCATAAAAGTCAGGGTTTGTTGGATTTGAGGGTAAACTATATATTTTGGTGTATTATTATCACAGAATTGGTATTAAAGGCCACAGGACTTGATATGATGACTTAGATGATGGGTGAGAGTAAATAAGAGACGTTACTTACTACTTGATTAAAATATTTGGAGCCAATTTCTGTCTTAACTGATAAGTTCCTTTTCTGTCATTAGTACTTTTCTATATTCCAAATGATCTTAAATGGAGGATAGAGTACCCTATGAAATGAGTTCAAATATTCAGACAGAGGAAATAGCTGATTAAGAAAAATCACAATATTTATCTAATATGTAATCTTACTAGGAACAGAATGATTGGGAGGAAGGAAGCCCAAGTGTTCATTGTATTCCACAAATGGTGTGGCTGGCTTGAATCTACTATCATTGAGAGATTTAATATCATTATGGACACCAAAATATTTTTAGGACTGTAGGAACCCCAACATCAATGATAAAGCAGACGAGCAAACTTATATAGTAGAAATAGCAAAGAGTATGGAATAGAGGAAACCAGTTTGTGTCTTGGTCAACTTATTATCTGTGTTACTTTATTTTTATTTATTTATTTTTTAACATCTTTATTAGAGTATAATTGCTTTACAATGGTGTGTTAGTTTCTGCTTTATAACAAAGTGAATCAGTTATACATATACATATGTTCCCATATCTCTTCCCTCTTGCGTCTCCCTCCCTCTCACCCTCCCTATCCCACCTCTCTAGTGGTCACAAAGCACCGAGCTGATCTTCCTGTGCTATGCGGCTGCTTCCCACTAGCTATCTATTTTACATTTGGTAGTGTATATATGTCCATGTCACTCTCTCACTTTGTCACAGCTTACCCTTCCCCCTCCCCATATCTTCAAGTCCATTATCTAGTAAGTCTGTGCCTTTATTCCTGTCTTACCCGTAGGTTCTTCATGACATTTTTTTCCCTTAGATTCCATATATATGTGTTAGCATATGGTATTTGTCTTTCTCTTTCTGACTTACTTCACTCTGTATGACAGACTCTAGGTCCATCTACCTCATTACAAATAGCTCAATTTCATTTCTTTTTATGGCTGAGTAATATTCCATTGTATACATGTGCCACATCTTCTTTATCCATTCATCTGATGATAGACACTTAGGTTGTTTCCATCTCCTGGCTATTGTAAATAGAGCTGCAATGAACATTTTGGTACATGACTCTTTTTGAATTATGGTTTTCTCAGGGCATATGCCCAGTAGTGGGATTGCTGGGTCATATGATAGTTCTATTTGTAGTTTTTTAAGGAACCTCCATACTTTTCTCCATAGTGGCTGTACCAATTCACATTCCCACCAGCAGTGCAAGAGTGTTCCCTTTTCTCCACACCCTCTCCAGCTGTGTTACTTTAGACTAGTCATTGAGGTTTCCTGGGTTGGGGATCAATGTGTACATTAAAATGTATACAGTAATTTTTCCCTTGACTACCTCAGAGAACCATTTTTGAGAATCAAATAGAACATCTGTGACAGAGTTTTGTGAATTATTAGAGCCCTTAATAGATATGAGATTTCTTGATTGATTTTAAGATCAGTAAAGTTTGGTAATCTTGGTATGAAGCAAATGGGCATTAGGAAATAAAAAAGTTGAAGCTCCTGAATATTAGCAAATCACGAGTTTGTTTTTTTTTTTCTTTTTCTATACACAGCTCAAGATTAGGAAATCAACATGGTCAGTGTGTTTGAGAGGGTGCAGATCATGAGGGGTTCATTTGACAGGGCAAACAATGCTCAGTTGTTGAAAATAAAAGGAGAAATAGGACTATTGATTTGAGACAGAAGTAGCATTGAACACTTCACACATTGTGATTGCTTACCAGAAACTGTGGGGAGTAAGAGAATTTGGGATAGATATACAGTCAGTTTTGTGTTTTCCATACTACACCATTCTGATTGCCTACAACATTTTTTCCATAGCTATTTGTGCATGGATGTTTCCTATGTGCTTTCTGATATGGTTTTCTTAACATAATTTCTCAGTCACAGTAGCAAATGTAGGTATAGGATTCAAAGTAAAAACTCCTGGAGCATAGTCTAGCAAGTAATAAAAGTAATAATAATAGTTCTTAATTGTCCAATGCCTGCAAAAGTTTAGGTTTGTAGCCAAAATTTCTATTCCTTACATTAACCTTATAAGATAGGTAATGCTATTTCTTTTATAGATGAAAATATTGAGATTCAAAATAAATAAGTAGTTTTACCACAATGACAATCCTAACCAGGATAAAAATCTAGTTCACTTAGACTCCAGAGCTTCTTTATATCCTATGAAAAATAGTATTTCTCAATTTTGCCATTTAAGTAATTCCTACTGCAATACCACTTTTCTTGTGGGTTTGACATCTTGTATATTCAGTGGCTGTAGAATAAGCTGAAATAGGCAATCACATAAAATTAACCATATAAATTGAAGAGAAGAAAGAGTCTTAAGAAAGAGTCAAATAGGTATTTCCTTTGAATTCTTTTAGCTGTTGGAAGTGTTGTTTTCAGAATCCTGATTTCAAATCTGGATTAATAGAAAGGAGAGTCTTTGTTTATTAGCAATATCTTTCATAAAATAGAGAAGAAGAAATAAAGTGTGCCAAGTAACTTCTAACATGTGTTTCACTTCAGCCTTAAAACAATCCATGATCCTCAAGAGTGAATCTGACTTCCTTAAATTTTACACAGTTATGAGAAAACAAACCAAGCCAGCTTAAGGGACAGTCTACAAAATAACTGGCTAGGACTTTTCAAAAATACCAAGATAAAGAAATACTAGAAACTAGACTAAAAGAGAATAAAAAGCCATCACAACTAAATGCAATACCTGATCAGATTCTGGATTGGGAAAATATATTTGCAAAGAGCATCATAGAAATAATTGACAAATGTTGAACATAGTATCTGGAATAAATACTAATAATATTGTTTTAATTTTTTAAAAATTTTTATTGGAGTATAGTTGATTTACAATGTTGTGTTAGTTTCAGGTGTACAGTAAATTGAATCAGTTATACATATACAAATATTCACTCTTTTTTAGATTCTTTTTCCATATAGGCCTTTACAAAGTATTGAGTAGAGTTCCCTCTGCTATACAGTAGGTCCTTATTAATTAACTATTTTATTAATATATATAGTAGTGTGTATGTGTCATTCCCAATCTTTCAGTTTATTCCTCCCTCCATTAACCCTGGTAACTGTAAGTTTGTTTTCTACATCTGTAACTCTAGATTTATGAATTTTAATCATTGTATAATATGGAAGAGAATGTCCTGTTCTTAGTAAATACACAATAAATTACTTAGGGGTAAAGTGGTGTAATAGTCCAACTTACTCTTGAATGGCTCAGATAAAAGTTATAAATATATATGTGTGTGCATATGTCTGTGTGCGCATGTATAAAAAAAGAGAGAATGATAAAACAAAAATAGACAGAATATAATCAATTTGTGAATCTAGGTAAAAGGTTTAAATGTGTGTTATTTGTTTTGTTCTTACAACTTGCCTAATGTTTTAAAATACGTAAATATAAAAAATTGCAAAAGGTTTATATTTTATATTATATATATATATATTTATTAATAAAAACAGCCACCACTTAAACCCACTTATCAATATAAGCAATGTAGAACAGTCAACCATTATGTCTATTCTATAATACAAAATAAACTGTATAGAATCACCTATTAACTATTCTTGTCCAAAATGTTTAACCTGAAACTAATGAAGCCTTCAGAATTAATTCCAACTTACAGAAAGTACAGAAGATAGAGGAACAAATGAAATGACACCATGAGAAAGCAGTCACCAAGATTCAGAAGTTGGAACTTTCTGTAGGAAAATACTGACCTAGTTTTCAACAAATCATTGTCATGAAAACTGTGGGTCTGTTTTAGATTAGTTGTGACTCAAGAAGCACAACAAAAGGCAAATCAGTTGTGATAATCTAAGGGAATTTGGAGAAATATGAGTAGGAAGTTTTAATTAAATTATAATAACTAATATTCATTATAATTTGCATGATAATGAAAGTGTGTTTATGTAAGAAAAAATTTCAATTTTCATTACTTTTTAGGAAAATATAATAAAATATTTAAAGGTAATTATGAAATCTAAAAGTTAATTTAAAATATTTCAGAAAAATAGACCAAAATATGGAAATATTAATAAATTTAAGACAGATGAAGAGTATATAAATGTTAATTAAACCCTTCTTTTAGTATAACTGAACACTTTATCAAATATTTGCTATAACAAATAGAATTGAATTAAATAGACTTGTAAATCATTGACCAAAACAGACTGGTAAACATCAACTTTAGTTGGCAGAGAAGTCAGAAGGAAGATATTGAGGTATTATAACTGCAGACCAGTGAGCATGGTACACAATAATTACAGATCAGACATAAATAGCTATTGTGAAAATATAGGTATCAGGCTGATCTTGGTCAGAGACAGAGTTACAATTGTAATAAGCTCTCAAAATAAAGGAAGCCACAGTTGATGTGGATCCTAGTTGAGAAATTTGCAATTTTCCCCATCCCTGGATTTTGATAGTTAGCAAGCAGGTCAACTTGGAACAGAGAGATGGCGGCTTTTCCAATAGTGCAATTTGCATGCCTACTACATCACAGAAAAATAATTCTTAAAGCAAATTAAGAATGCCATTAAGAATCACAGCAACCCTTTTGTTGGCAGGAAGAAAAGTGAAGAAAAGTACAATGAGGCCAGAAAAGGCTGCTGTAAGTTGGAAAGAAAGAAGAAAATAGAATGGAGTTCATGTTAGCCAAAAAGTTGGAATAATAAAAGGCCATTATTTTTTATTTTATTTTTAAAGATGTCTTAATGGAATAAAAAGACGTATGCTGATTCATATTTCTAGATATAGTTGAGATGTTACTACATATGATAACATCCAATTCTAAAGATGTTTTAAAATGGATCCCTGAAAACATAAAAATGAATATATTAGAGATACAGAATGAGGATGATGTGGAAACTATGACAACTATTAGCCAATAAAAATATCAATTCAGAAGGAAGACTCAAGTTTGAGGAAATTGTGAAGTTGAATTATAGGTTACCAAGAAATGAAGGTGAAAGCTTGGTTTTGCTTTTGGAAATTCCTGCTATCATTGCAGCAAGAAGGTAATTCTCAGGAAGCTAAAGAGTTTTAAGAATAACAAATGACAAATTAAATGCTAGTGATGATATATTTATTCATTCAAGCATCTATTAGTAATATTTTGTAGATATACTGCTAAGGCTATAAATATAAAGACAAAAAGGATTTTTGTAAAGTTAGGATCAAAAAAAAGATACACATAAATACTAAAATTAGAGAATTTCTATTTAATGTAATTCATTCATTTCCAGTGCTTCTGGGAAGATAGTATCATTAAAGATAATATAAGCATTGTAGACTTGGAGCATTTGAAGATCCAAAAGAAAGTTGGATACTAATATATACAGCAAAAATATAGGAGATGAGCTCAGAAAGTAGGTAGGAGCTTATCTGTAGATTACTATAGTCAATGATAAGGGATTTGATTTTATTCTAAGTCATTAGCTAAAGAAAGTCACTGACAATTTTGAAGCAGATGAGTGATGTAATTGATTTTATCACTCTGTGTGCTATAAGAAAACATAGTCTAGGGAGAGCAAGAGTTGCACTGGGGAGAGCAGGATAGAGACAAATGCAGTACAGTAAAACATGCTGTAAAAGGACTTTACCTAGGAAATATAGAAACGGTTTCTCAAAGTAAATACCAATGGATTGGCTTGAAGAGTATTTCTGGGAGATACAAAGATTCTTAGTCTTATTTGTTTTTGTTTTGTGTTCTGAAAATAAATTTAGAGACAAATTTTTTAAGAGAAGTTTTAGGTTTACAATAATATCGAGAGTAAGGTACAAAGACTTCCTGTATACACCCTGCTCCCAAACATGCGTAGAACTTTCCCATTATCAACATCATTCACCAGAGTCGTACTTTTTTTAAACCAAGTATAAACCTACAATAACACATCATAATCACTAAAGTCCATAGTTTACTTTAGGATTCACTCTTGGTGTTGTACAATATATGGATTTGCACAAATAATGATATATATCTGTCATTATAATATTATATAGATTATATAGAGTATTTTCAATGCCCTAAGAAATCCTCTGTGTTCTACTTATTGCTCCCTCAACCTCCCTCCTCCACAACCCCCAGCAGTTGCTATACTTTCTACTGTCTCCATCTTCCAGAATGTCATGTAGTTGAAATCTTACAGTACGTAGCATTTTCATACTGGCTTCTTTCACTTAGTAACATGTGTTTGTTTCCTCCATGTCTTATTAGTGATGAATAATATTCCATGTTTTGATATACCATCATTTATTTATCCATCGCCTACAAGGACTTCTTAGTTGCTTCCAAATTTTGGCAATCATGAATAAAACTGCTATAAACCTCTATGTACTGGTTTTTGTGTGGACATAAGTTTTCAACTCCTTTGGGAAGATACCAAGGAGTACAATTGATGGATTGCATTATGAGTATATTTAGTTTTATAAAAAAACTGACAAACAGTCTTCCAAAGTGGCTGAACCATTTTTCACTCCCACCAGAAATGAATGAGAGTTCCTGTTGCTCCACATCTTGAGCAGCATTTGGTGTTGTCAGTATTCTGGCAACATTCTGTTAGGTGTGTATTGGTAACTTGTTCTTTTCCTTGATGTGGCACATCTTTTCACATCTTTATTTGTCCTTTGTGTAACTTCTTTTTAACAGTTTTATTAAAGCACAATTGACACACATTAAGCCACACATATTTAATGTACAGAATTTGATAACTTTGATATATATTTACACCCATGAAATTATGGCCACAGTCAGGGTAATGACCACATAACTCCTCCCAAAAGTTTCCTTGTGGCACTTTATAATCACATCCTTCCACTACCACTATTCCCAAACAACCACTTATCTGCTTTCTGGTATTAAGTATTAGTTTGCATTTTCTAGAATATTTATAAATTGAATCATACCATATGTGCTCTATGTATCTACTGTTTTAACTCAGCATATTTTAAGATTCATTAATATGGTAACATATATCAGTACTTCAATTTTTTTCATTGCTGAATAGTATTACATTGTTTGGACATACCACTTTTTGTCTATTTGTTTACTTGTTAATAGACATTTGGGTTGTTTCTTAGTTCTACTATTACAAAAAAGCTGCTTTGAGTATTCATATGTAAATCTTTTAAAGGACATATCATATTTTAATGCTCTTTAAATTAAATTATTTTTACAGTTTAATTCCTAATTGTTGCTAATATTTAGAAATAAATTTGAATTATTTATATTGTTCTAGAAACCTACCACATTGCTAAATTCACTTTTTTGTTCTAGTAAGATCTTTTGGAGAGTTTATTGAATTTTCTATGTAGAATATAATGACATCTGTGAATAAAAACAAATTTTATTTCTTTCCACTCTGTATGCGTTTTATTTCTTTCTCTTGCCTGATTGCACTGGCTAAAAACTCTAACACAATGTTGAATAAAGGTGATGGATACAGGCTTCCTTTCTTGTTCCCAGTCCTAGTAATATTCAGTCTCTTGGAACTAAGTGTGGTGTGAGATGGAGCTTTTTTATAGATGCCCTTTATCATGGTCAGGAAGTTCCCTTCTATTGTAGTTTGTTGAGAGTTTTTATAAAGCAAAAATCATGTATTTTATTAAATGCTGATTTTCTGTGTTTATTAAGAGGATCATTTTTCTTTTAAGTTTTGTATTATTAGTAAATTTTTATTGATTGTTTTTTCTAGTGTTAAATCAATCTTCCTTGAATAGACCTCACTTGACCATAATATACTGTGCTTTTTATGTATCGTTGAATTTGATTTGCATTTTTTAGGACTTTGCATATATATTTGTGAGTGGTATTGATTTGTAGTTTTCTTTTCTTGAAACGCCTTTGTCTGTTTTTGCTATCAGAGTACTGTTATTGATTAACATACAGTCCAATATTTGATTAAAGAAGAAAAACATTATGTACATTGCCCTGTGAGAATCACTTTTCATAATCTATCTCATTTCATTTTTTTGCAACATCCTTTACGCAGTCAAAAGATCACATCTAGTAAAAGGTAAACTGCATTTTAATTTTGTGCCAGCTATCAATGTATTAGCTCTCAGTTCCAAATCTTTTCATTACCTGCTTTGTAGTAATGGACTGGGACCTTTGAGCATTTTGCCTTTGCAGCAAGTACAGTGTCAGCTGAGGTGCTGGAAAAGCTATTGTAAGAAAAAGAGTCTTCTCTGCTATCAGAGACACTGCTCCAACCATACAAACAGGCTACACAATCTCTTTGCAAGCTTGGACCACTGATCCCCCACCACTAACCACCTTATTGAAATCATCTGGAGGTGGACACTGTGCACTCCAGACCTAGTGCCATGCTGCCAATGAGTAAGCTTCTGACACATCGATCTTTCTGTGCCTGTCTCTCAGCCTCCATCTGCCTGCAACCCAGAGGCTATTTCTTAGGGCTCTCACAATGTGGACACTGTATATCCCAGGCTAGACACTACTGGCATGTATGCTCTCAATGTGCCATCTCCCTCTGCATGCTGGCTTGCCAACCTTGGTCTGCCTACATTCCAGATGGGTGTTTCCTCCTTGCCTAGTGACTGTGGACTAGTTTTGGCATGGGCACCCAGTGAACCACTCCACCATCAAGTAAGGTATGATTCTCCAATGAGGTGTGATTTATAGCCTTGTAGGAGGATCCCCACCCATATTGCCCCTTCATTGGTTACACCTCCTCAGTCCTAAGGTATTTTTTGAGGTTTTTAAAAAAAATCTCTTTATAGTTACTCTACTGAGATAGTTAATATTTA
The DNA here is from genome assembly GCF_005190385.1 of Monodon monoceros. NCBI lineage: Eukaryota > Metazoa > Chordata > Mammalia > Artiodactyla > Monodontidae > Monodon > Monodon monoceros. The sequence continues at coordinate 41,538,607 of NW_021703784.1, read as the reverse complement.
TTTGTATTAAACTATCCCTATTCAAATTACTCTGAAGTTTATTTCTGTGGATTGTTTACAGTTTACACAAATGTACATTTTTTTCTTCCACAAATCCATGTTAACTTCCATTGCCTGTAAACAAATACCTCTACTGTCAAGGACTCACTACCTCACCAAGGGCTATAAAAGTTAAAATTGTGTTTCTCATGAAACAACTTAATATGCTCATAATATCTAGAGGCTAAGTTGTTAACATAGTCTTACATCAAAAAATGAACATGGTCTTGTTAGCCAAACCAACACACAAGAAATAATTAAGGATAGAAAATAGTTATTTATTGCAAACTATGCTTTATACAAAGCTAACTTTTGGAGAAGGTTAAGGAGAGGCACTTCTTGTTTATGCAGCTTGTTCCACTTGTACCTCACTTATACTTCTTGGAGACTTTCACCTTTTCTCAGAATAGAGGAGCATCTTCCTAGAGGAATGCTGGTTCTTCATTATTCCCTCATAAACGTTTCTCCCTCTTTCATGCATTGGGTCCCCCCAAATAGTAGGATTTCAATTCACCTTGACCCTTTGGCCAGGTTGCAGACAATCAGTCCTGTTTCTCTTCCTGATAAAAACTAAAAGGAACTTCAGATTTCTGCTGAAGAAAGAGTATCATGATGCTGAAGGAAAATAACCCCAACTTTTTGGCATCTGGGTATAAATAAATAACGCTTGAATGTTGTTATGTTACAAAGGGTTGTATATATTTTCCTTGTTATAAATAATATTTACAATGACTCTCTCTTTAAAAATCTCTTGGTTGATGATAAGACAGAAAATTTTGAGCTTCGCATGCAGAGTCAGCTTCTTCCCTCTCCAAGGAGAAGAAAGCAGCTGGGATTTTTCATCTGTTTGATCTGTAGTGAGCCAGGGAGATAGTCTGTGACTACAGCCAGCCCTAACTGTCATCTTTGTTGTCACTGGTTTAAGAAAACTAGTGTATACCAGGTCCTATTCATGCTCTGAGACAGTCAAGACACGAGCCAGTTTTCTGAGAAGCCCCTGAAAAATTTGGAACGTTGGATGTGTGGTCCAACTTTTTGTATCCCCAGAGAGAAACTGGGATCTGGGGGATTTCCTGCTGATCATATATGATGCTGCACTGGGGGTAGGATTGTAGTGAGACGGTACTTTGAATTTCTCTGCTGGCTTCTATGTGGCTGATTTTACACTTCCCCAGAGAACAGGAACCTCTCAACTAGTTTCCTGATTTCTCTCAAAGGGAATCTGATCATATTTTATTTTTGAAACAATGTCTGTTTTTAGTATTAGACGGTTTTATTTATTTTTTTTTTGCAATCATCACCTAAGATTTTTAGAAACTTACAAGGAGGAAGATAATCTATTGTGTTTATTCATATTATTGCTATTTCTAATGTTTTTCTCTTTCCTTTTGTGCCGATTACTTCTTTATCATTTTGTCTCTCCTTCAATGACTTCATTTTTCCAGCCTTAAAGGTTAGGTCTGATAGTGAAAAATTCATTTAATATTATCTTGCCTGAGAATGTCTTTATTTCCCTTTCTTTCCTGACAGATAGTTTTACCAGGTACAGAATTCACAAGTGCCATGTTTTTTTCTTTCATTTCTTGAAATATACTGATCTGCTTCCTTCTGGCCTCCATTGTTTAAGATTAAAAAAATCTGTTTTCATTTGTATTATTGTGCCTTGTATGTAAGTTGTTTCTCTCTAGATGTTTTTAAGGTTTGTAAATTGTGTTTAGTGTCAGAAGTTTAATTATAAGTCTTGACATGGATTTGTTTGTTTGTTTGACCTATTTGGTGTTCTCTCAGCTTTTGTGTATCTCTTTTGTCAAATTTGGGAAATGTCTAAATAACATTTCTTTGAATACTCTTTTGGGCCCACTCTCTTTTTCATCTTCTGGGACTCCAATGATATGAGACTCTTTATTTGTATATTTATTTTCAGTCTACATTTTGTCTGTACTTCAGATGAGATCAACTGTATTGATTTGCTTCAAGTTTATTGATTATATACACCATCATCTCCACTCTAGAGTCCTTACAGTGAGGTTCTTCTTTTTTCCTTTCTGTTATTTTATTTTTCAATTATATAATTTCTTTGGTTTACTTTTAGAACTACTTATTTGCTGAGATTTTCTTTCTGTTGTTTTTCTTTCAAGTGAATTGGTAATTGTTTGTTGCATCATTTGATGGTTGTTTAAACATCCTTGTATGGTAATTCCAACATCTGGTTTATATTGGTGTTGATATTTTTTCTTATTCAAATTGTAATTTTCTTGATTTTTTCTTTGTATGATGGGTAACTTTCAATTGTAAGTTGACAAAATGGTCATTTTGTCTATTGTGTTGGAGAATTTGGGTATTATTTAGTTTTTTATTTCAGCAGGTAAACACTTTATTTAGGTTTAGCATACATGTCTGTATAATTTTCTAGGTTTTTACTCCAATGGCAGTTTAAGTTTCTGAACCATTGTGGTATTATTTTGTTCCACTTGGTTTATATGATGCCATTTGGTTCTCACTTGTTCAATCTGTTGCTTCTTTAGGGAATAGAATGAGCTTCCACCAGCCAGAACTGTCATTCCTGTGGGAGAATTTCTGCAATATAATTATTCTCCAGTTTGTGGGTTGTCCACCCAGCGGGTATGGAATTTGATTATATTGCAAGTGCACTTCTCCTACTGTCTTGTTGTGGCTTCTTCTTTGTCTTTGGATGTAGCCTGTATCTTTTTTGGTAGGTTCCAGTCATTTTTATCAATGGTTGTTCAGTAATTAATTGTTATTTTGGTGTTCTCATAAGAGGAGGTAAGCTCAAGGTCCTTCTACTTCACCATCTTCCATACAAGATCTTTAAACATCTGACTAAGTATAGTCTTGAATACTAGATAGTTCTGTAGGTCAGAAGGTGAACATGGGTCTCACTGGGCCAAACTCAAGTTGTCAGCCTGGCTGTGTTCCTTTCTGGTAGCTCTAGGGAAGAATGGGTTTCCTTGTTATTTTCCAGTTTTTGGAGGCCTCCTGCCTTCCTTGTCTCATTGCCTTATTCTTCCATTTCCAAAAGCCATAAATAGAAATATACAGGCCAAATAGAAATATAGATCAATGGAACAGGTAGAAGGACCAGGAATAAACCCACACATCTACATTTAATTAATCTATGACAAAGGAGGTAAGAGTATACAATGGAGAAAAAACAGTCTCTTCAATAAGTGGTGCTGGGAAAACTGGACAGCTACATGTAAAAGAATAAACTTAGAACATTTTCTAATACCATACACAAAGATAAACTCCAAATGGACTAATGACCTAAATGTAAAGCTGGATACTCTAAAACTCCTAGAGGGAAACATAGGCAGCACACTCTGACATAAATAGCAGCAATATCTTTTTGGATCCATCTTCTAGAGTAATGGAAATAAAACAAAAATAAATAATTGGGACCTAATTAAGCTTAAAAGCTTTTGCACAGCAAAGGAAACCATAAACAAAATGAAAAAAACAACATTCAGAATGAGAGAAAAGATTTGCAAACAATGCAATTAACAAGGGATTAATCTCCAAATATACAAATAGCTCATACAACTCAATATCAAAAAGAAAAAAACAACAACAACCCAATCAACAAAATGTGCAGAAGACCTAAATAGACATTTCTGTAAAGACATAGAGATGGACAAAAGGCACATGGAAAGATGCTCAACATCTCTAATTATTAGAGAAATGAAAATCAAAACTACAATGAGGTATCACCAGTCAGAATGTCCATCATCAAAAAGTCTACAAATGCTGGAAAGGGTGAGGAGAAAAAGGAACCCTCTACACTGTTGGTGGGAATGTAAATTGGTACAGCCACTATGAACAGTATGGACGAGCCTCAAAAAACTAAAAATAGAGTTACCATATGATCCTGCATATACATCTGGAGAAAACCATAATTTTAAAAGATACATGCACCCCAATGTTTATTGCAACACTATTTATATTATAATAGCCGAGACATGGGAGCAACATAAATGTCCACTGGTAGAGGAATGGATAAAGAAGATGTCGTATATTTGCACAATGGAATATTACTCAGCCATAAAAAGAATGAAATAATGCCATTTGCAGCAACATGGATGGACCTAGAGATTAGCATACTAAGTGAAGTAAGCCGGACAGAGAAAGAAAAATATCACATGATATTGCTTACATGTGGAATGTAAAAAAAATGATACAAATAAACTTATATACTAAATAGCAATAGACACACATATAGAAAACAAAAGGGTTACCAAAAGGGAAAGGAGGGGAGAGGAATAAATTAGGAATTTGTGATTAACATATACACATTACTATATATAAAACAGATAACCAACAAGGACCTACTATATAGTACAGGGAACTATACTCAATATTTTGTGATAACCTGTAAGGGAAAAGAATCTGAAAAAAGAATAGATATATATGTGCCTATAACTGAATCACTTTGCTGTACACCTGAAACTAACGCAACATTGTAAATCAACTATACTTCAATTAAAAAAAGATCACTGATCACAGATCAATAAACAAATATAACAATAATGAAAAAAGTTAAATATTAGGAGAATTAACAAAATGTGACACAGAGAAATGAAGTAAGCAAACACTATTGGAAAAATTGTACCTATAGTCTTGTTTGGCACAGAATAACAGAAAACAATTTGTAAAAAATAAAGTATATACAAAGCACAATAAAATGAAGTATACTTGTATAGGCCTTTCAAACCAAGTGAGTAGTAGAGATAAAGAGAACAGTTAAGAATTTCAGACACAAATTTAGGTTTGAGAATGTGGAGAAAAGAAACAGTGTGAACAAGGCATTACTATTTGTAATTTTTTTAATGTTAGAATAAACAACACTGTTAGTGGTATGACTTTAATCTATATTTCTTTAGTGATTGATAGTAAACATTAGCTTATTTAAAACATTTTAAAATCACATTAGTAAAATACGATTTGAAATTGTTTTAGTCAAAAGTTATTTTTTAAATCCTTTTTAAAATTATATTTCTTGGAAATGCAACCAGTTTAAAATTACCACTATAGTTTATGATTTTAATGATCGAACACATAAGTGTAGTTGGTTAAATACTGCATCACTTTTCTACTGGAATAATCACAATCACTTATGCTATTAGTTCTATGTTTGGCAATTGTATTGAAGTGTTGATGTAAAATGCTAGGAAATCAGGTTGTGAAACCTTATTTGTAAAGCTCTTAGAACTCTTTCAGCAGTAACAACATAACTCATTTTTGATTGTGTTATACTGTGATTACAGGTGGAGAGGTCTTTTTGTATACTAATTTTGCTTATGTTTCAGGAATAGAATTCTGAGATCTTCCTGTTGGTAAATATAGACTACATATCTGAATGCTTTGCTTTGTGGTTTCCCTCTGAAGATGGTTTTGGTGTTAATCCCCAAAGGATTTCATCATAATATCCATGATGTAAACTTTTGTTATTGCAGTGTATCAAGACAATAATACAGAGATGTGATATACATATAAGGATATCAGAAAACTAAACAGAGAGTTCATCAGAGAATGAACTGACAGTGAAAAAGGAATCTCTGGTCGAGACAGAAAAAGTGATGAAGCAGCGATGACCAGCAGGAGGATTCTGATTCTGCCCTGCCCTGCCCTTAGTTCCTAGAGAAGGTCACATCACCTCCACTTTCTTGTAATTTAAGGGCATATTGTGAATTAGGCTAGAAAGTCACATGCTATTGCCTGTGACTAGTCCTGTGAGGAATATATTTTACCCACAAAGACACCATGAAATTAATATAATTTGTGAAAGATTACATAGATTTCTACAGGTGTCTCTGAGAAGGCAAGGTGGAAAATAAGATTACTGTTGATTAATGTATAGCCTTGGAAAAATCAATAGTCCAAGCTTGTTTTTTAAGTCCCTTTGACTCCTGTTTCTGAAGACTTTCTCTCTAATATAATCTGCATTTTGAATATATTGTGGTATTGAGGGGGAGTCAAGGAGTGCTTAATTAGGAAGGAGATATGACTAGACATTAATCAAAATCCACACACAGGATTTTTCAGCAGTAGTTTTATTAACAATGTAGGCCAGGCAATTCTTTGTTAAGGGGATTATGCATTGTAGGATGTTTAGCAATATCCCTGCCATTTATCCACTGACTACTAGTAGCCACTTTCCCAGCCCCAGCTAATTGTGACAACAAAATTGTCCTAACCATATTTTCCAAATGTACTCTTGGAGGCAAAATTTCCCCTGGGTGAAAACTACTGGATAAAATAATTATAGCAGTTTGATTTTACTTATCAGTGATTGATTTAGGAATAATGAAACACATCTAAGTCATAATCAAGTTGCTACAAGATGCAAAATCAAGGAGGTAAAGAGGAATATAGTTTTGAGTCAAACAGAATCAGATTCAAATTATTATTCTGTGAATTTTATCAAGTTGCTTAGTTTTACAGAGGCTCAGATTTCTCAGTTGTAAGTGGAAATAATAGTATCTATGTCAGAGAATTACTGTGGGGATTAGATAAAATGAATGTAAGCTCCTTAACAGATTACCTAGAATATAATAAGTATTCTACTGTTAAATACTAATAGATGTAATGATGAAAACATGACCAAAGTATGGGAATTCTAGTATGAAATACTAGAAATACTCTTTAAAATTTTGATGGGAAAAATCATCAAAATATAAATGTATTGAAATCTCATGAATAAAATTTATTCATATTATATTTCATATTAAATTGTTGTCAAATTCTAATAATTGTATTCATTTAAAAATTCTAATAATTTATTAGATTTTACAAGTAATATTGAATTTCTAACAAATTGAAATAATTAAATATAATGTTAATAGAAATATATTGAGAGGGCTGTTTAAAGACTTTTATTTTTAAAATATGAGATTCAGGAAATTGTGGGCGGAATTTTTTTATATTATCATGAACTGGGATCAATAACATAAGAAATCAGCTTTATAAAGTTTTTCAATTCCACTAAAAATCAATGACAGTGTATTGCACAGGTGCACTCTTCAAATACAAGAGATATAGCAAGACTTAATGCCTTATAGTTGTACTTTATACCTTTGCATAAATGTGATTGTATTTTATACCATTGAGTAGAAAAAAAAAATCCATTGAAGGTCATAGATCCATTAGAAGGGAAAAAAATCAGCTGAGGAAGATACTCATATGGAAATAAATTAACAATTAACATGTTAAATATTTGGCAGGTTCTGTACTTCTAGCTCCTCATATGTGTAAATAAAGGAAGAATTTAGTAATACAAATGAACAGTTCCTAGATTTTTACACTCTTCTATTTTTCAAGTTCAGAAAATAAAAGGATCTATTTTGTTAATATATTTATTCTTTCATCTAAAAGGTAGGAGTTTTAAAGAAAGGAAAGAGGGTTGAAATGATAAAGAATGAGAGCAACACAAATAAAACAGATGAAACTGACAGGAAGGAAAAGCAAAGACACACAGAAAGAGTGAAAAGAAGGCAGATAGGAGAAACAATCAGTAAGATGATTTTCCATTGATTTACACTGTCATTTGTAAATATTGCTGCTTGTGATTCATAAGATTATGTTGTGCTTTCATAACTATATTTACAATTGAAACATCTATGTCTTGCCACTTGATTCAGCTGCTAGATAGAATTAAGTAGCACTTTGTTCTGGCATAAATGGTGAATATTGCTATGTCTGGAATTCACAAATAGGTCTTTCCTCATTGGGACTTACATACATTCTTATTCCAGCAACACTTTCTTGCAAACAAACTGTGGCAGAGACAGAGAAATGGTTAGGAGTTGTTTGCCTACAAATTCTTTTTTTACATTTTCTTTGTTCTTTTCTTATGACATCTTTGTAAGTGTAAATGTTTGATAGTATAATCAAAACAAAAGGGCCTAGAAGCCACATAGAAAAGCAATGAAGATTGTTAAGTGTTCTGGTAGAACCTGGGTTATTATTAGCTGTACAGGGAATGGTTACTAGGTAATGAAGTGCTTAATCTAAAATTGCCAGAATCATTTAAGAGTCACTAACTCACATGGTAAATTTGAGATACTGAAGCTATCCTAATTTTCTTTTAGCATCAGTTTAAAATTTTTATGAAAATAAATAATACATATTTAGTTAAATTTGGAGGCAACAGTTATATCAACGGACTCTACAGGTAAAGAAATCACCTAGACTTGCACTCATAACTGGCAATACTTAAACCAATTCTGGTTATTATTATTAGACAGAAAATGAAAATCAAAGTCTGAGTCCTTGGTTCACAGGGCATCGTATTTTTGACTTTTTGGTAGCTTGTTTTTCCAAATCTTCTTTAAAAATGTACATAGGCTTGGATCTTTAGGAAATTATCTCAGATTTTTCATTGAAATATTTGGTTTACTTTTTGTTTTTATTTTTTTATTGAGGTATAGTTGATTTACAACATTATATTAGTTTCAAGTGTACAACATAGTGATTCAAAACTTTTATAGATTATACACCATTTAAAGATATAAAACATTGGCTATATTCCCTGTGTAGTACAATAGATCCTTGTAGCTTATTTATTTTATCCATAATAGCTTGTAACTCTTAATCCCCTACCCCTAACTTTCCTCTCCCTCTTCCCTCTACCCATTGGTAACCACTAGTTTGTTCTCTGTATCTGTGAGTCTGTTTCTGTTTTGTTATGTTCAATTAGTTGTTTTACTTTTTAGATTCCAATATAAGTGATATCATACAGTATTTGATTTATTTCACTAAGTATGACACCCTCCAGGTTCATCCATGTTGTTGTAAAAGGTATAATTCAATTCTTTTCTATGGATAATATTCCATTTTATATATATATATATATATATATATATATATATGCCACATCTTCTTTATCCATTCATATGTTGATGGACACTTAGATAGCTTCTATATCTTGGCTATTGTAAATAATGCTGTTGTGAATATTGGGATGTATGCATCCTTTCAAATCAGTGGTTTGATTTTCTTGGGATATATATCCCAGAGTGGAATTGCTGGATTATATAATATTCTAGTTTAGTTTATTTAGTTTAGTCTATTTTAGTTTTTTGAGGAACCTCTCCATACTGTTTTAAATAGTGGCTGTACTAATTTACATTCTCACCAACAGTGTACAAGGGTTACCTTTTCTTCACATCCTCACCATCATTTGAATTTGCTGTCTTTTTGGTGATAGTCATTCGGACAGGTGTGAGGTGATATCTCACTGTGATTTTAACTTGTATTTCTCTGATGATTAGCAATGTTGAGCATCTTTTTAATGCTTGTTGGTAATCTGTATGTTTTCTTTGGAAAACTGTCTATTCAGATACCCTGACCAGTTTTTATTTGGGTTGTTTGTTTATTTATTTATTTTATTTTAGTTGTATGAGTTCTTTGTGTATTTTGGATATTAACCCTTTATGAGATCTTTTTGGATATCATTTGCAAATAACTTCTCCAATTCAGTAAGTGGCCTTTACATATCATTGACTGTTTCCTTCACTGTGCAAAAGGATTTTAGTTTGAGGTATCCAACTTGTTGCTCTAGTTTCCCATGCCTGAGGAGACATATCCAAAATATTACTAACACCGATGTCAAAGAGTTTACTACCTATCTTCTCTTCTAGGAGTTTTATGTTTTCTAATCTTACACATATGTTCTTGATCCATTTTGAGTTTATTTTTTATATGGTGTGAGAAAATGTTCTAATTACATTATTTTAATTATAGCTCTCCAGTTTTCCCAGCATCAGTTATTGAAGAGACAAGATTTTCCACATTTTATATTCTTGCCTCTTTTGTCATAGATTAATTCACCATAAGTGTGAAGATTTACTTCTGGGCTCTCTATTCTGTTCCATTGGCCTATGTATCTGTTTTTTTTTTCCCCCCCAGTATCATACTATTTTCATGACTGTAGCTTTGTACTATAGTCTGAAGTCAGGGAGTGTGATACCTCCAGTTCTATTCTTCTTTCCCAAGATTGCTTTGGCTATTCTGGGTGTTTTGTGTTTCCATAAAAATTTTAACTTATTTATTCTAGTTCCGTGAAAAATGCCATTGGTATTTTGAAAGGGATTGCATTGAATCTGTAGATTGCCAAGGGTACTGTGGTCATTTCAACAATATTAATTTTTGAAGCTAGATTTATTCTTTTTGATTGGATGGTAAATAGGATTGATTTCTTAATTTATCTTACTGATAGTTTTTTGTTAGTGTGTAGAAATGCAACAGATTTCTGTACATTAATTTTGTATTCTACAACTTTGTCAAATTCATAAATGAGCTTTAGTAGATTTTTGGTGGTGTCATTAAGATTTTTTATGTATAGTGTCATGTCATCTGCAAACAATGACAGTTTTCCTTCTTCCTTTACAATTTGGATTCCTTTTATTTCTTTTTCTTGTTGATTGCTGTGGCTAGGACTTCTAATGCTATGTTGAATAAAATTGACAAAAGTGGGCATCCTTATCTTGTTTCTTATCTTAGAGGAAATGCTTTCAGCTTTTCACCATTGAGTGTGATATCATCTGTGGACTTATATGACCTTTATTATGTTGAGGTGTGTTCCCTCTACACCCACTTTGTTGACAGTTTATATCATAAATTGATGTTGAATTTTGTAAACGATTTTTATGCATCTATTGAGATGATCATATGATTTTTATTCTTCAGTTTGTTAATGTGGTGTATCATATTGATTGATTTATGGATACTGAATTTTCCTTGCATCTCTGGGATAAACTCCACTTGATCATGGTTTATGATCCTTTTAGTGTACTGTTGAATTCGATTTGCTAATTTTTTTTTGAGGATTTTTGCATCTATGCTTTGAAGTGATATCAGCCAGTTATTTATTTATTTATTATTTTTATTTTTTATTTTGTGATTACTTTGTCTGGTTTTGGTATCAGGGTGATTCTGGCATGACAGAGTGATTTCAGAAGTGTCTTTTCCTCTGTAATTTTTGGAATAGTTTGAGAAGGATAGGTGTTAACTTTTCTCTAAATTTGTTATAGTTCACCTGTGAAGCCATCTGGTCTTGGACTTTTGTTTGTTGGGAGTTTTTAATTACATTACTGCTTCAAGTTCATTACTGGTAATTGATCCATTTATATTTTCTATTTCTTCCTAGTCCAATCTTGGAAATTATACATTTCTAGGAATTAGTTCTGTTAGGTGTAATGTTAGATTGTTTATTTGAGATTTTTCTTGTTTCCTGAGGTAGGCTTGTATCACTGTAATCTGCCCTCTTAGAACTGTTTTTGCTGAATCCCATAGATTTTGGATCATTGTGTTTTCATTTTCATTTGTCTCCAGGTATTTTTTTATTTCTTCTTTGATTTTTCTTCAGTGATCCACTAGCTATTTAGTAGCATATTGTTCATCTTCCACATGTTTGTAGTTTTTACAGTTTTTTTTTTTCTTGTAGTTGATTTCTAGTCTCATAGTATTGTGGTTGGAAAAGATGCTTGATATGATTTCACTTTTCTTAAATTTACTGAGACTTGTTTTGTGGTCTAGTCTGTGATCTATCCTGGAGAATGTTTCATGTGCCCTTGAAAAGAATGTGTATTCTGCTGCTTTTGGATGGAATGTTCTATATATGTATCTATTAAGTCCATTTGGTATAAAGTGTCATTTCAGACCAGTGTTTTCTTATTAATTTTCTGTCTCAATGATCTGTTCACTAATATAAATGGAGTGTTAAATTTCCCTACTATTGTGTTACTGTCAATTTATTTCTTTATGTCTGTTAATATTTGCTATATATTTGGGTGCTCCTGTATTGGGAGCATATATATTTACACTTGTTATATCTTCTTCTTGGATTAACCCCTTGATCATTATGTAATGTCCTAGTACTGGTGCCAACAGGCTGGTGGGTGGGACCAGGTCCCAGTGTTAATAAGCTAAAAGGGACATTCCAAAATGGCATTTGCCAGTACCTGTCTCCACATGGTAGAAGGAGCTCCCAAAATGGTTGCCATAAGTGTCTATGTTCCCAGAGTGAGCTCTAGTTGCTTCCTGCCTCTGGAAGATTCTCTAAGATCAGCAGCTGTGCCTGACCTAAGTTCCTTTCAAATTATTGCTTCTTCCTTGGGTCTTGAAACTTATGAGATCTTGCGTGTGCACTTTAAGGGTGGAGTCTCTATTTCCCACAACACTCTGGCTCTTCTGAAATTTAAGACCCACTGGCCTTTAAAGCCAAACATTCTGGGAGCTCATCTTCCCTAGGCAGGACCTCCAGGCTGCTGAGCTTGCTGTGGGGCTCTGACCGTTGGTTCTTGAGGATAACATCTGCAGTTGTAATTATCTTCTCATTTGTGTGTGTCCCACCTGGGGATATGGGCCTTGAGTATACAGAAACTCTGCCCCTCTTACCCGTATCCTTGTGGTTCATTCTTTATATCTTCAGTTGTGGAAGACCTTTTCTGCTAGGTTCTGGTCTTTCTCATCAATAGTTGCTCTGTAAATAATTGTAATTTTGGTATGCCCCTGAGAGGAGGTGGGTTTAAGGCCTTCCTACTTTGCTATCTTGGCCAAGCTCTCTACATGAAATACTATATTTTAAAAAGAAAGTTTAGTAAAACCAATGTATGGATAAAAATACCTCAGTTTTACAACTATTTTAGGTCATAATTAGGGACTATTATTTTTAAAAAGAATAAGATATACTTCAATGACTATAGTTTATTTATGGTTTAATGACATCCATTATTATATAGAAATATATAGAAACATAATCCAGAGTGAGTTTTTCAGTTCTTCTATGTTACATAATTTTGTCAGCTAAAGGTGCAATTTTTATTCATTTCTACTCTTTTATTAAACTGGTGAGAGTTTCTAGAGATATTTCATCTCTAACAGATGCTAGAAAATTGTTCACAAGGAAACATAATACTGCTTATATTAATATCTTAAAATTCATTAGCATTTGCTTCAGGTAAATTTCACTGACTGAAACTAGTGAAGGATATATGATTTACATGCATGTCTTGATTTTTTTTGAAAGACAGACATTCCTCTTCAGACAGGACTAAAATGTTGGTTCAGCAGGAGCAAAATGAGTGATTTTTCTAAAGGAATAGAGTGAGCAGAAGAAGAATAAATAGGAGAAAGAAAAACAAAGAAGGCAGGAAGTAAGTGGAAGAAAATAAAAAAGGTTGAAGATGGGGAAGAAGGAGTGAGTAAAGAAGAAAAGGAAAGAGAAAATTTAGAAAGGGAAGAGAGAGAAAAGGGAAAGGAGGAGTGAGAAAGGAAAGAAGAAAGAGAAAATGATAACAGTAGAAGAAAAGGAAAGGAAAAACCATGAGGAAGAAGGCAAGGCCACTGAAGCGGATATAGCTTTGTTGGTTGAGGATTGTAAGTTGGAGAATTATGTTTTTAGACTGCCTTGAATCATCACTCTGGAATCTTGATCAAATTAATTTTCTCTTTAACTAGGAAAGTAGATAAATGGGAAGAAAAGCAAGGGATAGCTTTTCAAGCCAGCAATCCCAAGATTACTAGCCAGTTGCCTTTGTGTTTGTGAGTTACTTCTATATTGAACTAAATGTATTTATTCCTCGTGAATATGCATTCATTACTCTTCACTGTCTTTTACTTTGCTAGATTTTTTTCAAATTTTCTTAGCTAGAAGGAGAAACAATTTACTATCTCAGACATCAGTTTCATACACAATAGACTGCTGGTTAGGTGTGGGAGATTCTATCCAGGTATTGGAAATAGTGTCACCCAGTAAAGAGAACTTTGGAAGGCTGGAGAAAGCTTCAAATACAAACACATGAGCTGTTCCTATGTGGTCTGCCTGGGTATTCAAATATCAAGCCACTTCCTTACTCTTCTCTTAATTCAGCTTATTGAAGTTTTGATTGTATTTAATGATATTATAGGCATAGATATAAGGATGCACAAAACATAACCCACCATCTCTCCCCACCTTGAATTACCCCATACTAAGTATACATGAAACAACAGAATGTAGATGAATTAAGTAGTCTTTTATTAATATCTGAGTTAGTATTCCAGTGTAAAGCAGATTGAGTTGAAGAGATAAAAATGGAGGTCTAAGTTGAGCCTGCTAATTCCTCTTGTATCTAAATCTTGGAATTTGTACACTCTCTGGTCAGCAGCATGAGGAAGAAAGTGGAAAACCCAGTGGGTTTTGGTGGGGAAATTTGAATAAACAAGCCCTGGAATATTTCATACACTCAGACACAAGGAACTGTGGAAGGATGATAGGCCCTCTGAGTCCAAAAGAGAGCACAGGCCCGATATACTTATTCAGATGCCTAAAGCAGAATAAAATAAACATTTATAAGAACAGAAGATAGGTTTCTGCTCCTAAGGCATAAGAACTTCATCCACTAGTAATAATTGCTCAATGAAGCATTAATAAAACAGCTAGGACCTAGAAATGGGGTAGTCAAAACCTAACTTAGCATGGAGAAATATAACTAATAATTCTCCCATTCCTACATTCCAGTGAAGTTGGGACTTCTGAGATAGTTCTTTCTGGTATAACTTATGTACAGAGGTGGAGTACTGTGGTAGTATTCAGCTGGAATCCATCTGAGGTGAAATTTGAAGTGGCTCTGGCCACTGACTTTTGGTTATTGTGACCCAAAGACATCAAATTGAACTGATTTTTTTTTTTAATTTACTAGTCTATTGATAAGCTAAATAGAAATTTGCTATTCCAGGGTGGTAAGGAATTTTTCCAAGTTGTTATAACTAATTGCTACTATTTCTAGAATATTATGTGACACAGAGTCATAGTAAACACTTAATATAATCCTCATAAGTGATGAGAAAATATAAGACATATAAAAGACTTAGAGACCAGCCCCTTTGTTCATTACTAAGAACACTATCAACACAAATATAATAGCAGTTTGGGGTTTGTTTGTTTTTTTCAGTTTTTTGTTTTTAAGATTTATTTATTTTTTGATGCATTCAAGCAGATCTGTGTCACCTCAAGTTTTTCAGAGACCTACCCAGAGGATTTTAATTATACATGAGAAACTACTTCAAAGGGTGGAGGTATTCTGACCCATTTCATCATCTCTCTGAGGGCAGCCATTATTTCAATTATGATATCCAAACACATTCCATTACCTCATGTGAGAGATTATAATGGGCAAGCTCCTCTCTGTTTTTTAATAGCAACAATAGATGGCAAGCTGTTCAACAATTTTTGAACAATGATTTAAACAAATGTTTTTCTAGCTATACATGTTATATTCATTACAGTAATATGGATTTTATTTTTCTGAGAAAGATTACCACAGATTTTAGGGGAACTTACTACAGAATAACATAAATAGTCACAATTTCCCCAAGAGAAGGAAATATCATTAAATGTATGTGTATATACAGAAGGTTTCAGGCCCGTAAAGGAAAATTTGGCCAGTCTTTCTCTGAATGTGAGGTTAAATAATTTGCAGAACACAGCAGTACAACTATTTACATCTAGGACTCTATTCCTAAAGTCAGTACTCCTGAATTCTGCAAGTGCTACTGTATTGCCACATATAAAGTTTTACTAATTACATTTGTGCAGAATTTATGTATGCTTTGTCAGCATACATTGTTTATATTATAGCTAGGTTTATTTGCATTCAAACCAAATTCTGAGGCCGTTCACACTCAAAATGTTACCTATACATTATTTGGGGTTTATTTTGAAAATATATTTATTCTAAAGGGTAACGTTAGGACCAGCATCTTTATTCTCTTCCGTATCCCTGACTAAATCAACACAAATGAACACTTTAGAATTCAGGGAAATATATTTCAGAAATTATATTGAGTCTACTATTATTTTTCCTCAATTGTTAGGGAATTTTCTGTTTACATTTATGCACAAAACTCAAAATTCCATCTACCTGTGGGGTTTCCTCATATGTGTTTGTATTTGGAGCACAGAAGACTTTAAATATCTGCAAAATATGAGAAAATTCTGCCTTTTTCTTAAACTTAAGCTTCCAACCCAGTTAGAGAGGGAATATGACAGAAAGCAAAGAGTAGCATGATTCCAAGTTTAAAAAAATTAAAAGACAAAAACAATTGTGGATTACCTCAGAGAAAAGGAAGAAAAACCAAAGATGAAAAGTTTAGGTAATTGAAAGAGAGAAAATAGCAGAAAAAAAAACAAAAAACAATAAAAAAAATATATTCTTAAATGAATATAAAGACAGAATGAGTGCATATATTTGCATATTTGCGTTTGCATCTGACTGTTTCCTCTGGAAAGAGTAACAAAGATTACATATGTTTTCCAAGACCACTCTTCTCCATTAAAACACTGATGTGTAATGATCCAAAAATACTAATTTCTGTAATGTAATTTTTAAGACTTTATTATTTCAGGGCACTTTTAGTTTTTCAACAGAATTGAGAGGGGAATGCAGAGGTGCATAGCCTCCCCCATATCAACATTATTCACCAGAATGGTACATTTTTTATCAAGGATGAACCTACATTGACACATCAATATACCCCAAAGTCCATAGTTTATCTTAGGATTCACTCTAGGATATTGTACAGTCTATGGATTTAGACAAATGTATAATGATATATATCCATTATTATAATATCATACAGAGTATTTCAACTGTCCTAAAAATCCTCTGTGCTCTGCCTATTCATCTCTCCTTGCCTACTCCTGACAGCAATTGATCTTTTTACCATCTCAATTGTTGTGCCTTTTCCTAGGTGTCATATAGTTGGAATCATACAGCATGCAGCCTTTTCAGATTGGATTCTTTCACTTAGGAATATGCATTTAGATGTCTCTTCATGGATTGACAGCTCACTTCTTTTTAGTACTGAAAAATATCTGGATGTACTGTAGTTTATTTATCCATTCGTTTACTGATGGACACCTTGGTTGCTTCTAAGTTTTGGCAATCATGAATAAAGCTGCAATAAACAGCCTTGTGTAGATTTTTGAACAGACATTAAGTTTTTAACTCCTTTGGATGAATACTAATGACTACAACTGCTGGATCATATGGTAAGAATATGTTTGGTTTTGTGAAAATATGCCAAGATGTCACCCAAAGTAACTGAACCATTTTGCACGCCCATCAGCAATAGATAAGTGTTCCTATTGTTCCACATATTTGCCAGCATTTGGTACTGCCAACGTACCAGATTTTGGCCATTCTAATAGGTAGGAAGTACTATCTCATTATTTCTCTAATATGATTTTAATGTGTGCTTCATCTCAAGTTCTTCTGCAAAGTTCCTGCTAAAGTTGTATATAACCAGTTTCATTCAAACTATCTTTCCATTGACCTTATGTTAATTATGCCTCCTTAATAAGGGGTTAAACTTAACAGATACAATTGAGAATATGAAAATAGAATAAGAAAATTCTGGATGTCTTGGTCACAATAGAGCCTTGAAAAAATAGACAGCTGATCTATGAAATTTAACCCAATTAATAATTAATAAAAAATGACTATAACATGATTGTGTGGTATGAAAAGAGATCACCTCCTGGACTTTCCATATTGTTATCAGGACTTAATGATTCATGGCCATGAGTGATATTGATGAAATGATTAATTAGTAAATGCTCTTTGCAATGTGGCTTTGCATTTCCTCTATCAAGGATGGAATTTTTTCTTTACCCACTTGGATCTGGCCTTCTTAGTGATTTTACTGAGTAAAAGAATGTGGCAGAATGGAAGGTGTGAGCTCAACCTTGAGCCTAGGCCTCAAGAGGCTGTGTGTGCTATACTTTCTTGCTTGGAACCATGTGACCACCAAATCCAGATTAGCCTGCTGGAGGATGAGAAATCATGTGGTACAGAACCAGTTGATCCCAGATGAAGCTGTCTTAGATCAGTGAATTCCCAGTCAACCAACCAGTTGACTGTACAACCATGAGCAAGAATAGTATAGATGAACCTGAAACAGACCAATAGAACTATCCAACTGACCTACAATCCTGTGAGCTAAAGTTAAATAAATGATTATTGTTTTATCATTGATTTTGGGGGTGGTTTTTATGAAGAAATAGTAATCAATATAGCATGATAGAATGCTTAACTTATGATTCAAAGTTGGGGACAATTCTTTCCTCACTACCATCACGCAAAAGAGAACAGCTGTATTCCATTGCACATTGAAGGTATTGGTGTAGATGAGATTTGTTGATGGTGTTCACTATCTCTAGAATACTCACCGGTTCAGCAAGTGTTCCTCTTCACCCTTTGCTAAAGATACAACATTGAAATATTCAATAAAAATATCTAACTTAGATAAGTACTAAGAAGAAAAATAAAGCAGAATGGAGTAGGGAAGGATAAAGGACTGCAATTTTGGACACGACCATTACATTTGAGAAGGCCTCATGAAGGAGGTGATGTTTGATAAACACCCACAAGACAAGAGAGTAAAGCATTAGGATATCTGAGGGAAAGGCATCCCATATAGATGCAAGGTCTGTATAAGGTCTCAGGTAGAAAGATGTTTGGTGTGTTGACTCAACTGAGGGAAAGCCAATGAGGCTGGATCAGTGTGAATGATGGGGAGAGTAATATGGAATCAAATCAGAAAAATTGTTGAGAACAGATGATAAGCAAGTTTTTCAGGTCATTCTAAATCTTTAGCTTTTACTCTGTTAAATGAAGAGCCACTGGAGAAATTTTACCAGAGGAATGTCAAGAAATGGCCTTCACTTAAATAGCATCATCTTGGCTTCTGAACTGAGTATACTTAAGAGAGGTGGGATTAGAAGCAGGAAGATGTCTGTATCAGCAATCCAAGTGAGAAATGATGGTGGACCAAGGGAGCAGCAGTAAAAAAAAAAAAATGACCAGAATATCATTATATTTTGCAGATAGTGCTGAAGGATGTATTGATACAATAGATTCAGTGTGAGATACAAGGGAAGAAAGGTTTTTGGCCTGAATAAGAACTTACTGGTATATTATTCTCAGATGACATGAACTTATAATACAAACAAACCAATGCCAAATCTCAAGAGTAGCTTCGATTTTGTCTACTCTAGGTAGAGCAGTTATTCTGTTGTTTAATATGGCAGGTGGTTTCAGAATATGTTTTTAAATGTAACTGAAAGGTAAAGGATTTATAAAGGGGGAAGATGAATCTCCATCTTTCCCCCTCCCTCAGTCTGATCATTTGAGCTACTTTACGTTTGTAGCCTGCATATAATGTACTGATTAAATCACATTATGTGTAGCTGGGTGAATATATTATTAAACAAATTACCCTTTTCCAGAACAATGACTGTGCATATGTAGCAAATGGTTGAACATTTTAATAAGGAGAGTGTAATTATATTGTGGTTATTGCTTTTTGCAGGATTATTGGCCTTAGTTTGGAGGTTAATATCTTCTAATGAAGATATTTATTGAAAAGGAAGGGTTTTCAAATTATAGTCAGTACTCATGACTCACTGAAAATATCCCTGCTTAAGAAATAAGGGAGCACAGGGGTGGAACTTTTAAAGATATTATTGAACTTAAAAGCAATAAATCACCAACTGGTCTTGTTTTTTTGTTTGTTTGTTTGCTTGTTTTTTCAGGAATCACTTCTTGGTGCTATCTATCTATGTCTATCTATCTACCTACCTACCTACCAATCTACTTATTTTGCATTGAAAGCAAAACAATGCAAAACAAATAAAACAAAAATTATCTGTCTTACTGTTATATGGAAAGAAAATGCTCCAGCAAGTGGAAGATTCACTTGGAATTATTTAACATTTGCTTTTCAACCAGTTGTATGCACTCAGTTCTTATCCAAGAAGAGGGCTCCAGATGAGACTTCTAATTAAGAAAAATTCAAAGGGACTTTTTTTCTGATAACTGAAAAAAATAATTTGACCACCCAAAATCTATGGCCTCACTATAACTTATAATGAGTATAAAACAAGTGTGTCAGTATCAAAGGGATTAAGTTGTGTTTCAAAGATAATTTGAAGATAAAAATAAGGAATTGCATGCTGGCAAGATGCTTGGGGTTTGCCTGTGTCTACATGCTTATGTTTAATGACAGTTCTTCAGTAATTCACTCAACCAAATTTGAGAAAATTGCAGTTATAACAAGGAATTATGTTTTCTGGTTTATAGGGAAAAAGGTAGAAAGTCACACATTAGATCCACATCTGAATTACTGGTCAACGATACTGTCAAGTGAAAAAATAGTGAAAACAATGACAGTTTTGTTATTCAATTACCAAAATACTTTAATTAAAACTAGAATAATTAAACTAGTTTGCTCAACTTCCTTTCTCTGAGAGTGTGAACCAAGTTTTGACATCTTAGGATAGATATAGAGCAGTGACTGGTTCTCTACTAGGATTGAACTTCACAATTCACTGAGTTGCTCTCAAACTATATTCATGTTCAGGTACCATTCCAGAATAAGTAAATGGAATCTATAAGTGATTCTATATGGGAAAGGTCATTAATAACGTTAAAGTTCCACAAGGTGATTCCAGTGTGGAGCTATGGTTGAGTAATAATGGTGTAGTACATAGGAAATTTCTGTTCAGAACAGTCCCATGTATTCCAACAGTTGGAAAAACACTCAGTCTGAGAGGTTTCTCTTTTATAATTTACAGGGGAAGTTTGAATCTCAGTCATGATGACATAATTGTAGATTTATTTAATTAGAAAAGCTTTCCTTTAATATGTGGCAGAGTTCAACAGACTTAAGAAAAGTTCATCTTGACTGGAGTTAGATTTGGGAGGTGTGATGGTTAATTTCATGGGTCAACTTGACTAGACCACAGGGTGTCCAGATATTTGGTCAAGCATTATTCTGGGTGTTTCTGTAAGGATGTTTCTGGATGACATAGCATTTATATCAGTAGATTGAGTAAAGCAGATTTCCCTCCTTAATGTGGGTGGGCCTCATCCAACCTGTTAAAGGACTGAGTAGAACAGAAAGCCTGACTGTTTCCTGACTAGGAGAAAATTCCTCCTGCCTGACAGCTTTCAGTCTGGGACAGAATTTTTCCTGCCTTGGGACTTTAACTGAAACATCAGCTTTCCCTGGTCTCAAGTCTGCTGACCTTCAAACTGAAACTACTCTATTGACTCCTGGTTCTCAGTCCTTTGGACTCAGACTGGCACTGAACCAACAGTTTTGTCTAGCTTGCTGACTCACCCTGAAGATCTTGGGACTTGCTAGCCTCCATAAATCTGTGAGCAAATCCTTCACAGCAAATATCTTTCTATATGTGTGTGTGTGTGTGTATGTGCACACACACATATGCATATATTATGACTATATTCAGAAGTGGTAAGGGAAAAAGGAAGTAAAAAGCACCTATGGCCAGAACAAGGTCTATATAATACATATACAGATACATAGATATAGCTATGCATACATCATATATGTCTATATCTATATACATGTATCTATCTCTATATCTATCTATGTACCCACTGAGAGATTGAAGATTATTTTTATTTGTTTTCCCTCTCCCAATTCCCTACTAATATAAAATGTGTTAACAGTCATCAGCCTTATATCTCAGTATTTAAGTTACAGAATGTCACGTATATCTAGATGTCAAGTTCACAAGTGATGAGCTGAGTCAGATTCTCCTATTATCAACTTTATTTTATTGGGAACTACATTTCCCAGAATTTTCCTTACTCTATGACTTCAAGTTAAAATTAACACATGTGGTTGTGTGAGGTTTGGCAGTTATAAACAAAGCAGAACCTTTATGTTCTGAAGGTTGTGGGTAAGAGGCATTGAGATTCAAAGGAAAAGTTTCCAGAGGATTTCAGTTTTCCCTTGCTCCTGCCCTCTCCCCATCCAGCTCTCTTTTGTGAATTCCAGCCCTGCCTATCAACAGTGATGTAAGGCCCACTACCACACACTTTGCTGAAAACTCATATGTAGTAGCCATGTAAAGCCAACAGCCTGACATAAATATCAATCTCCCTTCATAGTCTCACTCTAACAGCCAGATGCACTATTCTTCCAAATTTCCTTGTAAGCTCATACTAATTTGTCTGTGTCAGAGTTGGTTAATGATTTTTCTCCAATCCTTCAAGAATTTCTTTCATGTATTTATTTCCCTAGTTCTTCCTTTAATTGTTTGATTTCTAATTTCTATGATAAATTTCTTATTCCATAATATTCATGTTAGTACTGATTGAATACTAATTTATACATGGAGAGAATAAATAGACTTAAAGTCCAAAATCTGAAGAAATGAAGACTAAGAACATTAAAAAAATAAAAGAATCTTGAACTTAAGAAAAAACACTGTAGAATTAATCAAACAAAAATGAATGAAAATCTTCAACTGACTTTAATTAAAGTATAAAAATATAACACAGAAAATATGGGTAAAGCTAAGTATATGAGCTTGGCAATGTTTCAAAATGGGGTTTACATTTCATTCCATCTAATTCAAATGTGGTTTTCAGACTTAAAGAATATAGTTTCCAGGAAAAGTTTTCAATTATCATTTAACAAGTCACAAGGACACAAACAATTCTGAAAGAATTTGTTCCATTTCTTCTACAATCTCTATTTAATCTTGAATATATTGCTTTAAAAATATTACTGTTGAACTCTTGCTAATATGTATTAAATATGTTGGGGTATTAAATTAAATTGGGGTATTAAATGTGTTGTCAAGGGAATATATGAACTGATCCATGAAATGTTTTAATATGTATATATAACCATTAAGATCTTCAAGGACATTGGATCAATCTTTTGTTATTAACACTGAGACCTTTTGTTAGATGTAGCTCAATGTTTTTGACTAGGCTGAGCAGCACAATCTTTTTTCTTTTCCCCACTTGTTACTCTTTGGTCCAGAGTTCTGTCAGTTTTTAAGTTTTATCATGGGCTGTCCACTTGGTAGTATAAAGAAGAGTTCTCCAACATCATGAAAAACAGAAAGATATTATTGCAATAGAAAGATTTCCAAGAGTTCGAAGATCAATAAGACACAATTACCTTCTTTTTTAGGAACTTAGATTATGCCAGGAAGGACATACAAAGATGAGTAACTGAAACAAATGCTCTAAAATACCTAGATGAAACTTTGCATATTATTTTTATAATTTTATAATGACTCTAGGATTAGAAAAAATAAAAATATAAAACAACGACAGCTACTTAGCTCAACAGCTCTTTTGTGGTCTACATGAACCAAATTTGCAGTGTGGCTGGATTTTTTGTTTCTATCCAGATATTCTCAAGTCTCAGCTAAAGAACTCAGAAATAATCTCCAAGTCTCATGGTGATTACTATTTCTTAAAGTATACTTGCCTTTCTGCTTCTTTTACCTTACTGGACCAGAAGAGTTAAGCTGATATGAGGAAACTTCTCATTTCAACTTGAGCTTCTCTGTATTAATTATGTATTGAAAATTTTGTTCAACATCAGGGAGCTGCTTCAATAATTAAGTAATCATTTAACAGCAGTGAACTACACTAGAAAAAAGAAACTGAGACTTTTCAAAGCACCAAGTAGTAAATAGGATTTTTTTTTTAACATCTTTATTGGAGTATAATTGCTTTACAATGGTGTGTTAGTTTCTGCTGTATAAAGTAAATAGGATTTTAATTGTTACTGTTTATTGTAAGGGAAAATAACATGTTTAGTGGAAATTGTATTCACCATATGGAAGCATAAATGCACAAAACGGCTTTTTCAGTTATCAGCTGTCTTAGTTTTTAGTTCTGCTTTGGAATACAACCAGTCTCAGAAGAAAAATATCACTTTGCATACTAAGTTATCATAAGCATTGTCCCTAAAATATTTTTTACTCATATTCAAAGCACACATTATAATATACCTTCTGCACTTGAATGTCTCCTAACAACACACTAGTGTGCAGTATAGATTTTTAATAAAGAATGCCAAAATGGCCTTATCAAAGAAAATTTGCATCCAGAGATATCTGTGTAAAAGTAGTTTTCTTTGTTAAGCTCCAATGAACCCATTTAAGAGATTCAAGTTGAAGGCAAAAAGTCTTTGTTTAAATTTAAGTATAGTTGATTTACAAGGTTGCGTTAGTTTCTGGTATAGAGCAAAGTGATTCAGTTATACATATATACACATATTTTTTTTCCATTATGGTTTATTATAGGGTATTGAATATAGTTCCCTGTGCTATACAGTAAGACCTTGTTGTTTATTTTATATACAGTAGTTTGTATCTGCTAATCTCAAACTCCTAATTTATCCCTCACCCATCCCCCTTCCCTTTTGGTAACCATAAGTTTGTTTTCTATGTCTGTGAGTCTGTGAAGGCAAACATTTTTCGTATAGTAGCTCCCTTTCCCAATAAATGCTTCCCAATATACTACTATCTTACTAATGAGCATGAATAATATATAATAATAAAATATAATAATAATAAATATAATAATAATAATAAAATAGGAGTAAAATACACTCTTATGACTTGTTGATTTTTCAACTAAAAAATATACTGACCTAGCCACTGGAAATAAAAGTATGCATAAGTTAAGTTCTTTGTCTTCAAGGAGATGGAGAAGCAAGTGGTAAGTTCCAAAGTGAAGGTACTAAAGTTCTAAAACATAGCAACTTATTCTCCATGAAGAAGCTGGGGAAATTTCCCAGAAAGTATTTATCAATGCCGTAGGCACAGTGAAGAGGAAGTATACCATTTCAGGAAAAGAAAGTGTGCAAAAATATTTGTGAGAGAGATTGTTAATTGTCTTCCAGTATCTCTTCCCACTCTTTCTTGTAATAATTTTCTCCAATATTTTTATCTAGCTGGATGTGGCCAGGTGACATGTTTAGGATATTAGGAAGTAAGCAGAAGTCATGATTGTATCTTCCAGATAATATCATTAATTAATTAAGTTGCTTATCCTTTGCTTTTCCTCTTTTCTCTTTATTGAAATGCAGGTAAAGTGAAGTTGCATCAGTTATAATAGTGAAGATGAGGGCTCTATCCTAGGAAATCATAGAGCACCCCAATAGAAGGGAACTGGTCCTTGTCCACTCTGGATTGTCTGCCTAAATTTGGACTGTTAATGGGAGAAAAATAAAATTATACTTCACCAGAGCTGCAGTATTTACTGTTCCTCTTGTAATAGTAGCTTAGTCTATGCTCTAATCAACATGTTATAAAAGCATGACATACCATAGCATGCTTGTGTTATATTCAGAAAGGCTGGAAACTCAGGTATAAAGAGATCAGAGATATAGACTAAATCTGGAAAGAAACGACATGATTAGATTTTTATTGGCACTGTATGTATTGTATTATAGATACAATCATGAGTCATCAGAATCTTAGGAAGGCTGGTAATATGATCAGTTTAGTGTTCATGTATTGTATTTAGGTCTTTATATTTACCTAATTTGTGGTAACAGCATCTCATTTTCCTTTGGAGGAATTTCTTCTACCTCTTGTATGCAGACTCCATGGGATGGTAAGTCAAGATGAGCTAGTAGTCATCTGATAGGTATGTGACCTAATTTAGGCAGTTAGATTCTATCTGCCAGAACTTTTAATCTGATTGGACTAGTACAAGGATGGAATCATATTTATTCACTAAACATGTGTTTGTTAATTAATTAAGCCTCTACTCTGTGCCAGGCACTATTATAGATATTGAAGTCAGTATACAAAAGAGATTTAAAAAACTTACAAATATATATCCACATGTATGGAATCTTTCTAGTAATACTATCCACATCTATTTGATTATTTCCTGTTCATGTACACTAGTATTATCCTTGTTCCTGTATTTTCTTAAACATGTTTTCCAAACCTCCTGTCAATTCTGTGAGCTAATGTTACCCAAAACTTCCCTGTTTCTTCAAGAGTCAATGTCTATTGTTTGCAATCAGTAACAGCTAGTATATATTTGAGTCAAAAATAATACTTTGATTCAGTTCAGTATAATGAACATTATTACTTATCTATTGGGTAGTAGTCACTGTGCCATGTTCTGGGGAAAAATAAATAAGGCATTACAGTTCCTGTGATAAATTGAATTATTGGACAAAATCTCACCTCATCCTACATCCACACCCTTATTCTAACCTTATTATTGTTAGTACACTGTCTTGTCCCTTAACTTTGTATTTGGACTTATGACTTGCTTCAGCTATCTGTGTGTGGACAGTCATATTAGAGAGAGGGCCATAGCATATGTAATTAGTTATGATATGGTCATACTGGAGTAGGTTGGGTCCCTAATCAAATATAACATATGTTCTTATCAGAAGATGATTATGTGGAGAGAGACATTCAAGGAGAACACTATGTGATGACAAAAGCAGAGACTGGAGTGATGCAGCTGCAAACCAAAGAATGTCAAGGATTGATGGCCTCTACCAGAAGCTAGGAAGAGGAACTACCAAAAAAGTTATTCTACATCCAAAGACATAAAGAAGAAACCCACGAAGCAGTAGGAGGGGGACACTCGCAATATAATCACAAAAGAAGATCTCAAATCAATAGCATAAACTTAAAACTTAAGAAATTAAAAGGAAAATTATAAACTAAACCCAAACAAGTGGTAGGAATTAAATGATAAATATAAAGGGGGAGAAGTCAGTCTTTTTTATCAATGGTTGTTCAGCAGTTAGTTGTGATTTTAGTGTGCTCATGAGAGGAGGT
The DNA here is from genome assembly GCF_005190385.1 of Monodon monoceros. Classification (NCBI taxonomy): domain Eukaryota; kingdom Metazoa; phylum Chordata; class Mammalia; order Artiodactyla; family Monodontidae; genus Monodon; species Monodon monoceros. The sequence continues at coordinate 41,511,912 of NW_021703784.1, read as the reverse complement.
GAGCTCAAGGACCTCTACTCTATCATCTTGTCTCCAATCCTGAGATCTCTTTTTTTATTAATTTTTTTTCAATTTTATTTTATTTATTTTTTTATACAGCAGGTTCTTATTAGTTATCTATTTTATACACATTAGTGTGAGATCTTCCTCTTTTTTTTTTTTTTTTTTGGGTTACATGGGCCTCTCACTGTTGTGGCCTCTCCCTTTGTGGAGCACAGGCTCTGGACGCGCAGGCTCAGCGGCCATGGCTCACGGGACCAGCCGCTCCGTGGCATGTGGGATCTTCCTGGACCGGGGCATGAACCCGTGTCGCCTGCATCAGCAGGCAGACTCTCAACCACTGCGCCACCAGGGAAGCCCTGTGTGTTCTTTTTTATTTTTAATTTTTTTAATTGAAGTATAGTTGATTTGCAATGTTGTGCCAGTCTCTGCTGTACAGCAAAGTGACTCAGTTATGCACTTATAGATATTCTTTTTTTTATATTCTTTTCCATTATGGTTTATCACAGGATATTGATCATAGTTCCCGGTACTATACAGTAGGACCTTTTAGTTTATCCATCCTATATATAATAGTTTATATCTGCTAATCCCAAACTCCCAGTCCTTCCCTTCCCCACACCCCTCCCCTTGACAATAAGTCTGTTCTCTATGTCTGTGAGTCTGTTTCTGTTTTGTAGATAGGTTCATTTGTGCCATATCTTAGATATCACTCACATATAAGTGATATCATATAGTATTTGTCATTCTCTTTCTTACCTAACTTAGCATGATAATCTCTAGTTACATCCATGTTGCTGCAAATGGTACTTCAGTTTCTTTTATGGCTGAGTAGTATTCCATTGTATATATGTATCCCATCTTCTGTTTTTTTTTTTTTAACATCTTTATTGGAGTATATTGCTTTACCATGTTGTGTTAGTTTATGCTGTATAACAAAGTGAACCAGCTATATGTATACACATATACCCATATCCCCTCCCTCTTGCATCTCCCTCCCACCCTCCCTATCCGACCCCTCTAGGTGGTCACAAAGGACTAGGCTAATCTCCCTGTGTTAAGCGGTGCTTCCCACTAGCTATCTATTTTACATTTGGTAGTATATATATGTCCATGCCACTCTCTCACTTTGTCCCAGCTTACCCTTTGCCTTCCCCTTGTCCTGAAGTCCATTCTCTACAAGTGTGTCTTTATTCCTGTCCTGCCCCTAAGTTCAACAGACTTTTTTTTTTTTTTTAGATTCCATATACATGTGTTAGCATATGGAATTTGTCTTCCTCTTTCTGACTTACTTCACTCTGTATGACAGACTCTGGTTCCATCCACCTCACTACAAATAACTCAATTTTGTTTCTTTTCATGGCTGAGTAATATTCCATTGTATATATGTGCCACATCTTCTTTATCCATTCATCTGTCAATGGACGCTTAGGTTGCTTTCATGTCCTAGCTATTGTAAACAGTGCTGCAATGAACATTGTGGTACATGACACTTTTTGAATTATGGTTTTCTCAGGGTATAGGTTCAGTAGTAGGACTGCTGTGTCATATGCTAGTTCTGTTTTTAATGTTTTAAGAAACCTCCATACTGTTCTCCCTAGTGGCTGTATCAATTACATTCTCACCAACAGTGCAAGAGGGTTCCCTTTTCTCCACACTCTCTCTAGCATTATTGATTGTAGAGTTTTTGAAAATGGCCATTTTGACTGGTGTGAGGTGATACTCATTGTAGTTTTGATTTGCATTTCTCTAATGATTAGTGATGTTGAGCATCCTTTCCTGTGTTTGGTGGCAATCTGTATATCTTCTTTGGAGAAATGTCTATTTAGGTCTTTTGCCCATTTTTGGATTAGGTTTTTGTTTTTTAAATTTTGAGCTGCATGAGCTGCTTGTATATTTTGGAGCTTAATTCTTTGTCCATTGCTTCATTTACAAATATTTTCTCCCATTCTGAGGGTTGTTTTTTGTCTTGTTTATGGTTTCCTTTGTTGTGCAAAATTTTTTCAGTTTCATTAGGTTCCATTTGTTTAGTTTTGTTTTTATTTTCATTTCTCTAGGAGATGGGTCAAAAAGGATCTTGCTGTGTTTTATGTCATAGAGTGTTCTGCCTATGTTTTCCTCTAAGAGTTTTAGTGCCCAGTCTTATATTTAAGTCTTGAATCCATTTGGAGTTTATTTTTGTGTGTGGTGGTAGGGAGTGGTCTAATTTAATTCTTTTACAAGTAACTTTTAGTTTTCCCAGCACCACTTATTGAAGAGGCTATCTTTTCTCCATTGTATATTCTTCCCTCCTTCATCAAAGATATGGTGACCAAATGTGTGTATGTTTATCTCTGGGTCTTCTATCCTGTTCTGTTGATCTGTATTTCTGCTTCTGTGCCAATACCATACTGTCTTGATTACTCTAGCTTTGTAGTATAGTCTGAAGTCAGGGAGACTGATTCCTATAGGTCGGCTTATCTTTCTCAATATTGCTTTGGTTATTTGGGATCTTTTGTGTTTCCATACAAATTGCGAATTTTTTTGTTCTAGTTCTCTGAAAAATGCCATTGGTAGTTTGATAGGGCTTGCATTGAATCTGTCAATTGCTTTGTGTAGTAGAGTCATTTTCACAATGTTGATTCTTCCAATCCAAGAACATGGTATATCTCTCCATCTGTTGTATCATCTTTAATTTCTTTCAACAGTGTTTTATAATTATCTGCATACAAGGCTTTTGTCTCCTTAACTAGGTTTATTCATAGGTATTTTATTCTTTTGGTTGCAATAGAAAATGGGAGTTTTTCCTTCATTTCTCTTTCAGATTTTTCATCATTGTTGTATAGAAATGTAAGAGATTTCTGTGCATTACTTTTCTATCCTGATACTTTACCAAATTCATTGATTAGGTCTAGTAGTTTTCAGGTAGCATTTTCAGCATACTCTATGTAGAGTATCATGTCATCTGCAAATAGTGACAGTTTTACTTCTTTTCTGTTTTGGATTCCATTTATTTCTTTTTCGTCTCTGATTGTTGTGGCTACACCTTCCATAACTATGTTGAATAATAGTTGTGAGAATGGGCAACCTTGTCTTGTTCCTGATCTTATTGGAAATGGTTTCAGTTTTTCACCATTGAGAACGATGTTGGTTGTGGGTTTGTCATATATGGCCTCTATTAGGTAGAAGTAAATTCCCTCTATGCCTACTTTCTGGAGGGTTTTTATCATAAATGGGTATTGAATTTTGTTGAAAGTCTTTTCTGCCTCTATTGAGGTGATCATATGGCTTTATGCTTCAGTTTGTTAATATGGTGTATCACATTGATAGATTTGCATATACTGAAGAATCCTTGCATTCCTGGGATAAACTCCACTTGATCATGGTGTATGATCCTTTTAATGTGATGTTCGATTTGGTTTGCTAGTATTTTTGCATCTATATTCATCAGTGATATTGGTCTGTAGTTTTCTTTTTTGGTGATATCTTTGTCTGGTTTTGGTATCAGGGTGATGATGGTCTTGTAAAATGAGTTTGGGAGTGTTCCTCCTTCTGCTATATTTTGGAAGAGTTTAAGAAAGATAGGTATCACCCCTTTTCTAAATGTTTCATAGAATTCACCTGTGAAGCCATCTGATCCTGGGCTTAAGTTTGTTGGAAGATTTTTAATCACAGTTTCAATTTCAGTGTTTGTCTGTGGGTCTATTGGTCTGTCACTGGTCTGTTCATATTTTCTATTTATTCCTGGTTCAATATCAGAAGGTTCTGCTTCTTTAAGATTTGTCAATTTCTTACAGGTTGTCCATTTTATTGGCATATAGTTACTTGTAGTAGTCTCTCATCATCATTTGTATTTCTGCAGTGTCAATTGTTACTTCTTTTTCATTTCTAATTCTGTTGATTTTAGTCTTTTCCCTTTTTTTCTTGATGAGTCTGACTAATGGTTTATCAATTTTGTTTATCTTCTCAAAGAACCAGCTTTTAGTTTTATTGATCTTTGCTATCGTTTCCTTCATTTCTTCTTCATTTATTTCTGATCTGATCTTTATGATTTCTTGCCTTCTGCTAACTTTGGTTTTTTTTGTTCTTCTTTCTCTAATTGCTTTAGATGTAAGGTTAGGTTGTTTATTTGAGATTTTGCTTGTTTCTTGATGTAGGATTTTATTCCTGTAAATGTCCCTCTTAGAATTGCTTTTGCTGCATCCCATAGGTTTTGGGTCATTGTTTTAATTGTCATTTTTTTCTAGGTATTTTTTGATTTCCTCTTTGATTTCTTCAGTGATCTATTGGTTGTTTAGTAGTGTACTGTTTAGCCTCTATGTGTTTGTATTTTTTACATTTTTTTCCTGTATTTGATATCTAGTCTCATAGTGTTGTGGTTGGAAAAGATACTTGATATGATTTCAAGTTTCTTAAATTTACCACAGCTTGATTTGTGACCCAAGGTATGATCTATCCTGGAGAATGTTCCATGAGCACTTGAGAAGAAAGTATATTCTCTTGTTTTTGGATGGAATGTCCTATAAATATCAATTAAGCCCATTTTGTTTAATATGTCATTGAAAGCTTTTTTTCCTTATTTATTTACATTTTGCATGGTCTGTCCATTGGTGAAAGTGGGGTGTTAAAGTCCCCAACTATTATTGTTTTACTGTCGATTTCCCCTTTTATGGCTGTTAGCATTTGCCTTATGCATTGAGGTGCTCCTATGTTGGGTGCATAAATATTTACAATTGTTATATCTTCTTCTTGGATTGATCCCTTGATCATTATGTAGTGTCCTTCTTTGTCTCTTGAAATAGTCTTTATTTTAAAGTCTATTTTGTCTGATATGAGAATTGCTATTCCAGCTTTCTTTTGGTTTCCATTTGCAATGAATATCTTTTTCCATCCCCACACTTCCAGTCTGTATGTGTCCCTAGGTCTGAAGTGGGTCTCTTGTAGAGAGCATATTTATGAGTCTTGTTTTTGTATCCCTCTAGCCAGTCTATGTCTTTTGGTTGGAACATTTAATCTATTTACATTTATGGTAATTATTGATACGTATGTTCCTATTACCTTTTTCTTAATTGTTTTGGGTTTGTTACTCTAGGTCTTTTTCTTCTCTTGTGTTTCCTGCCTGGAGAAGTTCCTTTGTCATTTGTTGTAAAGCTGGTTTGGTGGTGCTGAATTCTCTTAGCTTATGCTTGTCTGTAAATCTTTTAAATTCTCCATCGAATCTGAATGAGATCCTTGTTGGGTAGTGTAATCTTAGTTGTAAGTTTTTCCCTTCCATCACTTAAATATGTTTTGCCAGTCCTTTCTGGCTTACAGATTTTCTGCTGAAAGATCATCTGTTAATCTTATGGAGATTCCCTTGTATGTTATTTGTTGCTTTTAATATTTTTTCTTTGTATTTAATTTTTGATACTTTGATTTATACGTGTCTTGGCATGTTTCTCCTTGGATTTATTCTGTATGGGACTCTCTGCCCTTCCTGAACTTAATTGACTATTTCCTTCCCCATATTAGGGAAGTTTTCAACTATCATCTTTTCAAATTTTTCTCAGTCCCTTTCTTTTTCTCTTCTTCTTCTGGGACATCTGTAATTTGAATGTTTGTGCCTTTAAGGTTGTCCCAGAGGTCTCTAAGACTGTCCTCAATTCTTTTTATTCTTTTTTCTTTATTCTGCTCTGTGGTAGTTATTTCCACTATTTTATCTTCCAGGTCACTTATCTGTTTTTCTGCCTCCAGTTACTCTGCTATTGATTCCTTCTAGAGAACTTTTCATTTCAGTTATTGTGTTGTTCATCATTGTTTGTTTCTTCTTTAGTTCTTCCATGTCCTTGTTAAACTTTCTTTGTGTTTTCTCCATTCTATTTCCAGGATTTTGGATCATCTTTACTATCATTCCTCTGAACCCTTAATCAGGTAGACTGCTTATTTCCTTTTCAATTGTTTGGTCTGTTGGGTTTTTACCTTGCTCCTTCATCTGCTGCCTATTTCTCTGTCTTCTCATTTTGCTTAACTTACTGTGTTTTGTATCTCTTTTTCACAGGCTTCAGGTTTGTAGTTCCCATTGCTTTTGGTGTCTGCTCCCAGTGGGTAAAGTTGGTTCAGTGGGTCATGTAGGCTTCCAGGTGGAGGGGCTGGTGCCTGTATTCTGGTGGATGAGGCTGGATCTTGTCTTTCTGGTGGGCAGGACTGTGTCTGGTGCTGTGTTTGGGGGTGTCTGTGAACTTACTATGATTTTAGGCAGCCTCTCTGCTAATGGTTGTATTTTTTTCCTGTCTTGCTAGTTTTTTGGCATGGTGTGTCCAGTACTGGTGCTTTCTTTTCTTTGCTTGGAGCTGGGTCTTTGCATTGAGATGGAGATCTCTGGGTGAGCTCTTGTCAATTGATATTACATGGGACCAGGAGGTCTCTGGTGTTTCACATCTTTATCCATTTTTCTGTCAATGGACATTTAGGTTGTTTCCATGTTTTGGCTATTGTGAATAGTGTTTCAATGAACATAGGAGTGCATGTTATCTTTTTGAATTATAGTTTTGTCTGGGTATATGCCCAGGAGTGAGATTGCTAGATCATATGGTAATTCTATTTTTAGTTTTCCGAGGAACCTCCACACTGTTCTCCATAGGGGCTGCACCAACTTACTTTCCCACCAACAGTGTAGGAGTGTTCCCTTTCCCCCACACCCTTTCCAGCATTGTAATATATAATGGAAAAAAGTCTCTTCAGCAAGTGGTGCTGGGAAAGTTGGAGAGCTGAATGTAAATCAATGAAGTTAGAACACACCCTCACACTATGCACAAAAGTAAACACAAAATGGCTTAAAGACTTAAACATAAGACATGAAAGTATGAAACTCTTAGAAGAGAGCATAGGCAAAACATTCTCTGACATAAATTGTACCGATGTTTTCTTAGGTCCGTCTCCCAAGGCAATAAAAATAAAAACAAAAATAACCAAATGAGACTTAATCCAACTTACAAGCTTTTGCACAGCAAAGGAAACAATAAAAAAATAATAAAACAACATATGGAATGGGAGAAAATATTTGCAAATGATGCAAAATACAAGGGCTTAATCTCCAAACAGCCCATACAGCTCAACAACAAAATCGAAACAAACACTCCAATCTATTTGTATTCTTAAAGCTGAAATGAGCCTCTTGTAGGTAGCATATACCTACATGTTGAGTCTTTTTTAATTTTAATCCATTTAGCCACTTAAGTCTTTTGATTGGATAATTCAGTGCATTTACATTTAAAGCAATTACTTATAGGTATGGACTTATTATTGGTTTTTAGTTACTGTATTCTGGTTATCTTATAATTTCTTTGCTCCTTTCTTCCTCTCTTACTCTTTCTTTGTGATTTGATGATTTTCTGTAGTGGTATTTTGACTCCTTTATCTTTTGTGTATCTATTATAGAGTTTTGCTTTTTGGTTACCATAAGGCTTACATAAAGTATACTATAACACCCTAGTTAGGTTAATAATAACTTTATTTCAAATGAATACAAAAACTCTCCTCCCAACATTTTGTTTTTACTATCACAATCTGTGTTTTTTTTTTTACATTGTGTAACCATTAACATATTATAGTTGTAGTTTTGAAAATACTTCCGTTTTTTAACTTTCACACTAGAGTTATAAGTGATTCACCCAAGAGCATTACAATAATTTATTCTGAATTTATATATTTACTTTATCAAAGAGTTTTATATTTTTATATGTTTTCCTGTCACTAATCAGCAGCCTTTTGTTTCAGCTAGGATAACTTCCTTTAACATTTCTTTAAGGCCAGTTTAGTGGTGGTGAACTCCTACAGCTTTTTGTTGTTGTTTAGAAAACTCTTTATCTCTCCTTCAGATCTGTTTGACAACTTTGCTGAGTAGAATATTCTTGTTTGGAGCCACGCTATTTTCAACTCTAACTTAACCTTTACCTCCTGCTTGTGCTGAGCTTAAAATTAGCCAAGGTTAAATGTTACTGTCTCCTCAGGTCTTCTCTGAGCATGTTTCCTGCCCTGCATATGCACATGGGCTTTCTAGTTGACCCAGTATATGCTGAAATATTTCAAAGCCCTTATTCCCCCAGATTCTCACTATCAATATTTTCTTCCCAGGCTGTGTGTCCATTATGTGCCTCAACTGTTATTTTTTCCCATACATGGCAAGAAGGGCTTTTCATTTGTTTCTCAATGTTTTCATAGCCTCCCCTGTCTGATAGAATTCCCAGGTAAGCAAAACAAAGGGAATCCCCTTGCATTAGTGCTTTTGAAAATCTGTCAGGTCAAAGAAAACAATATTTCTTGGAAACAAGGTATGCTCTATCTATTTTAAAAATCAGATACCTGCATCTGGAATTTTTGTTGCCATCCTCAAGACCTTGGCAGTGCTAGGGAAATGGATGGAATCAGGGTCAATTAAAATGCCACAACGAATTTCTACCATGTTCAAACTGTCTTTAAGGGTTTGCTTATTTCCTCTAAACTTTTGACTATCTCTCTGAGTTCTGCTAAGATTAATTCTGACAGTTTTTACTAGAGCTTTCAGTGTTTCTGGGGAAGAACAGACCAACCTGCCCAGAGTTCCCTACTCTGCCATTTTCACTGACATTACCTACACCTGCATTTCTTAACATGACTAATTGTGTACTACCAAGTAGAGAATATATGATTAAAGTTCTTAGATTTTCTAGTATAATAGAGGTAATGTCCATTATACAGAAATGTGTTCATGTACATATAATAAGCTATAATCACTAATGAAGAAGATTAGTGGGAAGGGAACATTAAAATCAGTCAATTGAAGTGACTTTTTCAATATTGCTCTGTTGTTTTTTGACTGAGAAAGGGACAGAGCCCATGTATTCTGTCTTTCAGCTCAGCACAATCCTATACACAGATCTTCATAGTAGAGAAGATTGCTGTTGAATATTCACTAGTACATATTTTGTAACTTCCAGTTCAGTTTCTTGTTGGTGACATAAAACTTAAATCAATAAAAAATACATATCATTAATCCTCAAAGCCAGCGACATTGGTCTTCATAACAGTGATTTTAAAATCCCTTTTAATATGTGACACAGAGATTCACTTTCTCTCCCTAAATGTTCTTAAATGCATGCTCTCCTTCCAGTGCTTCTAAATTTGGATCTTATATTTTAGCTTTTAACGTCAATTCAAAGTGAGACCAAATGTAAAAAGCAATACATATATGTGTGTGTAAGGGGAAGGAAAAACATAAAAGCTATAGTTATCTAATGGAGCAGCTGCTTAAGAAATCTTTGTGCAAACTTAAGTTAATTTACTGCTTAATGAAATATTAGAAAATACTTCATATGAGTTTGGTGAGTGAGGGATAGTTAAGCCCTTGCAATGGAGAAGGTACAAAAGCAGCAAGTACAACCTGAGAATCCAGTATGGTACCTGATATCTATGGACAATAGTCAACTGTTTTGTAAGAAAGGAATGCTCAAGAGCTAGCAAATTCTGTATTTAAATCTACAAATGTTCACAACTCTTCTGTTTTATTTTTTAATTTTTCTGTACTTTATTAGCTGTTATCTTTGCAATTTTAATGAGAATTGTGGCTTCTCTCTCTCTTATATCCAAGTCTGATGTCATTGTGCCCAGTAATATTCAGTCAGTTTCATCCAGAGGCCAGAATTTTAAGTGTAAATGTCTTTCCTGTGCTTTGCCTTATAAAGTTCCTGGGTGATTTCTGCAGGCAAGCTTTTCAATCTGACTCAGTGCCCACCATTTTACTCTAATATAGGTTTTCACCTGGAGACTATTTCGTGTTGGCAAGATGGTGATATATTCTTAAAAGTTTGTAAAAGGTCTACATGGGAACAAAAGCTTTCTCCACACCTTAATTGCTTATAGCATACTTGAAATTTTATCTAAATGAAAAAATTAATCTCAAACATCAAGTTTTGTTGTTTCACAGCTTTGCTCAAGCTTGGAGTCATTAAGAAATATATTCAGAATTAACAATAGATTGTTTGAAATAAAGGCAACCATTATGAACACTTCTGCCTTTCCTGATAGTGTCTTGGGGTATAAATGCCTAAGAATTATTATTCTTAGAAGAAATATAATACTTTATTAATAAAATATGAGTCAAAAGTTTCATTTAAAGTCTTCTAGTTATTTTATTTTCTGGGAGAAAAAAACATTTTGTCATTTTTTAAAATAAGGAAATATATGTATGTGTTAAGTGATTTATCCTAGGTCTGACTGAAAGACTCAGGATTAGCTTCTATTTTTTGCTTATGTCTATTTCTTGCCCAATCCTTACGTGGTACTCCATGGCATAGATAGAAGAGGTGTGGCCAGATGTCCACCACATGGGTTTCTATGATGCATGTACCTTTCACTGATTAATGTACCATATTCTCTTGAGTATTATCTTTATGGCCTTTTAGGAAGAGTATTGATAAGATATTGAAAACTAAAGGTCACAATCTTTCATAATTCTCAAGATTTCAATATGACATTCCTTTGTTTGAAAATTTAAAACAAGGTATTTTGACATTACTTCATACTATGAGAGAAATTATAAATGCTGATTGATAGTAAGATTTTTTAAGTTTCCCACAAAGAAACCTAAAAAAGGGTAGACTATTTAAGATCTAGCATGTCCAATAAAAAGAAGGATAAAAGAAGGAGAATATAAGGAGAATTGTAAAGATTGTTTAGTTCTCATACAGATATCTCTGCAGATAAAGACTTTGCAAATACATGAATTATCCTGTGTTCCAGTTTCTAATTCACATACCATTGCTTTTCCCTATTATGTCTATGTTATGCTTTGTCAACTGAAAAAAAGCACAACCTAAAAGTTGAGAATTATCTTTTATTTGGGACATTACTGAAGACTATTGCCTGTGAACCAGCCTCTCATAGAGCTCTGAGGAACTGTTCCAGAGAGATCAGGGAGGAGTCAGGATATAGAGCAGTTCTTGCTGAAAAACAATAGCAACATATAGTTGAACGTCAAAAGATTACTGCTAACCCCCCCAAAAAAACCCAGACATCTCAAATTTTAGTGCATTTTTATGTACGGGAAGATGCAAGAATCTGGGTTCATTGAAATTATTCCTTTGATATACGTCTTAACTACAAAGGGCCAGTATCTGGTTTCTCTGCATCCTGTATTCCCCTAAGGGTTCACTGTTAGGGGTGGCTACAGTGGCTGATGGCTTGATGGTAGGCAACATTCATGTTTACTAAAATGGCAGGTAACATTTTTTTTTTGGTCCACAGATTTTATTTCAGGTTTCAGAAGTAGATTAATAAACAAAATCCTTTGAACTTCACAAGTATTTGGAATTTCACCATATTTTATTTCACCTTTGGAACCTCACTTTCTACTGATAGCACCTGTGCTTCAAGCATGAAGAAGAAATAAACTTACTTACATTTTCTTTTAAATTAAAATTTGAACAGAAGTCAATTTTATGAATATGATTGTTATCATCCCCTGGAAAATGTGTTAGTTGTTTTTGAGCTGTTACTATCATTATCAATGTTTTGAACAGAAACTTTAAATACAAAATAATGAAATTGTCAATGCCATTCTACTTCTTTTATTTTAAATCACTGATGCAAATTATCAATGAGTATTTATTGATAATTCCAATCTTATTGTTAAACTCAGTATTATGTTCATGACCTAATTATCTATATATCCATATGGCCATGCCACTTGGTGTCCCAGGCCTGTACTGTTTCTCACTGACATGTTCCCTCAAGTCATAATTAAGCTCTCTCCTGTTTCTACCTTCAATATGTAGTAAATTTAATTCTTATAAATAAACCATTATGTCAGAAATATCAGTTTACTTCTGGAATTTTCCCAGGTTTCTTATTCTCTATGGTGTTAACCTCTTTTAGTTAGCACTCCGAAACTGTAGCATGGTGGTAGAAGCAGGCAACAGGGAGGCTGAGCAGGGAATCCATGTTCTTTGCTCCCCATTTCATCTTAGTAGTGTACAACGTCCTCAGGATATTTTTGTTGTCACAGTGAGGAGGGCACCATTGTCAAGGGCAAGGAGGTAATACACAAAAATACTAGTATCCCTATAATACTCTTGGAATATCCCACTTATCAAAACAGCATCCTGCATTCCCCATGGCACTTTGATATTTATTAATGCACAAAACATCTCATAGAAATATAGTCTTAAAACATGTCTTTATATAATCTTTAAATCCACATTTTTTTCTTAATTTTTATATTCATTAAATTTTCCAGGAATATAATACCATATAACTAGATGAAATATTATAATTTATTTTGTTTTGAATTTTAAAATGAGTTGTTCACCTTTAGAAAAATCATAGCATGAATAGCAATGCCAATTTTGTGTATTTGAGTCACCGATACAACTATCAATTTGAATTTATGGCTTATTCATTAATATTCATTCTATCTATAGGAACAAGCATATGACCATTTCCTTACATTTTCTAAAGTCAGTATATCAAAGCATTTACATATTGAATAACAACTGCAATCATAATTTTTATTACTTTTGTTGATTACTGTTAGGACATTATATTGATTTTTAAGTAATATAAATAAGTGTTTAATTGTCTCTGTGAATTACATTAGGATACTAAAGGGGACTTTATTCATAAAGTTATTAAAAAAACAGACTGGGCCTGTTAGAATTAATAATCACAGTTCTGTAATATATGAAGTGACTATGGAAAAATAAAGGGCTAAAACAAGAATTGCCCCCATGATCTGGGACTGAATTCAAGTCAGAATACAGAATAGAAGAAGGTCCAAAACAAATAAGAGCAAAGAGACCAAATGTCATCCTGACTCACTGGAGTCAGGTCACAAAAGTGGTTTTAAGTTTCTGTCTTGTTAATTCAAAGGACATTAGTTCTAAGAATGGGAAAAGAAGAAACTAAAGATTAAAACGGTCAGAGACTGAATGGACTTCTACTGAGTGGGAGAGAGGATGCAATTCAGGGTGAGGACAAGGAAAGGGAAAAATGTTGTCTGGAAAATTAATGATCAGTATAGAGGTTGGCCCTGCTAAGCTCTTGATTTGGCCTTTTTATAAAGGAACATGTGTAACAAGATTACTCTGCTCTGGTGCCCCCATCTGTTTATTTTCCCATTCTCTCTTGTACTTTGTTTCTGTGAGCTCTTATTTCTTGTCTTCCTCTCTGAATGTTTAGACCCCTGCATGGCCTTTTTTAGTTCCTTTTATTCTCACCTGAAGGTGCAATTCCTGAGGTGCCTTTTACATCAGCTTCTTGTATCTACCTGTTCCTGATGTATTGCTCTCTCCAAATTATGTTTTTGAGTATGGGGATCAGTGAAGGCCAAAATTTCCATGTGTCTCTGGAACCCTCACCTAGCGCAAACTTTAATTTCAAATACTGTCAATGATTCCTGACCTAATTCTTTATTCTTGATCACTGGTCTAGATTCAGTACAATCACACATAGATGGAGATTAAAATAGGCCTTTTGAAAGATAATTCATTCTTTTAGGTTGTTTAGGTACCTTTTGCTGATGGCTGTCTTCATGAAACAAAGAAATTGTTACACTTTTGATTCTTGTAATAACATTCAAAGCCCATGAAAAAGTTTTACCAGAATGTATTATCTAAGCATCCAGTGCCATTTGACATGAAGTGAGATATTACAAGGACTGGAAAACTTTAAAGGACTAGATAGTAAATATTTTACATTTGGGGCCAAATAGCCTTCATCAAAGCTACTGAATAGTGTCAGTGTAGTGCAAAAGCAGCCCTATACAAGGCATAAACAAATGAATATGGCTGGTTTCCAATAAAACTTTATTTACAAAAAGAGGTGGTAGGTTGCATTTGGCCCCTAGGCAATAGTTTGCTAACCCTGGACTATCAAACTGGTAGCTTTTAATAGCTCAGTGAATTAATTTGAACTTAAATGTGTTTTATAATTTTTCCCTTCTGCACAGTCTGCCCAGGAAGATTCCAGTGTAAACTACACCTTTGCCCAGCAAATGAAATCAACTTGAGTTCTTATGAGATAGTTGCAATATATAGTATTATATTATGCTTACTGTGTAAAGTATGTAAAAATTGTTAAGCCTTGCCAAAATTCTGTGCTCAGAAATGGTGAATGATAAAGTTTAAAACTGAGAGAGAGTTGATATTTATTGCTATAAGGGGACATACTATCCTTTTTCTTACCCTCATTTGTTAACCATTTAAAATATTTTAGAGTAGTTAAATTGTACAACCAAAGTGCACTTTTCCAAACAGTGGGAGATAATTTAAAAAACATCAATGCTCCTTACAATTAAAGGAATGAAAACATCAAAACTACACAGTTAATTAAAATAAAATATTGAAAGGGTGTTTACCTAACTACTAGTATAACCTAGTATACTAGGTTATACCTAGTATAACCATTATCCATTCTTGGTCTGGTCAAGAAATATTTGTGTGTGTGTGTGTGTGTGTGTGTGTGTTTCTCAACACAAATGGCTCCCTAAGTCTTTTACCCTTTGTCAAAATTTCCACATAGCAGATTGAAGTTATTGTCGCCAAAATCAAAATCAGAACCTGAAAAATGTACTTATACTGAATGTAATTCCCATGTAACGTTCCTCTTTTGGATGATTTCAACTTTAGAACTTTTGCCCAAAGTATCTCAGGTTAAAATTATTTAAGAAATTTAAAATCAGTCAGAAAAAAGAAGGAAATCCTGCCATTTGTGACAACATTGGTGGGACTTGAGAGAATTATGCTTAGTGAAATAAGACATAGAAAGATAAATATTGCATGATTTCACTTATATGTGGAATGTAAAAAAAAACAAACTCATAGAAGCAGAGATCAGATTGGTGGTTGCCAGAGGTGGGGAGGTGGAGAGTGGAGGAGGTCAAACGTTATAAATTTCTAGTTACATGATAAATAAGTCCTAATGATGTAATGTACAACATGGTGACTATAGTTAACAATACTGTATTGTGTATTTAGAACTTGTGAAGAAAGTAGATCTTAAACATTCTCACCACAATGAAAAAAGAATTTGTAACTATGTGAGGTGATGGATGTTAACTAAACTTATTATGGTAATCATTTCACAATATATACAAATATCAAATCATTATGTTGTACACCTTAAACTTTTATACTGTTATATGTCAATAACAGCCCAGTAAAACTGAAAAAAATAAAATTAAAACAATATTTGCAGACTTCTTAATATAGTGTTTAGGAGAAAGCATTCTGGGAAAAAACTACCCAGGTCCAAATTCTTAATCGTTTGGTCAGGTGTCTAATGTTATGTTCTGAAGTATCTTTGAATTTATTTCCTTAGAAAGAAAAACTGTCACTTTTCAAGAATGATTTAGAAAATTTCCATTTTGCTGTTTACTGACTGTATCTTACCTATCAAATTCTTACTTCTTTCATTCATCTAAAAAGTATTTAATGAGAGCTTTCTACATGCAAGGACTTGTTTATACAAAAGTAAACAGATATGATTTTAGTTCTTATGGAGTTTCTAGGCTGATAAACAATCCAGAGTAAACAAGTAGATGCAGAAATAAATGTTTATTTAAAATGTAACCAATTATATGTGCAAAGATAACAGGATCCTGAACAGTACAGCATGAATTGCACACCTCCGAGAATTATGCCCCTTTCATTATACATACATATTTTGATTCAAAGGTGTCATTTACATAGAATCCTAGGGAGTCAGTATCCCTGGAGTTGGTAATAAGCTGTCCCTGGTGGTGTGATGGAGAATAACAGTGTGATGAAAGATAGGGAGAAAAGACAAAAGTATAAAAGCAGAAACGTATCGTGCATATAGTAGTTAGGAAAGACTTTTCTGGGAAGTTAACATTTAAGATAAACAGAGAAGGAAAAGGAGTAGCCATACTACAGCAGAGAAAGAATTTTCCAAACTAAGAATAGAACAAAATATGAGGCCATATGTTGGAAAGAACAGTGGTGGGGTTTTTTGAGAATAATAAAAAAAAAAGAGTCAACGGGATAGGAGGTAATCTGTGGCATGTGGTGAGGTAGTAAGAATCCTAGGGGACTTAAAGTCACAGTAAGGATTTTCAATTTAATTCTTGGTGAAAACAGAAATGACTGAAGAGAGAGTGATATGGTCTGGCATATTTTCAGAGGAAGTTCTGGATATTTCATATTTAGTCAAAAGTGCTGAAATTATATCAAGAAAGAAAGTACATTATTGAACCAGGAGAGTAATAATAGATAGGAAGAAAAATAGATTTGAGATATATTTTAGAGGAAGAATTGACAGGATTTTGCTTTCATTTATTCAACATCATCCTTATTGATTACATGAAACACAACAGGTCCTTAGAAGGGAAGCTAGATTGGCTATAACTAAACATTTCCAAAAATATCTAATCAGACTTGTCTAATAATGTTGAATAATTTGTAGTGAACTGGAATTTTCATGGTCATTCAGGTAAACTTACCCCATTACTAAAAAAAAAAAAAAAAAAAATGAGGTGATGGAAAAATCAAAAGCACAAATAAAGTCCTCTTTTAGTTCAGAACTGCTTTAAGTCAGAATGAAGAAATTTCTGAATGAATTTCAACTATTCATTTTAATAATATTCCCTCGTTTACTTTCTGTTTCACAAATTTTCTAGGGTGGAAAACACATCACTAAAATAGCTTTAAGAGTTAAACTAGACATTTCCTAATATTCTATGCCAATTGAATTTCATTAAATATTTATCCATTGGGTAGGCAATGTTTAGAATGATAAATAAATGCTAAGTCTCTGCTTTGCATCCTAAGATCTTCTCACAGATGATGGTAATAAAGGTAAAAATGACCATTTTCTCTTAACATTGTATTATATATCCTCAGTAATAATAATTTTATGTTTTATCTAATACTACAACCCATTATAAAGTCAAATATTATAGCAAATATCAGGATACATATATTTTTTGTTCAATCTTAATATTTTATTAATAAATTTAATATATGTTAATTTAACTTCAATTTTTTTTTAATTTTAGGCTTTGAATGCATTTATTTATTTAGAAGTAATTTATTTTTATTTATTTTAACATAATTTTTTTCTAAAAGATATAGGTAGACAGCCCTTGCTTTCAAGTTCCTTTTAGAGAATCAGCCTTATTTCTTGTTAAGGAAAGTCGATTGTACTCTCATAAGAAATAATATAAATCATTGTTCAAATATTTGTATTAGTTTATCATAAAAACATTATTATCACACTTATTTATGTACTAAAAATTATAGTGTTAGAATCTGTTGGAAATAATACTAGCATTAAGATTTTAAAACCTAATTCAGCATAAAAGTTACACACATCATTGAAATGCTTTAAAGTATAGCTGTCTCAGTGTTTACTTTTTTTAGAGAGAAACCTGATATTTCTATCATGTGACACCTTCACCATCAAGGCCATAACTGAGGCTTACAAGTCTTTTGTCAATTAGATCTAAATCCTGAATTCGGACCTACAGTCTTGAAATTTTCCTGAAATAAAGAGAGTTACAGGAAACTCAAATATTACCTATAATGTCATTTCTTAGGAAACAGAACCAGAAAATCCAGCATAATTTTTAATAAAGTAACGTTTGACAGCTTCACCTCATAAACATTCATTGAAATCGCATATGTGTTCACTTTTAAATTGAATCCTACACAAAGGACATCAATAGAAGTGTAATTTTTTTTCAGGAATTAAATGAAAGTCCAGAGTATGGCTAAATGCGTGACTAACTGCTGTTAAGAAAATATTCTTATATAATTATTTTTCCAGAGTGCCCATTGCCTCCTGGCATGAATTCCTCAATTTATTTTTGAGACTCCTGTTCCAATTTGTTTGGTATAATTATCTTACCTATCACCAGGCTTTCTTTCCAAAGTTCTTTAGCCAACAATCAACCAAGTCACACCTCTTTCTCTGAGTCCAAGGAGAGGATGTCGAATGTAAAACAGTTCAAGGAAATAAATAGTTGCTTCCTTTAGAGTATAGTTTGTGAAGCACCAAATTTCTAATGAAGACATTTATTTTAATTGTAACAATTATTTTAAGATTTTGATTCCAGCAATGAAATAGAGAGGTAGGAAGGATAATTTATTCTACTGTGTAGATTAAAAGAGTGAAAACAAAACCAAAAATATTTCTTCTTGATTAACATGCTTTACAATCCACTTTTTCTCTCAGCTCTGTGGAATAAAAGCATAATATAATCCTAATCCCTGATCAGTTAGTTGTTCAGAAATTAGCCTTATATACATATATAGGAAGAAATGTCCTCCACAGAATTAAACTGCACACAGCTAAGGAGATGAACATTACAGAGGAGAAGAGGATGGCTAATTAGCAGACATGTTCCTCATATGACAGCATAAGAACTTTACTACTAAAATTAAAAAAAAAAAAAACCTCTTTGAAGACAGGAACTGTTACTTTTGTCTTCTTATTCTCATCATCACCCAGCTTAGTACTCATCCAGTATAGTAAATGCAAAATAGATATTTACTGAGTGAAAGTTAATCAAAATTCATCAAAATTCATCAAAAATTCATCAAAAAATGCATATATTGCTTCATACTCCCCAGATATAAAACAGATAAGATCATTGTCCTCAGGCATGCTGAGTCTTTCTGTTCTTCCATTTATAGATAATTGTCCAATAATTCTTCTGTGTGCTGTATTAAGTTTTCTAGAACAATTTTAAAGCATTGCTGTGACACATTACTTTGTAAAATAGCAGAGCTTGGGATACCAACATATTTTAGGTTAAAGATGGAGACACTTTGCAAAACACAACTGGGAAGTAGGCATAGAAAATATTCCTTTGCTTACTACAGTTAGGAAGTAAAATTTCCCTAGACCTCTGGCCACAAGTATCCTAATATGCATATATGATAAGAAACACTGATTCTTAAATCTTACTATACATCAGAGCCATCCAGGGAGCTTAATAAACAAATATTATCATATCCCAAAATCACTCAGAGTAGGGACCTAGAAACAGATGTTTCAATGTTTCTCAGATAGTAAAAGAAGTAGCAATTATGAAGCATGCTTATAAAATAGAACTATCTCTAGTATAAAAAAACAATCAAACTTAAAATGATACTTGAAATCTGTTTTAGAGATTTAATATGATATTGCTGAGTTTGTGTTATTGTGATTCATTCATTTACACATGTATATCTCTTTAATTCAATATCCTTATTATTTAGCATGGTTCTCACTACACAGTAGTAACTCAAGAGACTTTTGCTAAATGATTAAATAAATTGAAAGGATTCTAATAACAGAATGGTCTTATACCCCTTCATATCCTCTAGTTTCTAACATAGTTTCTTGAAAGAAAATAGTCCGTCAATGTACATGAGTTTAAAAACTGTTACTCAGAGAGAAAGAAAGAGAGATTAATTCACAGGCATGTGCTCACAGACACACACACAGAGTCAAAGATAGTGACACAGCAGGGCATCCACACAAAGAAATTAATTCAGAGTCTGATTCTTGCGATGATGGAATAGCTTTAATTGAACTAATCCTGCCATATATAACAATTCTAAAACCTGGAAAAATATCAAAACAACTGTGTAAAGGAACAAGGGAGTGACCAAATGTAATGTTACTGAGTCAGAGCTTGTACTGTTAATAGCAAGACAGGCAAATAAATTGAGAGACAAGGTGTTGGAGCAAGGAATAGCAACTTTATTTGGAAAGCCAACAGACCTAGATGATGGTGGACTAGTGTCCCAAAGAACCATCCTACCTGAGTTAGAATTCAGGCTATTTCTATATAAAATGGGAGGAGGTGTGGCTGGTTGTTGCAAACTTGGTTCTGGCCAGACCTCAGAGGGGGTGTGATAATTCTTTGTTCTTGAAGATATATATGTAGGTCTGGTCACGATATTCCTATAAATTTTCAATAAGACAAATGTTATTTTCTGTTCTGCAAATTTTTACCTCTATATGAATGAAAAGTGTTATGGCTTTAAAGGTCAAGCCTGGAAGCAGAGCCTTGAGAAAGATGTATTATATATATTTTAGGCTATAGGCACAATTCTTTTACTGATAGATGAGACAAAGGTGCAAAAACAGCATGACTAAGCACAGGTAACAGAGCACGAAGGTTAGAGCTAAAGGAAGAGATCCAATATGGAGTCAGGTTTGTTCTTTTCTGTTACAATAGGAAGAAACTGGAGGGGATTTGACCCTCAAAAGAAGAGAACTACATTGGATGAGATCCATCTGTATATGACTTTCCCCTGAGGGCAATACCCGTCTACACATTAGGCAGCTAGAACTCAAACAGATAGGTGCAGTGTTTTGGGACTTAAAAGTCAGGGGACAGAGATGGTAGAAACCAGAGAAACTGGGTATTACAGGGAAAATACATGAAAAGAGGAAGCACCAAGAGGGGAACCCCTAAATAAACTCCCTTTAAATCTTTGACTGACACTTAATTAGGCATGTGAGGGTAAAGATTGTAAAGATATAAGAAGAAGTTAACAATTAGCTGAAAGAAGTGAGTAGAGATTACAGGTGCTATTCACTTCAGGGGTACAAGAGTTTAGAGTTCAAGTACTACACAATTAGCATAACTTTAAAGCATACAGAGACTTTCTATTGGAATGCAAGAAAGGCCAAATTTAGCAGTAGATTCTAGTAAAGTATTAGGAGTAGAGTAAAAAACAATATATTCATCCTAAAAATAAAAGCAAAACCAGAATAGACCCACCCTAACAAAACATTCAACCAAATTATAAAAGGTTGAAAGTGGCATGTCAGTAATTTACTTAATAGAACAAAAAACCTAACACCCTTCAGTAGAAGATAAGAAAATTCTGTCTTTACAATGTATCATATGTTATTTTCATAACACAAGAGATAACACTAGGCATGTAAAAAAATAGGAAAATGTGACCTCTCCCCATCAAAAGAAAATTAATTCAATGGAAATAGATGCATTAACAATGCAGGTGTTGGAATTAGTAGGCAAACACTTTGAAATAACTATGATAAATACATTTTTAAATTTTTTATCAAAGTATAGTTGATTTACAGTGTTCCAGGTATACAGCAAAGTGACTCAGTTATATAAATATGTATCTATTTTTCTCAGATTATTTTCCATTATAGGTTATTATAAGATATTGAATATAGTTCCCTGTACTATACAGTAGGTCCTTGTTGTTTATCAATTTTTAGACAGTAGCGTGTCTCTGTTATTCCCAAATTCTAAATTTATCCCTCCCTCCCTCTTTTCCCTTTCATAACCATAACGTTTTTCTATATCTGTGAACCCGTTTCTGTTTTGTAAATAGATTCATTTGTAACATTATTTTAGATTCTGCATATAAGTGATATCATAGATATTTGTCTTTGTCTGACTTACTTGACTTAGTATGATAATCTCTAGGTCCATCCATGTTGTTGCAAATGGCATTATTTCATTAATTTTTATGGCTGAGTAATATTCCATTGCATATATGTACCACATCTTTACCCATTCATCTGTCAATGGACATTTAGATTGCTTCCATGTCTTGGCTATTGTAAACAGTTAATGGGGTGCATGTATCCTTTTGAGTTAGAGTTTTCTTTGAATATATGCAGAGTGGGATTGCTAGATCATTTGGTAATTCTATATTTAGTTTTTCTAGGAACCTCCATACTGTTCTCCATAGTGATTGTACCAATTTACATTTCCACCAACAGTGTAGCAGTGTTCCCTTTCTCCACACCCTCTCCAGCATTTATTATTTGTAGACATTTTATTGATGGCCATTCTGACTGGTGTGAGGTGATTGTATTTGATCATTATATTTGATAAATATTTTTAAAAATCCATAAGAATACCTAAATATATCAAAGTGGAGATTTTCAGAGAATATTTGGAAACTGTAAAAATGAACAATATGGAAATCTTGTTTAGATGTAGAAGTAGAAATGAAAAGTGCAAAATCTGAAAAAATAATAGGTTAGACATGATAGATGAGAGTATTAGTGAGCTTGAAGACAAGTAAATATTAATCTAGATGGGAAAAATAAATGAGTTTCATTGACTGACGAGACAAGCTTAAATGATTTAATAAATATATAATTGGAATATCAGTAGAAAATAGTGCAAGAAGTACTTGAAGAAATATTGGCTGAAAAAATTCCAAATTGATTAAAAAGAGGAACCTACATATTCAAGAAGCCAAGCAAACGTCAAGCAAATACAAAGCAAATTTTACCTAGGAATATTACAGCTAAACTTCAGAAAAGCACTAACAGAATAATATTAAAAGTGAGGGGGGAAACTTACATATTAAATATAATGAAACACTAATACTGTAAGGTAAATTTCCATCAGAATAAATAGTGGAAACCAGAAGAAAATTGCTTAACAATTTTAAAGTGCTGAATTTTTCCATGCATAATTTTATATCCTGTGAAATTATCCTTCAAAATAAAGACAAAATAAGAACATATTTTGGAAAAATTGAAAGCTTAGAATTTGTTACAAACTTATACTACCAAAAACAAAAAAGAAACAAAACCAAAACAAAAAACTAAAGGGCACTCTTCAGGTTGAAGGAAAATGGCACCATTTGGAAATAATATTCTATGGAAAGAAAGAAATAGCACTTGAAGTGTTAAATATATAGATAAATATAAATTTTTTTCTCTTTATTCTTAACTAATTTAAAATTAATTTAAAATATATAATTAAATATAAGTAAATGTGGAATATATAAAATATGTAGATGAATAGTACATGACAGTAATAATGCAAAGAATGGGTGGGGAGAGATATGTATATATACCAGTATAACTTTGTTACATTATATGAGAAACGATATAATGTGAAGTCAAGATAACCTCTGATAAATTAGGAATCCATTTTGTAATCTCCAAAGCAACTAACTAAAAATGTAAAGAGATAGAGATATAAAGTCAAAGGAGGAGTTAGAATGGAATAGTAAATGTTATTTGCTTTACTCAGAAGATAAAAAGGGGAAAAGAAGAAACAAAGACAGAAATAACAAATAGAAAATAATAAAACAATGACCTAAATCCAATCATATCAATAATTAAATCACATGTAAATCAGACCAAACATTCTGATTAAAAGTCAGACTGAAGAAAATAGGAAGACTTGACTAAGTGTTGCCTATTAGAGATGCAAGTAAAATCTAAAGACATGAACCTCGTGATAGTGAAAGGATGGAATACAATATATGATGCAAAACATCATCATAAGAAAGCTGAAATGATTATACTAATACAAAGTACATTCCAAAATAGAGTATTATTGGAGATAAAGAAGTTGATTGTATAGAAATACAGAAGTTAATTCATCAAGTAACACAACAATCCTAAATGGATGTGCAGTTAATAACAGAGCTTCAACATGTGTGAAGTAAAAATTTATAAACACAAGTGTAGAAATAGACATCCACAATCAAAACTGCAGATTTAATCAATCCTCTCTTGCTGACTGATTAAAACATGTATATGTAAAGAGAAAATCAATGATATAGAAGATATGAACAATCCTTAAGTAACTTGACTAAATTGGTATTTAAAGGCAATCAAATATAAAAAACTCCAGAATATACTTTCTTTCAAAGTGACCATGGGATATTCACCAAGGTAACCATATACTTTTCCATAAAACAATGCTTAGTTAATTTTTAAATCTTAAAGTCATATAAAATATCTCCTCTGGCCAAACCAGATGTAAATTAGAACTAAATAACTAAACTATAATGAGAAAATACCAAAATAATTGGAAATTTAAACCAAACATTTGTAAATAATCTATGAGTTAAAGAATGAATTACAAGAGAAATTGAAAATTAATTTGACATAAATGATAATGAAAGCACAACATAACATTTGTGGAGTGTAGATAAAGCACTACACTCCATTAGAGGGAATTTAGAGGGAAATTTATAGGATTATATGTTTATAGTTAGAAGGAGGAAAGATTTAAAATCAACTGTCAAAACTTCCATCTTAAGAAACTAAAAAAATGACTTGTCAATTAAATGGAAAATAAGTAGAAAGAAAAGATTAATAAATAAAAGAGTGGAAATCAATGGGCTACAGTACAAATAATAGAACAAATCAATAAGGCCAAAAGTTTACTCCTTAAAGATTGTTATAATTGATAAAGCATTAACAAGTCTAATCAAATAAGAATGAAAGAGAGAATGAGTGAAAGAGGGAAGGAATACAGTGTAAATGTCAGTAATATTTCTAAGGATATCACTATGGATCCTAGAGACATTAAAAAGATAATAAGGAAATATTATGAACATCTTTATGCCAATAATTTTGACAAATTAAATAAAATATTCTTGAAAGATACAACCTCCAAATGTAACACAAGAAGAAATAAAAATCTAAGTAGGTATGTATTTATTAAAGAGATAAATTTGTAATAGAAGCAATTCAAAAAGCTAAAAGTTATCTTTTATCATGTTAAAAAATTTTAGTTAGGACATAAAAATCACTAAGTATTAAAGAAGAGAATGTATTAATTGGAATTTATCAAGGTTAAAACATTCTGCTTTTCCAAAGTCAGCATAAAACCATGAAAAGATAGGAATATATTGGGAGAAAATATAATAAATGACTTATCTAGAATTTATAGAGAACTACAAAAAAATTAAAATGTTTAAAAATCACTTCACTAAAGAATATATTAAAATGTCTAATGAGCACAAGAAAATGTGCTCATTGTCATTTTCATTAGTGAAATACATACTAACTAATCTTCAAATACCACTTTACTACAAATTGAATGGCAAACAAACAAAACCTGACAACACCAAGTATTGTTGAGAATACAGAGCAATTAGAATTTTCATACTGTGCAAAAGCTTTGAAGTTTAATTAGGTCCCATTTGTTTATTTTTGTTTTTATTTCCATTACTCTAGGAGGTGGATCAAAAAGGATCTTGCTGTGATTTAAGTCAAGAGTGTTCTGCCTATGTTTTCCTCTAAGAGTTTTAGAGTATCTGGACTTACATTTAGGTCTTTAATCCATTTTGAGATTATTTTGGTGTTAGGAAATGCTCTAATTTCATTCTTTTACCTGTTGCTGTTCAGTTTTCCCAGCATCACTTATTGAAGAGATTGTCTTTTCTCCATTGTATATTCTTGCCTCCTTTATCAAAGATAAGGTGACCATATGTGAGTGGTTTTATCTCTGGGCTTTCTATCCTGTTCCATTGATCTATATTTCTGTTTTTGTGCCAGTACCATACTGTCTTGATTACTGTAGCTTTGTAGTATAGTCAAGACAGGGAGCCTCCATTTTTCTTTCACAATATTGATTTGGCTATTTGGGGTCTTTCATATTTCCATCAAATTGTAATTTTTTTTATTCTTGAAACTTCAAAGCTTTTGCTCAGTAAAGAAAACCATAAACAATACGAAAAGACAACCTTCAGAATGGGAGAAAAATTTTGCAAATGAAGCAACTGGCAAATGATTCATCACCAAAATATACAGGCAGCTTATGCAGCTCAATATCAAAAAAAACAAACAACCCAATCCAAAACTGGGCAAAAGACCTAAACAGACATTTCTCCAAAGAAGACATAGAGATTGTCAACAAACACATGAAAGGATGGTCAACATCACTAATCATTACAGAAGTGCAAATCAAAACCACAATGAGGTATCACCTCACACCAATCAGAATGGTCATTATCAAAAAATCTACAAACAATAAATGTTGGAGAGGGTGTGGAACAAAGGGAACCCTCTTACATTGTTGGTGGGAATGTAAATTGATACAACCACTATGGAGAACAGTATGGAAGTTCCTTAGAAAACTAAAAATAGACCTACCATATGACCCAGCAATCCCACTACTGGGCATATACCCTGAGAAAACCATAATTCAAAAAGAGACACGTACCACAATATTCACTGCAGCACTATTTACAATAGCCAGGACATGGAAGAAATCTAAGTGTCCATCGACAGATGAATGGATAAAGAAGATGTGGCATGTATATACAATGGAATATTACTCACCCATAAAAATAAATGAAATTTAGTTATTTGTAGTGAGGTAAATGGACCTAGAGCCTGTCATACAGAGTGAAGTAAGTCAGAAAGAGAAAAACAAATACCGTATGCTAACACATATATATGGAATCTAAGGGAAAAAAAAAGGTCATGAAGACCCTAGTGGAAAGATGGGAATAAAGACACAGACCTCCTAGAGAATGTACTTGAGGATATGGGGAGGGGGAAGGGTAAGCTGGGACGAAGTGAGAGAGTAGCATTGACATATATACACTACAAAATGTAAAAGAGATATCTAGTGGGAAACAGCTGCATAGCACAGGGAGATCAGCTCGGTGCTTTTTGACCATTTAGAGGTGTGGGATAGGGAGGGTGGGAGGGAGATGCAAGAGGGATGTGATATGGAGATATATGTACACATATAGCTGATTCACTTTGTTATACAGCAGAAACTAACACATTATTGTAAAGCAATTATACTCAATAAAGATGTTAAAAAAAAGAATTTTCATACATTTCCTGTGATCCTCCTCAACTGAATTCATCCAACAAAAGTTTTAACCTCCTTAAAACCCATTACCACTAAAAAAAAATTGACCATGGAACTCTCTTCTTGAATATCTCTTAATACCTCACAGCACAGTGTCATTTTGGGGAACTGTTTGGGAAATCCTGTGCTAAATACAAGATCCTGCAGAACATGAAATGAGAAAGAACACTGGAACCAAATTGTGAATCATTGGCTGTCATGCTCGAATTTGAAACTTATGATTTTGCCACTGACAGAGGCATAACATTATAAGTTCTGTTTCAGATGATTCTGGCAGGTATATGTAGGATGGATTAGAAGGCTGTATAATCTGGGCAGAATTCAGATTTGGAACCAGTTCTAAATACCTACAAAAACTATGTTTTTCCCAATAGATCACATTGTCTTATGAGATTTACAAAATTATTTTATAGTTAAAAAGTAATATCTACATTTAGCTTATTAGTATTTAAACTATCATCTAATTATGTAAGAAGCACCAAACTTTTAGCCTTATCATATGAGAATAATTATATTAACTCCCAAAATAAAATGCCTCTTACATCCCTATTTTGACTATAATTATAGAAATATGAAACCACAGTCACCTAGCTCTCTCCCTTCATTTTACAAATGGGAGTCCAAGCCAAAGATAAAGGAAGTGATTTATTCAAGGTTATACACTGAGGTAGTAATCAGGTGGTAGAAAAATCTTGATTTCCCCAACTGCAGCACTTGGCTTTTTCTGTTAGAGGTTCTCCTTACTATGTTTGGGCAATTGAATGAGTCCATTACAAACTCCAGATGCCTAAATCCCACTACCTATTACCACTATAGTTTCCCACACACTGGGACTTTATCCACAAATCCTTACCTGATCTCCCGCCCTTATAAACTGTTCTTTTTTTTTTTTCTTGCTACAATTTATTTAATTTTTTATTGGAGTATTGTTGATTTACAATGTTGTGTTAGTCTCTGTTGTACAGCAAAGTGAGTCAGTTATATATATACATACATCCACTTTTTAATTTCAATTTCCATATAGGTCATTATAGAATATTGAATGGAGTTCCCTGTGCCATTCAGTAGGCTTTTATTAGTTATCTATTCTATATATAGTAGTGTGTATATGTCAATCCCCATCTCCCAGTTTATCCCTCACCCTTTTCCCCCCTGGTAATCACAAGTTTGTTTTCTACATCTGTGACTCAACTTCTGTTTTGTAAGTAGGCTTGTTAAGCAATACCATATGATATTTGTCTTTCTCTGTATGACTTACTTCACTCGGAATGACAATCTCTAGGTCCATTCATGTTGCTGCAAATGGTATTATTTCATTCTTTTGTTATGGCTGTGTAATATTCCATTGTATATATGTACAATATCTTCTTTATCCATACTTCCATCATTGGACATTTAGGTTGCTTTCATGTCCTGGCTATTGTAAATAGTGCTGCAATGAATACTGGGGTTGATATATCTTTTTGAATTAAAATTCTTAGAGGAGAACATAGGTAGAACACTACCTGATTAAATTGCAGCAAGATCTTTTTTGACCCACCTCCTAAAGGAAATAAAACAAAAATAAAAAATTGGACCTAATTAAACTTAAAAGCTTTTGCACAACAAAGGAAACTGTCAAGAAAATGAAAAGAAAACCCACAGAATGGAAGAAAATACTTTCAAATGAAGTGACCAACAAGGGATTAATCTCCAAAATATACAAACAGCTCATGCAGCTCAATATCCAAAAAGCAAACAACCGAATCAAAAAATGGGCAGAAGACCTAAATAGACATTTCTCCAAAGAATACACACAGATGGCCAAGAGGCACATAAAAGAAGCTCAGCATCACTAGTTATTAGAGAAATGCAAATCAAAACTACAATGAAGTATCACCTCACACCGGTCAGAATGGCCATCATCAAAAATATCTACAAACAATAAATGCTGAAAAGGGTGTGGAGACAAGGAACCTTCCTACCCTGTTGGTGGGAATGTAAACTGGTACAGCCACTGTGGAGAACAGTATGGAGGTTCCTTAAAAAACTAAAAATAGAGTTACCATATGATCCAGCAATCCCACTCCTGGGCATATATCCAGAGAAAAGCATAATTCAAAAGGATACATGCACCCATGACCACTTTTAAAATGGAGGAAAAAAATGGGGGGAGAAGGCAAGGAGGGAGGTTGTCAAGTAATTGGTTACTATAGCTGTATTAGAAAAATCTGTTCAGAATCAACAATATGTAGAGAGATAATGAAATATTTGGAATTAGAAAGCTTGGGTTGAAATAAAAACATCTTTTATATACAAGCTTTATAATCTTGAACTAGTTATTTGAAATGTTTGCCCCTAGGTGTGTTAATCAATAAAATGTGCATAATAAAGCTTTTTGAAAAAGTTGTGTACAGGTTTAACTTCAAAAATTATTAATATGTTGTCTATAATATAGTAGAAACTCAAAGTTCTAAGGTAGAGCTTATTTTGGTTATATTTTCCTTAGGTTTGATAGCTGTACTTGCTACCTGACAGGATAGAAGATGATCATATAAATCTAATTAAGAAACATGACACATAAAATCAGTGGTAGCAACAATAACAACCAATACTTATTGAACACATTCTATGAACTATATATGTTAAACATCTTACAATTTTTAATCTTTGGAACAATCCTCTGAAGTACGCATTATTGCTTTCCTTTTGTAGGAGAAAACTGAGGCACAGAGAGGAGTTTAATTGCTAGAGTTTAATCACTCTAGCTAACAACTCTATAATACATGCTAATAAGTACATTATGATGATCTTACTAAGGTAAGGCTTTTTATATTTAACTAGCCCACACTAAAAATATACATAACAATTGTTTGTCATTTGATTGGTTTCAAAGATTCAGAGAATGTTAGAATTGGAGAAGATAGCAACAATATTATCATCCAATGGTTCCCAAACTCCAAAAACTAGGGCTGTTCCATGACAATAGAATTAAAATGAGGAAAATATGTTTTTTCCCCAAAACTAAATATATTCTGTTTAAAGAGCTATCTGCTATTAATAAAAAGTATATATTAAATTAATAGATTCTCTTTTATCAAATAAGGTAGATTTATATGGCAAAAATAAAATTAAACCAAATTACCAATATCACCCCTTCTCCTTTTCTAAGTTTTACTAAACCACAAAATCCAGAAGTTTGATATCACTATTATGGCCAAGTTTATGTGTTAACTTGGCTAGGCTATAATCCCCAGTTATTCAATCAAACACTAATCTAGGTGCTGCTACAAAAGATATTTTTAGATGAGATTAATGTCAGTAATCAGATGAATTAAAGTGAAAGACATTATCCTAGATAATCAAGCTCTTGAGAACAGAACTGAAGCTTCCCTGAAGAAAAGGAAATTCTGCTTATGGACTGCAGCTTCAGTTTCTGCCCAGAAATTCCAGCCTGCTCTTCTCAGTGACCTGTGTTTCAGATTTTGGACCTACCTAGTCAACATCCACAATCATCTAAGATAATTTCTTGCAACAAGTCTCATCTACAGTAAGTTCCCTACATACGAACCTTCAAGTTGTGAATTTTCAAAGACGCGAACGTGTGTTCGCATGTCCAATCACGTTAGTTAGTTCATGTGTCTGACGTACATTGTCACGTGTGTGCATCCTCTACAACTGGTTGTGTTTTGGGTACTTTACTGTACAGTACTCTACAGAATATAGTAGTATAGTATTTATTTCAAGCTAGATCTTCAAAAGGACAACTTCATTGAACTCCTTGCTGTGCAACATGAGGAGCTTCCTAATGAAGACCTGATGGAATTGGAGGCCAAGAGAAAGGACAAAGAGAGACAGAAGAAATACCTAAATAACTGAAGAGATTCACAACACAGGAAGTGGCAAGGTGATTTTCTTTATTTGAGGAGGCACTGTTAGTTTTTGAGGCACAGGACCCGAACGTAGAATGGTACACATAGGTTGCAGCAGCCATTCAGAATGCAAGCCAGTGATATTGTGTCATCTATGATGAGAAAAAAAGGGCTACTGCTCAGACGTCACTGGATCATTTTTTCAAGAGGATAGATAGAATTGAATCCAGCAAGGAACCAGAACCTGTGCCATTAACATCAGGCGTGAGTGAAATTGCAGCTTGCCCTCCATCTCCTATTGCTGGTGATCCTTCAGCTCTACCATCTCCCACCCCCTCTCCCTTGTCCAGTCAGTAACTCTTCTTGCCTGTTCACTGGATGCCAGCCCCTGTATTCCAGCTGTTGTACTGCACTACTGTACTTTTCAAGGCACTGTAAGATTTAAAATGTTTTCTTTATTTTTTGAGTTTGGTTGTTTTTTATGTATTATTTGTGTGAAAAGTATTATAAACCAATTACAGTACAGTACTATATAGCCAATTGTGTTAGTTGAGTACCTAGGCTAACTTTGTTGGTCTTATGAACAAATTAGACTTACAAATGCAGCGTTCTTGGAAGGGAACTCATTCATAGATAGGGGACTTATTCTAGTCATATAGATAACACAAAACCTTGAGAATATAGGGTACTCATTCTAAAGTACAGTGCTGTGGATGGAAAGAGCTTTATGACCAGTAGAGTTTATATGTCCTGTATGTTAATGGCTTTAATTGCTATAAGCACTTTCTGGCATGATTCTCACCATCAAATAACAATCAGGAACAGTTGCAATAAATCTGTCTATGGGTAAGAAGAACAAATATGTATTAAACGAAGCACCACAACTGAACCATTAACGTAAAGATTTAGGTTTGTAGACAACCAATATAGTAAAAAGTAAAGGTTATATTTAAAAATTTAGTGAGATCAGGAGTGATGAAGAAAGAAGAGAGAAATTGATTATTCTGCCAATGATGGAAATAAACACCCAATCTTAGAGATCCATAAAGGAAGAGGAAATAAATTTATAAGTGTGAAGAAGATAATGAACATAAGCAGCTATAGGAAACAATCCTAAATTCTTAAAGGTTTAACACAATAGAGATTAATTTTTTTTCTCATCTCACAGTCCAAGTAGTTGTTATGCATGTGGCCTTCCAAGTGGTGAATGAGGGGAGCAGACTGCTTTTGTCAAGAGCTTCTGGCATGCCCTAGGCCCTTTCTTAAGCCCACTGTCTCAGCTGTCCAATGAATAATCAAGGAGAAATCATATTCAGAGAATATCATAGAATATTACATAATATAATCTTGGAAGTGGTATCCATCTCTCCAATCCATATCCTATTGCTACAGCTAATTATGTGATCTGATGTAGAATTTGTCTTTATCACATTAAGAAACTAAAACTACTTTGTTAGTATGAGAAAATTGACTTGAAATAAGATACGGAAATATGATGAAGAGCAGAATGAATCATGTGTGTGGAGGCAAAATTAAAAGAAAGCATATTTTAAATTGGCTAAATATGAAATTTAAAAGCAGGTGAAAAGAAGATAGATGATAGAAAGAAGCATGGAAGGTAACATTGATATTGAACATATAAGCTGAATATATGGTGTTGTGTTAGAATTATGAGAGTTCTGTAATTGCCTATAAACACTGACTTCTGAAAAATCTAAAGCTAAAGCTCAAAAGTAATAATTTTGTTATAAATTTATAGAGAATCACAAATGTGATAATGAAGCTTATGCTACATTTTAAAAGCATGTTTATTTTAAGCTTTTATTTTTTTAAATCACAAGCTCCTGTGAAAAACTAGCGAAAACTATGGAACCCCTACTTAGCAAACTGAAAATGCACACTTATTCACAAAAATCTCCACTCAGTTTCTGTGAAACCCCAAGTATTCCAAATTCCCAGAATATGATTTTCCATGTTAGAATACGGAAACAAAACAAACTAAAAACCTTACCTGAGGTGCGTGTCAATGTCAAAAAAAGCACTAAACACTATATGCTGGGAGAATTTGAAATTGCATCAAAGTATTTTCAATCACAATTTAGATTAGGGAATAGCTCCCAGGACAAAATTATCACATTTTTAGAGAATCTGGTATCCTTGGAACTGAGGAAACAATCCGTCTCTTTTTCAAATTAGTATTAATTCTTCTACTGATTAAAAATTATATTTTACAGACACCTCACCAAAGAAGACCTGCAGATGTCAAATAAGCATATAAAAAGATGCTCTACACAATATATCATCAGGGAAATACAAATTAAAACAATGAGATACCGCTGCACACTTATGAGAATGCCCAAAATCCAGAACACTGGCAACACCAACTGCAGCGAGGATGAGCAAAACAGAAACAAAAAACCTCTCATTCATTGAAAGAAAGTTTGATTGTTTCTTTCAAAAACTAAATATAACGCATAGCACATGGAGATCAGCTTGGTGCTTTGTGACCACCTAGAAGGGTGGGAAAGGGAGAGTGGGAGGGAGACACAAGCGGGAGGAGATATGGGGATATATGTATATGTATAGCTGATTCACTTTGTTATAAATCAGAAAATAACACACCACTGTAAAGCAATTATACTCCAATAAAGATGTTAAAAACCCCACAACAACAAATAAAAACAAACAAACAAACAAAAACAACAACAAAAACTAAACTATATGATCCAGCAACTGTGCTCCTTGGTATTTACCCAAAAAAGTAAATTTATATCCACATAAAACTTATGTCCACACAAAAACCTGCACATGGATGTTTATAGCAGTTTTGTTCATAATTGCCACAACTTGAAAGCAACCAATATGTCCTTCAGTAGGTAAATGGCTAAATAAATTCTGATACATTCAGACAATGGAATATTGTTCACCACTAAAAAGATATGTGCTATCAAGCCATGAAAAGATATGGAGGAATCATAAATTCATATTATTAACTGAAAGCAGCCAATATGAAAAAGCTACATACTATATGATTCTAACTATATGAAATTCAGGAAAATGCAAAAGTAGGAGGCAGTAAAAAGATCAGTGGTTGTCAGTGCTTGGTTGGTGGGAGGAGAGGGATGAATAGGCGGAGCACAGAGGATTTTTAGCACAGTTGAAATACTCTGTATGTTACCATAATGGTGGGTACATGTCATTATATATTTAACCGCTTAGAATGTACAAACATTCTAATGTAAAATATGGACTTTGAGTGATTATGATGTGTCAGTGTAGGTTCATCCATTGTAACAAATGTACCAATCTAGTGGGAGATGTTGATAATAGGGAGGCTGTGCTTGTGTGGGGCAGAGGGCCTATGGGAAATCTCTGTACATTCCTCTCAATTTTTCTGTGAATCTAAAGCCTTTTTTAAAAAAGCCTTTTAAAAATAATGTTTAAAAAATCCCCAGAAGCTATCTTCCTCATAATAGCCTCAAAAAATTCTACCCAGGATAATATAAATTTAGTAACCTTAAAGATGAACCACCTCCTCTCCCGAGATTTCCTTACATACAACTTCCTTTGTTGTTATTTTCCCCACAGATATCACTTTTGTTGGTCTTAATAATAAGAACATATGATTGCAGGTGAATTTGGAGCAGCATAAGAATAAATGATTACGTCTTATGTTCTGCAGCTAAAATGTGCCTGGTTCACTTGCATCCTCAAAGAACATTCTGGTTTTATAGCAGGTGGAGTGATATAGGCTAAGACAGAATTTTTCAGTTCTTTGTACTCAAGGATATCATTAGAAAGAGAAATGTCACTTGGGATTGTTGGCGAATGAGATGATGCATTAAAATCATTTAGCACTGTGCCTGGCCTATACTAATTGTTCAAGAAATGTAAGCTACTCTTCAAATATTATTAGCTATCAACATTCTACATAAGAAGAAATATAAGAATTATTACTATTTTTTGTTAATGAGTATACATAATTATGTTAGTTTTCTATTTTGTTTTGTATTGGCTGCCAGCTTTCCTTGGCATCTGGCTGTGACACTCCAATATCTATCTCCATCTTCACATCACCTTGTCCTCTGTGTGTTTTATACTTCTCTGCTTACCTCTTATAAGAACACTTTTGATGACCTTGAGAGCCCATCCAGATAAGCCAAGATGATTTCTCCATTACAAGATGCTTAACTTAAACACATCTACAAAGACCCTTTTTCCAAGTAAGGTAATATTTATAGGTTCCAGGTGTTATACATTGTTTACTTGAGATTTTTCTTGTTTCTTGAGGTAGGCCTGTATGACTATAAACATCGCTCTTGGAATACATTTTGCTGTATCCCATAGATTTTTTTTTCCATTTTCTTAAGGTATTTTATTTTTTTCAATTTATTCATTGACCCATTGGTTGTTCAGTATCATGTAGTTTAACCCCCACATATTTGTGACATTTCCAATTTTTTCTCTTGTAATTGATTTCTAGTTTCATATTCTTGTGGTAAAAATAATTCTTGATACAATTTCAATCTTCTTAAATTTATTGAGCTTGTTTTCTGGCCTAACATAGGCTCTATCCTAGAGAATGTTCCATATGCAGTTCAGAAGAATGTGTATTCTGCTTTTGGATGGAATGTTCTATATATATTAATTTTATCTGATCTAATCTTCATTTAAGGCTGATGTTTTCTTATTGATTTTCTGTCTGGATAATTTAACAATTGATGTATGTGGGGTATTAAAATCCCTTACTATTACTGTATTGCTGTCAACGTCTCCCTTTAGGCCTGTTAACATTTGCTTTATATGTTATGTGCTCCTATGTTGAGTGCATAAATATTTACAAATGTTATATCTTCATGCTGATTGATCTCTTTATCATTATCTAATTCCCACTTTGTCTTTTATTACAGTCTTTGTTTTAAAGTCTATTTTGTCTAAGTATAGCCACCCCAGCTTTCTTTTTTTTCCATTTGCATGAAACATCTTTTCATCTCTTTACTTTCAGTCTGTGTTTGTCCTTATATTGAAGTGAGTCTCTTATAGGCAGCTATAGATGGGTAGCATTTTGTTTTATCCATTCATCAACTTTGTCTTTTGATTGCAGCTTTTAGCCCATTTTCTTTTAAGGTAATTATTAATAACTATGTACTTATTGCCATTTTGTTAATTGTTTTCTGGCTGTTTTGTATTTACTCTCTGTTTCTTCTTCTCTTGCTTTCCTTCCTTGTGGTTTGATGGCTTTCTATAGTGATATACTTCAGATCCTTTATCATTATCTTTTGTGTATATACTGTAGTTTTTTGCTTTGTTGTTACCAAGAGGCTCACCTATGACAGTCTATTCTAAGTTAATAGAAAATTAAGCTTGAACATGTTCTAAAACTGTACATTTTTGTTCCACCCCCAATTTTATGCTTCTAATGTCATATTTTCCATTTTTTTATTTTCTGCAACTCTTAACTTATTATTGCAGATATAGTTATTTTTACTACTTTTGTCTTTTAACCTTCATACTAGCTTTATAAGTGATTAATCTACTACCTTTACTGTATATTTACCTTTACCATTGATATTTTTACTTTCATGTATTTTCTTGCTACTAATTAGTGCCCTTTCTTTTTACCATAAAGAAGTCCCTTTAACATTTCTTATAAGGACAGTTTAGTGGTGATGGACTCTTAGTTTTTGTTTCCCTGGAAAGCTCTTTATGTCTCCTTCAATTCTGAATTATAACCTTGTCAGGAAGAGTATACTTGTTTGGAAGTTGTTTTTGTTGTTTTGTTTTGTTTTGCTTATTTTTTGCACTTTGAATATATCATGTCACTGCTTCTTGGCTGGCAAAGTTTCTGCTGATAAGTCTTCTGAAAGTCTTATGGGGGTTCCCTTGAATGTAACACGTTGTTTTTCTCTTGATGTTTTTAAGATTCTCTCTTTAGCTTTAACTTTTGATATTTTAATTATAATGTGTCTTGGTGTGAGTCTTTTGGGTTCATCTTATTTAGAAATCTCTGGGCTTCCTGGATCTGGATATCTCTTTCTTTCTCAAGGTTAGGGAAGTTTTCCTTTTCTCTTTCTCTTCTCCTCTGAGACCACTTATAATATGAATGTCATTTTGTTCAATGTTGTCCCACAGGTCCCTTAAACTATCTTCAATTTTTAAAATACTTTCTTTTTGCTTCTCTGCTTGGATTGTACCACCATCCTGTATTACAGATCACTGATGGTTTTTTCTGCATCATGTAGTCTGCTGTTGAACCATTCTTGCATATTTTTTAGTTCATCTGTTGTGTTCTTCATTGTATGCTGAAAGATGACCATTACTTTGAACTCTTTATCAGATAATTACTTATTTCTGTTTTATTAAGGTTTTTTTCTAGGGTTTTATCTTTTTTGTTTGGAACATGTTCCTCTGTCTCCTCATTTTGCTTGGCTCTTTGTGTTTGGTTCTATGCATTAGGCAGAACAATTATCTCTCCTACTTTTGAAGGAGTGATTTTGTGTAAGAGATGAACCTTACTGTTTAAACTTACCAAGCTGTTGGTTATCTCTTGAACTTTTGTGATTGTCTAAGAAGCCTGATTCTTTCTTGAGAGGTCTTGGTTTTGAAGGTTCCAAGAAATATTCTCTGATTGTTTCACACCTGCTATTTTTAATTCTTGTTTTATTAAAAAAATCAAATTTGCATGCATCTTTTATAATGCAACTTGGCAATATTTAAAAATACAATAAAAATTTTTACAATTTTTGTTATAGTAAATGTTCTCAAGGGAAAAAAAAATATCCAAAGCAAGGAAAAAGCTTGAGCACTATATAATGGCAGTTGCATAAATGACTAAGAGTCCATTATACGTCATCAACTGTGTTCAGGATTTGTTCTCATGTAATTAGTATAAGAGGTAGCTGAGGAGGCAAGCTGTGTTATATACATTTTGCAGATGAAGAAGTAGAGGCTCCAAAGGTTAGGTAGTTTTTGTGATGGTAGTCTAGTGTATTTATACTATGATTGCCACTATTAAATCCTGGCATATTAGATCATTATAGGGTTAAAAACAAACCAGGAATGAAAGAAAGAGAGAGACAGAGAAAAGGGAAAGAGAAGAAAGACAAAATAGAGGACAGGAAGGAAGGAAAGTGGGAAGGAAGGAAGGGAGGAAAAGAAGAAAGGATAGAAGAAAGAAAGGGAAATAAGGAAATACTTTGGGAAAAACATAACCACTCCCAATAATTACACAATCTGTATAATGCATAGACACAATAGAGGGAAAAAATGATATTTTTTTTGGATTTATACTATTGGGGGTATTATTACCCCCTTTACAGTGTTCCAAAATGTTACTGTCTCTTTATAATAATAATTAAAAGAAGGGAAAAGACCCTACATATCCCCTTTATTTCCAAGTTAGCTAACACAGATAGCCTTTTTAAAAAAAGTCCTTTCTTTTACACAAAAAAGCTTCCTTTTAACCCTCCTTTGTACTTTGCCCCATCTCTACTGTGATTCTTCCAGATGGTCTCAAGGGCAGCTGGAGCAAGAGTGGTTTCTAGACAGTACAATGAGTTCAACTGAGCCTGGCATATTCAGGGCTTTTTTTTTCCTGTTCTCTTAACACCTGGATGCCAATTTTTTACCCACTTCCCTAATATGCCTTACATAATAGCTGGTCTAAGGGAAAGAAAAACTACTGCTGTCACTCGTTTGTGTGTTCTGGCAATGTGCAGTGGTTTGTGGTTCTCATAATCAGAAGGCATGCTGAGCTGCCACATAAGTGAGGGGGATCAACGAGGTTGGGAGGTCTGATGCTTACAGTTACAACACATGGTTTGGCTTCAAAAGCAAGGATAATGATGCTCTAAGATTAGGGCTGTGTGTGCCACACACAACAGAGAATGGGGTGCTTCAGTTCATTATAATTGAACAAAGTGTGGTTTCTAACCTAAATTACTTTGATAATTATACCTCTTTTCTTTACCTCACTAGCTCCCCCCATTTTGGCTCCACTAAAATTCCATCTTAGCTCCATAATGACACAAATCCCAGCATATTCTAGTTACTGATTCTTTGCCAACCACCCCCTTCCCCGAGACTTGCCTCCAGGAACACCTTGAGAACAGAGACTTTTTTATTACATATTTTTAGCTCTCAGAAACTAAAGCAGTCTGCTGCATAATACAGTCTCTCTCTCTCTCTCTCTTGCTTTAAAGTAATTTAAATGTGACTTCCTGGAGTGTTTTTAATTTTGCTGGGGTCAATAGAGGAAGATAGCCAAAATAAGGTTATAAACAGATGTAGCTTAATGCAAGTAATCACTGTATCTTAAAACTAGCTACCCCATAGAAATGAGACTGCACAAAATTGAAAAGATTAGAGATTTTCCCCCCAATTTCTACAGGTTGTAAAAGCCCTTTTAAAATTACTTATTTTCTAATATTTTATTTAATTTGTTAAAATAACTTCACAATATTAATCTCTACTCCCCACCAAACAATGGCCAATTATAGAAGAAGAAACAAAAGCACTCTTCAGGGGAAAAAGAATTCCTAGTTTCCACAACTGAATTCTTTCTTCCTACTAGGGTTTATTAAATTTTGTAAAGATCAACACATGTTAATTTCTTTGTATTTCAATTTTTATATCTTTTTCCTTTCCCAAACACTATCTTAGCAAATATATAAAATGCATATATGTGTATTATGTAAATATATATTATGCATATAGATAATATATGTATGTATATATATATGTGTATATATATGTATATATGTGAGGTATGTTAATTTTTTTAGACTGCTGGTATATCAGGTATGTTCCCTCTGCCCCATATGTTTGCCAAGTTAGGCCATACATAGTGGTCTGCCAAGGAAAAATCTTTTCCCCATAATAATGTTTTATTTAAAGGACAAAATGTTCATGGATAAAGCAAGTCAGTAGATACCACTCAAAATTGTTAGCTCACAAAAATCAGTTCTAAGTAGGGAAAATGTAGTGGCTTCATGCTATGTAGTTTTCTTATAAGAATATTTTCAATCACCTGTCTCATTTCTACATTCAAGAACATATTGAGCAGTATGCACTGAGAAATACATTAGATATTAGAGCTATAGAGATAAAAGACACATACTTCCTCTCAAGGAAGTCACTGCCCAGTAAGAAAGTTAGACTAAGGAACACAAGATCACATGCTAAGTGCTGTAATGCAAGTCAAGTATTTAACGTTGTTGGAGGACACATCTGGAAAGTCTTCCAAGACTAAGGGGCAAATGAGTTAAATCTTAAAGGATTTACTTAGACATAAATGAGGGATGGACTATTCTAAAGACAGGAAGCAGAATGGGCAGCTAGAAAGGCCCATGAGAACAGAGCACATTTGAAGAAAATCAAGTGAGGATTCTACTGAGATAAGCAGGAACAAGATCAAGAAGGACTTTGCTTTAAAACTTGCTTTTATCCTGTAGGCAAAAGACTTATCAAGGGCTATGTAATGAAGTGACATGATAGTATATATTTTATAGTGATTATAATAAAATAAAGTAAGAAATCATGAGACATAATGACAACCTGGTTTAAGGTAGCAGAAACCCTAAAACTGTGTCTGGCATACAGTTGTTGAATACATAATTATTCTGTGAGTGAATGGTTGAAAGATGAGGATAGAGAAGGGGAAGTATTAAAAAGAAATACAGAAATTAGAAATAGATTTGATATACCTTAAGGAGCCTATGGATATGGGGGCTGATTTCCAAGTTTTTTATATGCATTACTATGTTTATAGAAGTGCACTTAATTTAACTTAGTTTAGCAAGCTAATGGAAGGAATAGAAATGAAGATATAGATTATTTTAGTATCACGTTTGTTGAATTTGAGATGTCTTTGTTACATATAGGAAGCTGACTTTATGGATCTCAAAAGAAAGGACTGAATTGAAATGCTGACTTAGGAGACATCTGCATTTAGGAGGCAGATGTTTGAAATCCTGGGTGTGGATAATGTTGTCCAAGGTGAGATGTTAATATAACCAAAGAAAAGGGCTGAGTATAAAACCCTTAGTTAAAACACTTAAAATGGATGGAGAATGATATATCTATAAGAATTCCCCATTTCTCATTAGAAAAAGCAACCACAGAACTACAAGCAAAATGAAGAGAGAATAGTGTTGTGAAAACAAGAGGAGAAGAGAATCCCAGAAGGAAGGAAATTATGTAAAATGTCACATGCCTAAAAAGTTCCATTCAGATTAATTCAACAAATCCCTATCATGAAGTACTGACAAAGTGTACAAATCCTTTACTCATAGGACTACTGGGAAGAAAGCAGGAATCGATGTGTGTACAGAGAAACAGGAATGACAGTGTTGTTAAAAGGGCAGAGAATTTAGTTTTCTATTTTCTGTTTGAGGCAGGAGATAAAATCCCTGTGTTGAGATGGAGGGAGACAGAAGTTAGGTAGGGGCTTGGGTAGAGTTAGGAATTGTAGTGTTTTTATTTCCATTAGGAGATGGATCCAAAAAGATATCGCTGTGATCTGTGTCAAAGAGTGTCCTGCCTATGTTTTCCTCTAGGAGTTTTATAGTATCTGGTCATACATTTAGGTCTTTAATCCATATTGAGTTTATTTTTGTATATGGTGTTAGAGGATGTTCTAATTTCATTCCTTTACATATAGTTATCCAGTTTTTCCACCACCACTTATTGAAAAGGCTGTCATTTCGCCATTGTATATTCTTGACTCCTTTGTCATAGATTAACTGACCATAGGTGTGTGGGTATATTTCTGCACTTCCTATCCTATTCCATTGATCTATATTTCTGTTTTTGTGCCAGTATCATACTGTTTTGATGACTGTAGCTTTGTAGTAGAGTTTGAAGTCTAGGAGCCTGATTTGTTCAGCTCTGTTTTCCTTTCTCAATATTGCTTTGGCTATTTGGGGTCTTTTCTGTTTCCATACAAATTTTAAGATTTTTTTGTTCTAGTTCTGTGAAAAATGCCATTGGTAATTTGATAGGGATTGCATTGAATCTGTAGACTGCCTTGGGTAGTATAGTTATTTTGACACTGTTGATTCTTCCAATCCAAGGACATGTATCTTTCCATCTGTTTTTGTCACCTTCAATTTCTTTCATCAGCACCTTATAGTTTTCAGGGTAAAGGTCTTGTGTCTCTTTAGGTAGGTTTAATCCTAAATAGTTTATTCTTTTTGATGTAATGGTAAATGGGATTGTTTCCTTAATTTCTCTTTCTGATCTTTCACAAAGTTAAAAGCAAAGGAAACTATAAACAAAATGAAAAGGCAACCTACAGAATGGGAAAAATGTTTGCAAATGATGTAACTGACAAGGGATTAAACTCCAAAATATACAAACAGTACATACAGCTCAATATCAAAAAAACAAACAACCCAACCAAAAAATAGGCAGAAGATCTAAATAGACATTTCTCCAAAGAAGACATACAGATGGCCAAAAGGCACATGAAAAGATACACAACATTGCTAATTATTAGAGAAATGCAAGTCAAAACTACAATGAGGTATCACCTCACACCAGTCAGAATGGCCATCATCAAAATGTCTACAAATAATAAATGCTGTAGAGGGTGTGGAGAAAAGGGAACCCTCCTACAACGTTGGTCGGAATGTAAATTGATACAGCCACTATGGAGAATAGTATGGAGGCTCCTTAAAAAACTAAAAATAGAGGTACTATATGATCCAGCAGTCCCATTCCTGGGCATATATCTGGAAAAGATTAAAACTCTAGTTCAGAAAGTTACATGCACCCCAATGTTCATAGTAGCACTATTTACAATAGCCAACACATGGAAGCAACCTAAATGTCCATCAATAGAGGAATGGATAAAGAAGATATGGTATATATATATATATATATATATAATGGACTACTACACAGCCATAAAAAAGAATGAAATAATTCCATTTGCAGCAACATGGATGGACTTAGACATTATCATATTAAGTGAAGTAAGTCAGATAGACAAAAATGAATATCATATGATATTATTTATATGTGGAATCTAACACAATGATACAAATGAATCTTTTACAAAACAGAAGAAGACTCACAGACATAGGAAACAAACTTATGGCTACCAAAGGGGAAAGGTGGAGAGAAGGAATAAATTAGGTATACACACTACTATATATAAAATACATAACCAACGAAGACCTACTGTATAGCACAGGGAACTGTACAAAGTATTTTGTAATAACCTATATGGGAAAAAAAATCTGAATCTGAAAAAAATTTATATATATATATATATATATATATATATATATACTGAATCACTTTGCTGTACACCTGAAAATAACACAATATTGCAAAGCAACTATACTTCAATAAAAAATAACTAAATAAATTGAATATAGTCAAGCAAAAAAAGAGAAAAAAAATGTAGAGTGAGATGACCAGGTGCCCATAAAGGATGATTGGGTTAGTCCTAAAGATTCAGACTCTCTTGGAGACAAACTAGAGTGGAGCAATACAAGGTGACTACTCAAAAGAATCACAATACTTGAATAACAAGTGGCTCTTTTCTGTAAGTGCTGATTTTACAAAATGATTTGTGAATATTTGGGTCTGTCCCAGAAATATTGTACAAACTTGCTTTTCTAGGCTGAAATCCACTGATCACAATTCAAATAGGTAGCTCAGGGAGATAAGGACCTTTTTTCATATGAACATATCATATATTTTTGCTTAGAAAACAACATTCCTTGGAATTATTGAGTTAACACTAAGTAAGTTCATCATTTGGTTACTTCTCCCTTTTCCAAGAGATCATGGTGCAACTTGTTCATAATTCTCACAGTAACTCTCTGCATGACCTACTATATTCCTGTGAAATTAAATATTTACTAAATGATTGAATATTTGCCATTAAAAATTGGCTGTGAAGTAAAACAATCAGCATTGCCTAGGAGCCAAAAAAATAAAAACTCGTTTTAAGTAAAAATTAGTTCATATTATCTTAGCTGCTCCCATAAGTTGGCACTGCCTATTGAGACGAGTATGAATGAAAATTTAGAGACTGATGAATGTAAGTGTGTGTAAAAAATTGTCAATAAATATGCATGTAAGTCTTTATAATCTGGAAGACATCCATGAAGAAAAAGTCTAGTTATTTATTTGCCATTTTCTCCCAATCCAGAAACTGGAACGGTCAAAATTTTGCCATCCAAGTTCAAAGTTTTATGGAACATTCTAACTAGCTCCATATGCACTCTGATGACTTGAATAAGAGTGATATTGGGTATAATT
The DNA here is from genome assembly GCF_005190385.1 of Monodon monoceros. Classification (NCBI taxonomy): domain Eukaryota; kingdom Metazoa; phylum Chordata; class Mammalia; order Artiodactyla; family Monodontidae; genus Monodon; species Monodon monoceros. Next base: position 41,468,211 of record NW_021703784.1, on the reverse strand, counting down.
AGAAAGATTTTAGAACTACTGTAAGTGTGTCAAGATAAATACGTCTTTTCATTTGCATTGTAAAATAGGGTGGAAAAATCTGAATTATGGTTAAACAAAATCTCTTGCTCCAGTAGTAGAATGAGGTTTGAAGACCTTAAAGTCTCAATGACTTGTATATTCTTTATACTAATCTGTCTTTCCCAATCAACTAGAACCCCTATAAACACTTGAATGCTGGAGATTTGTGATATTTAATTGTCATGAGGCAATCAGGTAATGGCTTTAGAGCAAGTTATACATTATTAGCTCAAATTTGGAAATAATACATATAACAAAAAAAAGTATAAAAAGCTATCGATGAAACTTTAATGTATTTGATAACTGATGAACTATTTTCAGAGAGATTCTCATGTAATCTCCTTTTATTATAGACTGGAAAGGAGAATGCTTGAAGTAAACAATGAAGGGAGAAAAGCTTAACTTTGCTTTTTGTTTCTCTCACTTTTATATTTTTCCATATATGCTGTAGAACTATATAGGACATTACATTTAAAAGGAAATTCAAGATTCTGTGGAAGTTTCTTTAAATGATTTTTTATTATATAAGGTGAAATCTAGATTTGTCATATTTTTGTTTGTATCTCTCTATCTGTACATACACACACACACACACATACGCAAACATATACAGAAAAAGAATATATATGTCTGTTTAAAATATTTAATTCCTTATAGTCTGTAGTGTATCTAGCATCACCAGAGAAGGTAAAACTAAATTCCAGATTATTTCTTTATAAAATATAAATTATGAGCAGAAAGAAGTACATTTAATTTAGTATAGTAAAGTGTATCCTGTCTTCATTAAAATTAAAGACTATTCACTCTAAAGTCTGGTTTTAAACACAGGATATAGGTTATATGTGAGTTAATAAGCACTAGACAATTAGGTGAAAACATTTTTAGTTTATTATTAACAAACAGACACACAATCATATTTTATCTTGTAAAAGGGATGGTCCGTGTGATGTAGTAGAATCTCAGTCTGATACAGGACAGATCCAAAGATGGGCTTACAAGATTTGAGTAGGGAATGCAGAAATGCCTGGGATCTAGCCACAGTGAGAGCCTTTACCTTCCCTAGACTTGAAGTGTCAAGTGAGGGAAAAATAGCTGGGTTTGTGGTCTTAACCCCGGGAAAGGGATACACAATAAGTAGTGTGACATTTAATAGAGGAATATATCCACTGCTAATTTGAAGCTCAAAAGACATGTAGTCAAGGGAAAAATATCCCATGTTCATTCTTCCTTCCTCTAATCTCCTGTCTTAACCTTACATTGGTTTAGTCCAACCAGAGACTGGATAGCAAGTTAGCAGTAATATAATTCATGAAGATGAGCTTTTAGGCCATAGAACATAATTAAATATGACTAGTTGATCTCAAGAGGCAAATGAGGCTATCCAGCCCTGGAATGGACTGAGATAATTTCTATTTTTTTTTTATTAGTTTTACCTCCCTTTCCAAACCAATGCCTAGCCATCTTCAGTGGTCAATATATATTTGTTGAATATATGACTGTCCAGAAACATATTTTTTCCATAAAATAAGCCATAATTGTTTTGTGTGCATGAAAGAAGCCTTCAGTTATTAAATGGGCTATGTTCAAACTAATGTCAATTTCTAGGTGTTTATAATCCATTTTTTTCTGTGTTACCTTAAAACAACCTGCTGTGCTATTCATTTCATTGCATTAGGGATAGCATCATCATATCTTTATTACTTTTTACTTTTTTTTAAGTTCTCTATTTGTCTATTTTCTGAAGGCTAACATTTTTTTAGTACCCTTCTCCTTTGCTTTGGAAAGGTTCAGATTTTCTTGATTTAGCAGAAAATTAATTGTCACCTGGATTTCTTATAATTGGATTTACAACTTTATTCTTTATTATCTTAAATCTATTCATTTTATGAATGCTTACTTTTTTATACACATAGCTTACATTCTATAATGTTACTCAAACTTAGGACTCTCTCATAAATGTATGAACATCATTTTATAAATAAATAAATGCTTAGTAGGTGATATAGGTACAATCACTGAAGTGTTTCTATTATGTATTTGTCTATCGTTGATTGAAACAAAAATATATTGAATGCCCAATAATGTGTTATAAGGGTTATCTGCTGTTTTTATGAAAACAATGATATGAAAGCAAGAGACTAACAGATACTGTAAGTGGTTAATTTGCACATTTCTTAACACACCAAAGAAATACTGAAGCAATATGAGAAATCATTCTTAATGAAAATTCCAGATAATGTTTCCATACTTAGCAGTCTAAACTCTGGAATCAATTTAATTTTCTGGATGAATTAAAAATGTATTGAATATTTGCCAAGTCCTATGGAATAGAATAATTTAATGGAATGTTTGTGCTCTAATGGAGGATTGTTCTGTGCGTCTCTAGTGGTCTCTGGAAGGGCTTCAATGAGTGTGGGAAATCTATTGAAATTTTGCACAAACATGTTTTGAATAATTTATGAACATATTTACATATCCTTAAAGGGTTCCATGTTACAATTAATGTTAGATATTTCTTTCACAGGTACCTTAGTGAGACGATCTAGCCCAAACTGTATATTTCGAATAAGAGGAAACTGAGGTTTCTATATTAGCAAAATTGCAATAACATCTGGCACAGACAGGACAGGAAATTGATTCTCCTGTTTCCCTTCTGAATGCTCTTTATTAACTTCGTAACTCTGGTCTAGGTTCATTAAAAAACAAATGAAACAATATGACCATCCATTCAATTAATTAATTCACTCACTCATCGATTTAGTAAAAAAAAGTCTCAGTGTTTACTAGTACACAACTCTGAGTTAAATAACCATACAATCTAGTGAATAAAACAAGCAGTCTTTGATCTCAGTCTACAATCTTGTAAGACAGTACATAATAAACAAGTAAATAAAAGAGTATACATAATTTTAAAGTTTTGATAAAATCAATAGAAAAATTCACAAATACTAATATTTGAGATAAACAAGGCAATACATTTTGAGACATTTATACAGAGACATTTAAGCTCAGACATGAAGTATGACAAGGAACAGCCAGGCTAAAAGTGAGAGAAGAGTTTTCTAAACATAAGTAAAAATGTAAGGAGAATCTATGAGAGGATAAAGTTTTTCTAGATGTTTTTAAGCAAATGAATTGAAGCTAGGCTTGCTCTAGTACAGTGAGTTTGCTAGAAAAGGGGGCAAGTGAAATAACTTATGGCTGAAAACATAGGCAAATGCACAATTATGGGGGGCTTTAGAGGGCATTGGACAAGTGCTTGATATTTTCTGGAATACTACCACATTCTTTACAAGCACAGCACATGTATTTATCACAGCAACCTTTTTGAAGTAGATGTTAACTACTTTGGTTTTAGAGGTTAGTAAACAGAAGCTTGTCCAAGATCACACATTTAGTAACTGTCAGAGTTAGGATTCAAAACCAGGTCTTTGAGTCAAATGATGCCTCTGTTCTTGGGCCTACCATGTGCTAAAGTACAGTGGCCTTATTTATTTATTTTTGCCTAGTAAATCAAACTTAGATGGTACAAGAGAAGCCATTTATTTATCTTTCCATTTAATGCATGAATATCCTGTGCCCTACATAGTCAAGGAGTGGGTTTCTAAAATATATATCAAAGGATAACTATACATACATATATTGAGAAAAGATGTATTATGATGTGATTGGGGATCAATATTTTTTTTTCTATATCTCACTTTTTCATTGCTTTTGTCTTTTCTCTGCCTATGGAGATGTATTGGCCTTTGAATATTCACTAATAACATCATCTTGGGTAAAATTTACCATATCTCAGTGACCTGAAAAAGTTCAGTTGTTCCCCATACAGTACTTATTTTCAAGCAGCAGTTAATTTTTTAGATAAAGTTAGCCAAATATGTATTAAAATACTTCAAATTCATGATAAGAACATAAATTTGTATTTGCAGTTACTTTAATGGCAGAACATTTCTTGTTAGATTCATTCTTTTTTGTCCTCATTGGTGAAATCTGATAGAAATAAAATAGAAGATATAGAAAATATTAAAATATTTTAGCATCAGGATCAGCCAAACAAAGGATCACACTTTATAGTTGAGAAAGCTAACCATGTGTTTTTAATGGTTAATGGAACTTTTAATTCAGTGCAAAAGGCAAATGGATAAAATGTAGAATTGCATCAAAGATTTAACTATTTTCCCCTGTGTGATATAGAATAATTATTTAAAAGATAGTTGTATCTATTTATCCATGTCGTGAGATTCTCCTGCTAGATGGTCTGTGGAACTTGAAATTATAATGAAGAGTGTGACATCTCCAACAGAAATGCCTAAATTACACAGAATAATAGAGAAACAAACGCAAGATTTGCAGGAGAAAGACTTCAGTTTTGATGACAATTCTGCTTCTAAATTTTTGTGTGATTTTGGGCATACTCTCTGTCCGTGGGCTATAATTTGTCCATCTATGAAATTAGTGAGTTTGTCTCATATATATACTGTATTGATATTCCTGTAACTCATAAGTTTTCATATTTGCAATTGTGATCTTCTTCAGAAGATTCTCCACTTGTTTTTGTGGGTTAAATTTGTGGGCACTTTCAAGGTAGAAAACCCTTACACAGAGTCACTGTAGAATAGTATTAATTATGGACATCAATTTGGGGACCATATACACCAAGATTCTAATCCTATCATGGCATTAAATGTATTTGAGAAAGCACACCAGCTATGACCTTCCTTATTCTTCTTTTAGGGATGTCACTCTGCAGAGCTTTTCCACATACTTGCAACATGTTTTTAATTAAGCCCAGCAAGGGCTTCTGGATCCTCATCGTCTATTTAGGTCTTATCACTGTATTGTAAACATGGATTGAAGTGATGTGACAGCCTAGAAAATCTGTATAGACTTAGATCCACCTATATTCCCAGTAAACTCTCCTAGACTAACACCACAAAGTCTGCTTTACTTGAGACATTCAGATACAACTTGCAATAATCTCCAACAAGATAGTCAGGTGAGCCTGAGATGCCTGTATTAGACTCTCCTTTCACTTCAATTACCTTATTCTGGTTGGATAACAATATCTTCTGAAGAGTTTATATATAACCCACCACTCAATTATGAAATCACTTAGAATATCTTGTCTCATAGCAAACCCATTATGGATTAACACTCTCAACTCTGCTCCACTCTAGACATTTGGATAGGATCTGGAGGGCTGAATTGGAAAAAAAAATCTTCAAAAAATGACAGTTGGGTGTATATGAAATGCCTGCCTTCTTTTCAGAAGTGGGTAATGCTGTGACAGGTGTGTTGATGCAGCTATTTTGAATAATATGGAGAAAATTTTGCCTATAAGGAGGCAGGATTGGATGATTACTGCTAAATGTATTGATGCCCTGCAGAAGAAAAATGATGAATCAAATGTTGATAATGGCTAAGTAAAAACTAGAGAGCTTCAGTTGTATCTTAAAAAGAATACCTCATTACCTATAGTGAAAGGATGGATAGAATTGAATGGAAGACTAAAAACCTAATTGTTAAGAGTCACAGAGCTGCAAAGACATTTGAATACTCAGTCAAGATGAGTCTATTATACAATGATGATGACCATAGCGGGGGAAATCAACAATCCTGAAAACTCAGAAAAGGACATATGAATGGAAACCTTTAAGGATGTTGACCTTCTGACCACCTACACTCACCTAGACCTTTTGTTCTTCTCTTGGAAGGGGCAGGTAAATTCTTGTCTTGGGATATGTTACAGAAGCCTCTCCCTTATAAGGCAATACATGCCACACCCAGGGCCATTCCCCCATCACCTTTCCTAGCTGCCAGGCCAAAAATAATGGTTACACCCCAGTGTAATTCAGCTGTGGTTGTATTAGTTTTGATAATTGAGGAAAGAGGCTCTATCTATGTAAATAATTTCAAAAAGGAATTTACGTGAACCAGGGGGTGTACTTCTAGGACTGGATTTTAAGCGTCCTAAACAATGGGGCCAGATTGTAAGACTAGATAAATAATTTATTGTATAAGGGATACTTTCTTCATATATGAGAATTAACACACTGGCAGTGATCTGAGATGATGGGGTAAATCCCCTGCTGGAGTGGCTCTTAGAAGCTTGGAAAAAATCATACCCAACACTCAGTGTAGTAGAAATATCTAAGTTGAGCCAATACATGATAGAGGAAGAAATTAAGAGCTTAAGGGAAGTGGGCATTTTGGAAGATAAACATGATGTAAAGCTAGAATATCCACTGGTGGCTTATTTTCTGCTAGAAAGCTTGGGATACATACCATTGACCAAGGCCATCAGGGGCACAATGGGGAAAGTGACACTGATATCACTAAGAAATTCTGTGATGACTCTCCTCTGCAAACCAAGGATGACTGTAAGAGAGTCCCTTAGTCTCTCATTAACATACACGGAGATAATGGATTTCTAAAGTAATAGAGGCCAGGTAGTCACACTATAGCCACCAGAAACTGGAATCTGCAATTACTACAACAACTAACAACATCAAAAGAGTAGCCAAGAGGGTTTGACCTTTAAGGAGCTGAGATAGTTTATAGAGTTTGGCATCTATAAATGTAAAATAGATAAATAGCACTTTTATTGGTTGTCTAACAATCTATTACAAAATAAACCCTAAACAAAACAAAACAAACAAAAACTTCAGGAATGGAGGAATAGATACTCATTCAAAAAAAAAAAGTTGTGATCCTTTCAGTTCCAAGACCTGAACTGATTTTCGGATCTGGAATCCACTGATTAAAAACATAGCTGGGTTCCTAGGAGGAAGAGCTCTGTAGTACGAAGGAAGGTGAATACTTACTGTGATGAATGTTTAATTTAGTCAAATGCTTTTTCTGCATCTATTGAGATGATCAAATGATGTTTAGCCTTCATTTTGTTAACGTGTTATATCACATTAATTGATTGGCAGATATTGAACCATCCTTGCATCCCTGAAATAAATCCCACCTGATCATGGTGTATGATCTTTTTTATATTGTTGAATTAAGTTTGCTAATATTTTGTTGAGGATATTTTATCTATATTCATTAAAGAAATTGGCCTTTAATTTCCTTTTTCTTTTTTTCTTTTTAAGTAATGTCTTTGGTTTTTGTGTTAGGGTTATGGTGGCATTGTAGAATGAATTTGGGAGTGTTCCCTACTCTTCAATTTTTTGGAATATTTTGAGAAGTATAGGCATTAACTCTTCCTTATAGGTTTGGTAAAATTCCCTTGTGAAGCTATCTGGTCCTGGACTTCTGTTTGCTTAGAGCTTTTTTTTTTTTTTTTAATACAAGTTCAATTTCAGTACTAGTGATCAGTCTGTTCATACTGTCTATTTCATTCTGATTCAGTCCTGGAAGATTATATGTTTCTGGCAATTTGCCCATTTCTTTTAGGTTGTCCAATTTGCTAGCATATCACTGTTCACAGTTTTCTCTTATAATTTTTTTGAATCTCTGTGATATTGGTTGTCATTTCTTCTCTTTTATTTCTTATTTTAGTTGGGTCCTCTCTCTTTTTCTTGATGAGCCTGGCTAAAGGCTTATCAATTTTATTTGTCTTTTCAAAGACCAGCTCATTGATCTTTTCTATTTTTTTGTCTTTTCTAATTCTTTTTTGTCTTTTTCTAATTCCTTTTCATGTTAGTAGTGTTGCTTATTTGAGATTTTTCTTGTTTCTTAAGGTAGGCCTATATTGATGTAAACTTTCCTCTTAGAACTGCTTTTCCCATAGATTTTGGAAAGTTGTGTTTTTATTTTCATTTGTATTGATATTTTTTTAAATTTCCTCTTAGATTTCTTCATTGACCCATTAATTTTTTTTAGTAGTGTGTTGTTTAGTCTGCACATTTGTGTTTTTCACATTTTCTTCCTATAATTATTTCTAGTTTCAAACCATAGTCACTGGAAATAAATGCTTGATATAATTTCTATCTTCTTAAATTTGTTTAGACACATTTTGTAGACAAGTGTATGATCTATCCTGGAGAACATTCCACATGCACTTGAGAAGTTTGTGTATTCTGCTGTTTTTGGATAGAATGTCCTACAGATGTCTATTAATTCCAACAGGTCTAATGTGTCACTTAAGGCCAGTATTTTCTTATTGATTTTCTGTCTAGATGATCTATCCACTGATGTTAAGTGGGGTCTTAAAGTTCTGTACTATTATTGTATTGTTGTCAATGTTTCTCTTTATGTCTATTAATATTTCTTTTATATATTTAGGTCTTCCAATATTAAGTATAGCAGGGGTCCCCAACGCCCGGGACACAGACTGGTACCAGTCCATGGCCTGTTAGGAACTGGGCTGCACAGCAGGAGGTGAGTGGCAGGCGAAGAGCGAAGCTACATCTGTTGCTCCCTATCACTCCCCATTGCTTGCATTTCCACATGAACCATTCCCTCCCCCCCCACTGGGAGTGGAAAAAATTGTCTTCCACGAAACCAGTCCCTGGTGCCAAAAAGGTTGGGGAATGCTGAGGTATATATATATATATACATATATATATATATATATGTATATATATATATATACATACATATATATATATCCTCTTCTTGTATTTTTCCCTTTATCATTATATAATGGTCTTTATCTTTTGTTATACACCTTGTTTTAAAGTCTATTCTATGTGATATGAGTATTGCTACCCCTACTTTCTTGTCATTTCCATTTGCATGAAATATATTTTTCCAACCCCTCACTTTCAGTCTGTTTGTGTCATTAGCTCTGAAGTGAGTTTCTGGTAAGCAGCATTTAAATGAGTCTTTTTTTTTTTTATCCAATCAGTACACTGTGTCTTTTGATCTGAGCATTTAGTCCACTGAGATTTAAAGTAATAATTGATAGGTATGTACTTATTGCCATTTTGTTTCTTATTTTCTGGTTGTTTTCCAATTCTATGTTCTTTTCTTCTTTTACTTTGTGTCTTGTGGTTCGGTGATTGCCTTTAGTGGTATTCTTCTGTTCCTTTCTCTCTAAATTTTGTATATCTATTGTAGGTTTTTGATTTGTGGTTACTATGGGGTTCATATATGTTGACCTACAACTATATCTGCTTGTTTTAAACTGGCAGTCATTTTAGCTCCAATGCATTCTAAAAGATTTTTGTTTTACTCCTTTTCCCCACATTTAGTATTTTTTATGTCATGTTTTATATCTTAATGTTTATTCCTTCCTTGTTTATTGTAGTTATAGCTGATTTTACAATATTTTGTCTTTCAATCTTCATACTACCTTATTTAAGTGATTGATCCACAGTCTTTACTGTATATTTTCCTTTACTAGTGGGATTTTTTTCCTTTCCCATAAATTCTTCTTGTTGTAGCATTTCCTTTTCGACTTTGGGAAGATCTTTTAACATTTATTTTAGGGTAGGATTAGTATTGATGAACTCTTTTAGTTTTTGCTTGTCTGAGAAGTTCTTCAACTCAAAATTATAATCTTGCTGGGTAGAGTATCCTAGGTTACACTTTTTTTCCTTTCAGCATGTTAAATATATCATGTCACTCCCTTTTGGCCTGCAAAGTTTCTGCAGAACAATCAGCTGATAGCCTTATGGAGTTTGCCTTTTATATGACTTTGTTTTTCTCTTGATGACTTTAGAATTCTATCTTTATCTTTAACTTTCACCATCCTAATTATGATATATCTTGGTGAGGGTCTGTTTAGGTTCATCTTGTTTGGGACCCTCTGTATTCCTGTATCTGTATATTTGTTTCCTTCTTCATGTTCAGGAAGTTTTCAGTCATAATTTCATCAAATTGATTTTTTAAAGCCTTTCTCTTTCTCTTCTCCTTCTGGAATGTTGGTATGGCTGATGTTGTCCAAGAGGACCAGTAAACCGATCTAATTTTTTAAATTTGGTTTTCTTTTTGCTCTTCTGGTTGGATGATTTCCATTATTCTATCTTACAGATTACTTATGCATTCTTCTGTATCACCTACTTTGTTGTTATTTCCTTCTAATGTGTTTTAAAATTATTTATTTATTTATTTATTTTAACATCTTTATTGGAGTATAATTGCTTTACAATGGTGTGTTGGTTTCTGCTGTATAACAAAGTGAATCAGCTATACATAAACATATATCCCTATATTTCCTCCCTCTTGGGTCTAATACATTTTTAATTTCAATTATTTTATTCTTCATTTCAGACTGGTTCCTCTTTATGTTTTCTAGTTCCTTATTTAATATATAATATATAAATTCTCACTGTGTTCACTTTTCCCTAATTCAGTTAGTATTCTTGCCACTAATGCTTTGAATTCTTTATCTGGTAAATTATTTCTATTTCATTAGTTGTTTTTTCAGAGGTTTTCTCTTGCTTTTGAAATTGAGAAATTCCTCTGTCTTTTAATTTTGTTTCTTTTTATCTTTCTCTGAAATAAGGTGAAACAGTTAACAATTCTGGTCTTGAAGAGGTGTCCTTGTGTGGGAGCATCCCTATACAATCTCCATGTGCCCAGTGACTTTGGTGAGAGAGTTAGATCTGAAGAGAGCAGGAGTCACATCTTCCCCTAAGGTGTGTTGACAATTAATACGAGGTGGACCTGGAGGTGGAAGGGCTAGGACCAGAGCCAGGTGTGAGCTCAGGCTTCTCCTCTGCTCAGTGGTCAACACCACCTTATCAGGGCAGGGTCATTTGCTGAAGCAGAAGCCCTGATGATCAGGTCCTTGCTGGTTCCATTCCCTCTAAGTGTGTGCTCTCCCCCAACCCAGCACTGGCACCCACATCCCAGAGGGGAGATATTTTGGAGCAAGAGGAGCTTGAGCAGGTGCCTGGTGTGGGTCAGGGCATGGGTTGTTGTGGTCCTGGCCCCAGTCAGAGTTCCAGACTGCTGGAACACATCAGTTCCAGACTGATGTGCTGCCTGCATAAGTGTCAGCAGTGGCTCCCCTCACCCCATTCAGATCCTGTTCAAGGTCTGAGTCAGCTCTGTCCCCCAAAATTGTGCACTCTCATGGGCAACTACAGACCACACCCTAGTGTGGAGCTGTGTCACAGAGCAAAAGGTACCAGAGTGGGTGCACAGTTCAGGCTCGAAACTGGCCAGAGTCTTGGACAGTTTCAATTTTCTTCCTCTGCCTTGTTTTGTGAGTAAGCAAGTGTGTGCACACTCTCCATGAGTGGAGTCTAGGTTTCTTACAGCCTTCCTGTTAAGCTCCCTGGTTTTCAACCCATCTAAGGGGACAGTCTTCCCAGTGTCAGACTCCAAGGTGGAGGTGCACAACACATGGCTCAAACTGCTCACTTCCCTGTGAGGATCTCCAAGCCTCTGTAATCCCCCTCCTCTCTTGTGACCCCTCCCAGGGGCACAGGTCCCCACCTGATCACTTCTCTTCCCTTTCTATGTGATTCCACCTGGTTTTTCCCACAGCTTTGATTGTACAAGAGTCTTTCTGCCAGTCTCCATTTTATTTTCAGTGAGAATTTCTCCACATGTAGATGTATTTTTCATGTGTTCAGTGGGGGAAATGAGCATCATGTCCTTCTGTTCCACCATCTGGTTGTCCTCTTAAAGAATAATGTTTAAGCCACATTTTAAGGAAGGTAATGTTATTCACATCAGTATATGGAAAAATAATGTATAGAGAGAAATGGGTGAATAATGTGTAATGTGTATATGTAAGTGAAGTTTATGGTGAGAACAAATTTAAAAACAAAGTATTTATAAACGAAATTCAACTTCATTTAATTGTTAAATGCAATATATGAATAAGAAATTCAATTGGCTAAAACCTCATATCTTGAACACTCATGTCTGGGTTAAATCACTGGACCTTTAGGTGTCTTACACAGTATCATTAATGTGGCTCAGTGAAATAATAGAAACACAGAGAGCAGCACAATTTGTGCCACATGGATGAAAAATGCACTAAGACAAATGCATTTTCTGAGCATTACCAATTCACCCCTCATGGTCTGCATTCCATATTTGTTAAGAAATGAAAGTTACAACTTGAAATACAAAGACTGGCTTTCAGTTGTGGACTTTTATAACTCCTGTAAGCTGTTATGAACTAGCTCAGATTTTAGAGCCTATCTCTTCTGGTCCAGACTCTGAATGTGCTTGAATAGTTTTATTTGCTATATTGTTGGGTTTATATAGAAAATGCTAAAAGCAGACAGTGACACAGCTCTGCATTAGCAAAGCTATCATGCAAATGAAGCTATGACTTCTTAGCTAAAAGGATAAAGGGAACCTAAAATGTCTGATTCTGAGGATGCAGCATGCCTTCACAGAGTCTAACTAGTAGAACTTCAAGAGGGTTGGACAAAAGTATGGGAGAATTTTTTTCTGGTGTACATTCATTGGATAAATTAGACACACTCACTTGTCCAATCCTATGCCAAGTGGTTGCCATAATGCATTATGTTATTAGTAGCCATCCTGGACTCATGTTTCTGTCAACAACTGAAGAGAACTGAAATTACTGGGAGAAAAATGTATTGCAGTATCATAATTGCACAATATTTTGCATTGGCACAGTAGTCCTCTATGGCTTTGTGGATAATCAATTCATATTCAAATTTGGTGCATTTCTGCTAACACTTATGGCCACAGCTGGTATTTGTGATCATAACTGCAGACAATGCCTCTTAAAAATCTTGCCACACTCTCTTTCTCAGTAACCTTGTTTATCAGACCACTTGGACTGCTTTTTTGGTCATTAAGAACTTTAAGTTTCCTGGAAATCTTTGGGTAATCTTGGTTTTCTTATTTTAAGAGAACATAGAACCAGGAATTACAGTGTTGTCAGTACCATAGCTAACATTTCAAAAACTAAAAGATTATTTTAATTATGAAATACAGGTGTGGTGATTTCTGGAAATGCTTAATATTTCAATATTTTTTAGTTATAAATAACTATGAAAATATGAGCTTTATTTTTCATAAGTGTAGGTACAATTAGTCATTGGCTCTTAGCTGTTTCTTGGCAATGTAAGTTTTTATAATGTAAAACTAGTCTCATGTTATTTAAATACAAGTCTCAGTGGAGTATTTGCTTTTACATTAATTCCTGCCTAACTTTAAATGTTAGATGTAGTTTGCCTAAAAACATAATATCATCAATATTTGTACTTTTTCAATTCATGGTTACATGTTTCTTGAGTTATGATAATACAGTTAACATTCTCCCCAGCAAAAAATTTAAAAAGTAAAAGTGGTATACGAAGATTTTAAGTGGGTGTTCAAAAGTAAATCTATATTTTTTACGTTCTAGAACACACAGAAAAAATACAGAAACATTGGAAGTAAAAGGATAGGCAAATGCATGCAAATAATTATCAAAAGGAACTTATGCGGTTACATCATAAAATTAATTTTAAGGCAAATTACATTATTAGGTATAGAAAAGTTATTTTATAATTTAAACAACTGAAACTCAACAAATGGTATAATAATTTAAATGTTTATATAATATCATAGCATATAAATATATAAAGCAAAAAATAGGAAGCTACAGGTATAGACCTCCTATAGTTTAAAATCTCCCATAGGAGATTTTAAAACACTTTTCTCATTGGAGGAGATGTTGTTTGCAACTAATAGATAAGTAAGTCCTAGAGTTCAAACCCATAGAATAGAGATTATAATCAACAATACTGTATTAAAAACTTCAAAGTTGCTAAGAGAATAGATCTTAATTGTTCTCACCACAAAAAATAAGTAATTATGTGACATGATAGAAATGCTAGCTAATGTTACCTTGGTAATCATATTGCAATATATGAATATATCATATCAATACATTGTACACCTTAAACTTACAAAATGTTATATATAAATTATATCTCAATTTTAGAAAGAAAAAGCAGATAAAAATCTGTAAGGAAATAGACTAGATGATATCAATAGCAAAATTAGCAATCATCAGTTCATGGAGAGTTATAAAATATATAACTACAAAACTCAAAACTCCACATTCTCTTAAAGCATGCATAATACATTTAAATAATTGACTATATCCTGGGAAATGGAGCAAATTTCAATAAATTTGAAGTGATTGATATGCATATATATAGACTCAAATTATATTGGTAAGTTCTGCCTAGATTCCACAGTAAGATAATTGATAAAAAGCTGAAATATGGGAAGAAGGAAATGGAGAAGCTAGTAAAACTGAGACAGGTTGAAAAATAAAATAAAGGACCATTAAAAATCACTGGTGCTGAATGACCAAGTTGTATAATAAGAATTTGTCCCATTAATGTCATTTGTTATATATATTTCTCAAAGATCTTCAGCAATGCATACTAGTTTTTAAATAGTTTTCATAAATTATGCTAAAAGTATATATAGGAAAATTTAAAAAGGAGATAAATTTTTCACCCAGTGTTCATACCCACAACTGCTAAATCATAGCCCAGGAAGTGAAAGGCTTTATAACAGTGTAAGTTCTCAGAAATTTTCAGGGGCCTTATGAAGTCCCTTGTTTTCTGCAATCTATAACCCTGTATGTGTGAAGAGTGGGGAGTTAAGATATACAGCACCTAAGAACTACCAGAGGACATGTCAGTGACACCACATTGATAGCTATTCTTTCTTTCAGCTTCATAATATAAATACTGGTCTCGTGTAAATAGCACACTTGAAAGAGAGATGAGGGTCCATCATAGATGGTAGACAGACTAAAGGGTTAATTTTTTCATTCTCTCCTTTTTATGTATTATAAATTACATCTCACTAAGCTGTGAATTCCACACAGGCAAGGAATGTGTTGGCCACCTTAGGGATGTGTCATTTTAATACAAACATTCTATTTTTACATTGCATTTGGATGAATTCATAGAAATTTAAAAACTCCAATTGAAACATTTATGCTGCTGCCATGACTAAAACATATGCATGAAATTCAATGTGATATGGTTATGCTACACATATTTTTATATATTTTGAATTCAGGATATATAATTCTTAGTTCTGGAACCATATTTCCAGAAATTCTGTTGGGTATTTTTCAGCCACTGGAGTTTTGTAACAATCATTCCTACTGGGTCTCAGGAATCCTGCCAAAATTCTGACTCAGACTGTCTTAAAGGTATTAGCCGTCTTTACATATTTTTGTAGTATTACTTTTGTGGGACTATATTGTGTTTAAATGGTTCTTTTGAAGGGGAGGTTTTGTAATATTAATAATTTGTCAGTAATTCTCTGACTACTCAGTTCAGTTGAAACCTGGAGATTGCTATTGGTTTAAGCAGTTAAGCTATGTAGCTAGGCTTTCTTTAAGTCAGTTCATTTTAAGTGTGAAGCATATGATCTCTAATTCTAAAACAGCCAGTACAGTCATAGAACTTTAATCAAATTGGATGAGACCAGGGAAAGCTGTTCATTAAGGCATAAGTCAATTCTAGTGATTTTGGGATATTGATTGTTTTATGAGTTCTGCTTTCATAAGCTAGATGTTAAATAGTGAAGCTGGACTAGATATATGAATTTGTATTCTTCTCACCTGGGCTTTTGCCTTCACATTTTAATTTTTCTTCCTTTCCAACTGTAATCTCCTATTTTTTTACTTTTGCCTTGGCTGTATGTTCCACATTAAGATGTGATTTCCTTGACATATTTGAGTTCACTCCAACCCTCCCACCTCATCATTCCATCACAGAGCTTCTAAAGTATCATTCCAGAGATCCACTCAGTGAGCTCATTATAGATTATTTTGGGAATAAAAACCACCTGATTATTTCTTTTAGGAAGCTGTGAGAGAAATAGATATATGCTACCACAATGTGACAACTCCCCAGTGTGATATATCAGAGTTCGTGTAGGCATAGTTAATTGAGAGAAGAATTTTCATGTTATTCCCTGAACTACCTGCCCCTGCCCACCACCAAATTTTCTTAAAAGGAGGGGAAGAAACAGGCTAAGGGCTAGCTTATATGAGTATATCCTGGGTTGACACCAGGTGATTCTGTCCTCACAGCAGTAAGGATTATTATTGATAACTTGCTCTCCCTTTCACAATTCTCCAAAGCCAGAAAGGAGGAGCTTCTTTTGCTTCAAATCCTCTTTCCCCTAACTCAGTTTTTCCTTTCCCTGATTCTAAACTATCTGGCTAAGTCTTAATGGAAAATAAGTACCTTAAAATAGATATTAAAAGATTGTACAGTTTAAAGTCTCCAGAATTAATAAGATTTAAATTCTCAAATCAATACCTTGGGTATTATCTTATTCCAAATGTTATTTTTGAATGCCAACTGCTAAGTATTGTTTCTCTTTTCATTACTTATGTAACAAGCTTTATTTTTTATTGTTTTAAAATTTTTGTTGTAGTATAGCTGCTTTACAATATTGTGTTAGTTTCTAAAGTACAGTAAAGTTAATCAGCTATATGTATACATATATACCCTCTTTTTTGGATTTCCTTCCCATTTAGGTCACCAAAGAGCATTGAGTAGAGTTCCCTGAGGTATACAGTAGGTTCTCATTAGCTATCTATTTTATACATAGTATCAATAGTGTATATATGTCAATCCCATCTCCCAATTCAACCCATCCCCCTTTTACCTTTGGTATCCATAGGTTTGTTTTCTATGTCTGTGTCTCTAATTCTGCTTTGTGAATAAGATCATCTATACCAACTTTTTCAGATTCCACATATATGCATTAATATATGATATTTGTTTTCCTCTTTCTGATTTACTTCACGCTGTATGACAGTCTCTAGGTCCACCCACATCTCTAAAAATAATTTAATTTTGTTCCATTTTATGGCTGAGTAATATTCCATTGTATATATGTACCACATCTTCTTTATCCATTCCTCTATTGATGGACATTTTGGTGGCTTCCACGTTCTGGCTATTGTAAAGAGTGCTGCAATGAACACTGAGGTGCATGTGTCTTTTGAGTTATGGTTTTCTCTGAGTATATGCCCAGTAGTGGGATTGTTGGGTCATATGGTGGCTCTATGTTTAGTTTTTAAGGAACTTCCATACTGTTCTCCATAGTGGCTGTACCAGTTTACATTCCCACCAACAATGTATGAGGGTTCGCTTTTCTCCACACTCTCTCCAGCATTTATTGTTTGTAGATATTTGATGATGGCCACTCTGACTGGTGTGAGGTGGTACCTCATTGTAGTTTTGATTTGCATTTCTCTAATAATTAGTGATGTTGAGAAACGTTTCATGTGTTTGTTGGCCATCTGTGTGTCTTCTTTGGAGAAATGTCTAGACCTTCCTCCATTTTTTGATTGGGTTGTTTGTTTCTTGGGTATTGAGCTGCATGGGCTGTTTGTATATTTTGGAGATTAATCCTTTGTCAGTTGCTTCATTTGCGAATATTTTCTCCCATTCTGAGGGATGTCTTTTCATCTCGTTTAAGGTTTCCTTTATTGTAAAAAAGATTTTAAGTTTAATTGGGTTCTATTTGTTTATTTTTTATTGTTATTCTCATTACTCTAGGAGGTGGGCAAAGAGAGATCTTTCTGTGATTTATTTCAAAGAGTGTTCTGTCCATATTTTCCTCTAAGACTTTCATAGTGTCTGGCCTTATATTTAGGTCTTTAATGCATTTTTATTTTATTTTTGTGTATGGTGTTAGGGAGTGTTCTAATTTCATTCTTCTACATGTAGCTGTCTAGTTTTCCTAGCACCACTTATTGAAGAGGTTGTCTTTTCTCCACCGTATATCCTTGCCTCCTTTGTTATAGATTAGGTGAACATAGGTGTGTGGGTTTATTTCTGGACTTGCTATCCTATTCCATTGGTCTATATTTCTGGTTTTGTGCCAGCACCATATTGTCATGATTATTGTAGTTTTGTAGTATAGTGTGAAGTCAAGAAGCGTGATTCCTCCAGCTCCATTTTTTCCTCAAGATTGCTTTTTCTATTTGTGGTCTTTTGTGTTTCCATACAAATTGTAAAAGGTTTTGTTCTTTTTCTGTGAAAATGCTATTGGTAATTTGATAGAGATTGCATTGAATCTGTAGATTGCTTTGAGTAAGACAGCCATTTTCACAATATTGATTCTTCCAATCCAGGAACATGGTATATCTCTCCATCTGTTTGTGTTGTCTTTGATTTCTTTCATCAGTATCTTATAGTTTTCTGCATACAGGTCTTTGGCCTCCTTCGGTAGATATTTTCCTAGGTATTTTATTCTTTTTGTTGCAATGGTAAATGTGACTGTTTCCTTAATTTCTTCCTTTGTTGTTGTATAGGAATGCAAGACTTTTCTTTGCATTAATTTTGTATCCTGCAAATTTACTAAATTCATTGATTAGCTCTAGCAGTTTTCTGGTGGCACCTTTAGGGTTTTCTATGTATAGTATCATGTCATCTGCAAACAGTGACAAATTTGCCAATTTGGATTCCTTTTTCTTCTCCAATTGTCATGGCTAGGACTTCCAAAACTATGTTGAATAATAGTGGTGAGAGTGGGTACTCTTGTCTTGTTCCTGATTTTAGAGGAAATGCTTTCAATTTTCACCATTTAGAATAATGTTTGATGTGGGTTTGCCATATATGGCCTTTATTATGTTGAGGTCGGTTCCCTCTGCCCACTTTCTGGAGAGTTTTTATCATAAATGGATGTTGAATTTTGTCAAAAGCTTTTTCTGCATCTATTGAGATGATCATATGGATTTTATTCTTCAGTTTGTTAATATGTTGTATCACATTGACTGATTTGCATATACTGTAGAATCCTTGCATTACTGGGATAAATCCCACTTGATCATGGTGTATGATCCTTTTAATATATTGTTGGATTCAGCTTGCTAGTATATTGTTGAGGATTTTTGCATCTATATTCATCAGTGATATTAGCCTGTAACTTTTTTTTATAATATCTTTGTCTGGTTTGGGTATCATTGTGATGGTGGCCTCATAGAATGAGTTTGGGGGTTTTCCTCCCTCTGCAAGTTTTTGGAAGAGTTTGAGAAGGATAGGTTTTAGCTCTTCTCTAAATGTTTGGTAGAATTCACCTATGAAGCCATCTGGTCCTGGACATTTGTTTGTTGAAAATCTTTTAATCAGTTTCAATTCCATTACTTGTGATTGGTCTGTTCATATTTTCTATTCCTCCTGGTTCAGTCTTGGTAGTTTGTACTTTTCTAAGAATTTGTCCATTTCTTCCAGGTTGTCCATTTTATTGGCATATAGTTGCTTGTACTAGTCTCTTATGATCCTTTCTATTTCTGCAGTGTCCATTGCAACTTCTCCTTTTTCATTGCTAATTTTATTGATTTGAGTCCTCTCCCTTTGTTCTTGATGTGTCTGGCTAAAGGTTTATCAATTTTATTTATCTTCTCAAAGAACCAGTTTTAGTTTCATTGATCTTTGCTACATTTTTTTTCATTTTTTCTTGCTCTGATCTTTATGATTTATTTCCTTCTACTAACTTTGGGTTTTGTTTTTTTCTTCTTTCTGTAGTTCCTTTAGGTGTAGGGTTAGATTGTTTATTTGAGATTTTTTCTTGTTTCTTTAGGTGAGATTGTACTGTTATCAACTTCCCTCTTAGAACTGCTTTTGCTGTATCCCATAGGTATTGGCTCATTGTCTTTTCATTGCTGTTTGTTTCTAGGTATTCTTTGGTTTCCTCCTTGATTTCCTCAGTGATCTCTTGGTTATTTAGTAGCATATTGTTTAGCCTCTACGTGTTTGTGTTTCTTACAGTTTCTTTTCCTGTAATTGGTTTCTAATCTCATAGCATTGTGGTCAGAAAAGATGCTTGATACATGTCAGTTTTCTTAAATTTACTGAGGCTTCATTTGTGACCCAAGATGTGATCTATCCTGGAAAATGTTCCATGTGCACTTGAGAATAAAGTGTATTCTAATGCTTTCGGATGGAATGTCCTATAGATATCAATTAAGTCTATCTGGTCTAATGTTTCATTTAAGGCTTGTGTTTCCTTATTAATTTTCTGTCTGGATGATCTATCCATTGGTGTAAGTGGAATGTTAAACCCCTTCACTACTATTGTTTTATTGTTGATTTCCCCTTTTATGACTGTTAGCATTTGCCTTATGCATTGAGGTGCTCCTATGTTGGGTGCATGTATATTTATAATTGTTATAGCTTCTTCTTGGATTGATCCCTTGATCATTATGTAGTGTTTTTTGCCTCTTGTGACAGTCTTTATTTTAAAGTATATTTTGTCTGATATGAGTATTGCTACTCCAGCTTTCTTTTGATTTCCATTAACATGGAATATCTTTTTTCATCCCCTCACTTTTAGTCTGTGTGTGTCCCTAAGTCTGAAGTGGGTCTCTGGTAGACAACATATGTATGGGTCTTGTTTTTGCATCCATTCACCAGTCTGTTTCTTTTGGTTGGAGGATTTAATCCATTTACATTTAAGGTAATTATCAATATGTATGTTCCTATTACCATTTTCTTAATTGTTTTGGGTTTGTTTTTGTAGATCCTTTCCTTCTCTTGTGTTTCCTGTGTAGAGAAGTTCCTTTAGCATTTGTTGTAGAGTTGGTTTGGGGGTGCTGAATTCTCTTAATTTTGCTTGTCTGTAAAGCTTTTGATTTCTTGGTCAAATCTGAATGAGATCCTTGCTGGGTAGAGTAATCTTGGCTCTAGGTTTTTTGTTTTCATTATTTTAAATATATCTTGCCACTCCCTTCTGGCTTGCAGAGTTTCTGCTGAAAGATCACCTGATCATCATATGGGGATTTTCTTATATGTTATTTGTTGCTTTTAATACTTTTGCTTTGTATTTAATTTTTGTTAGTTTGTTTAATATGTGTCTCAACATGTTTTTCTTTGGGTTTATTCTGTATGGGACTCTCTGCACCTCTTGGACTTGATTGACTATTTCCTTTCCCATGTTAGGGAAGTTTTCAACTATAATCTCTTCAAATATTTTCTCAGACACTCTCTCTTTCTCTTCTTCTGGGACCCCTATAATTTGAATGTTTGTGCATTTAATGTTGTCCCAGATGTCTCTGAGAGTGTCCACATTTCTTTTCATTCTTTGTTCTTTTTTCTGCTCCACAGCAGTTATTTCCACCATTCTATCTTCCAGCCCACTTATCTGTTCTTCTGCCTCAGTTATTCTGCTGTTGACTCCTTCTAGTGTGTTTTTAATTTCAGTTATTGTGTAGTTCATCACTGTTTGTTTGTTCTTTAGTTCTTCTAGGTCCTAGTTAAACATTTCTTTTATTTTCTCCATTCTACTTATGAAATTTTGGATCATTTTTACTATCATTACTATGAATTATTTTTCAGGTAATGTGCCTATTTCCCCTTCATTTATTTGGTCTTGTGGTTTTTATCTTACTTCTTCATCTGCAACATATTTCTCTGTCTTCCCATTTTGCATAACTTACTGTGTTTGAAGCCTCCTTTCAGCAGGCTGCAGGGTCGCAGTTCCTCTTGCTTCTGGTGTCTGCCTGCCTGTAACAAATTTTAATCCACACTCTAGGGGGAGGTATTCTAGATCAAATAAACAAAGTTCAAGTACTCAGAAGGATAAAAACTATATATATATATATATTTATTTAAAGATTTCACTAAACTGGAAAAAAAGCAGTCTGTGAACCTTGTCTATTTCACAGTCCACCAGAATATTCACAGTATAGTCCATGCAAAATGTGCACATCTTTTGAAACATGCTGAATTTGTCCAATAGAAAATACATCATTAGAAAGTATCTTGATACTTCCTTTTTTTTCCCCCTTAAAGCATACCTATGGATGGGAAATTTAAAAATGGATTCAAGAAGAAGCTGTACTTGACTGAGCAGTCATACTCAGTGACTATTTATATAGTCCATGGGTATATGACTTTATGACTTAAACATCTCAAATTTTTCCCTGCAGTAACAGTGGCATAGATTCAAAAATTTCAAGGCTCTTCCTGCTGCTCTCACTGTACTCTTTTCAATAAAGTTCCTTTGCTATAGAAAGTTATTTAATGTATGCAACTTAGCAAGACATTTATAAAGAGTTGCCAAATAGAAAAGAATATTTGATGTTTTCTGATTTAGTGCTCAATAAAAGAGTTCTGAAACTTATTCATATTTCTCCTTAATAGTCAATGTATTCTAAATTACTTTAAACCCATTTGTCTATATTTGAATGTTTCTTATAGTCTAACTTTAATGTCAGAGAAATGTTTAATATTTAACTATATAAAAGGACATGCATTGCAGCACTATTTACAACAGCCAGGACATGGAACCAACCTAAACGTCCATCCACAGATGAGTGGATATAGAAGATGTGGCACATATATGCAATGGAATATTACTCAGCCATAAAAAGAAATAAAACTGAGTTATTTGTAATGAGGTGGATGAACCTAGAGTCTGTCACACAGAGTGAAGTAAGTCAGAAAGAGAAAAACAAATACCATTTGCTAACACATATATATGGAATCTAAATCAAAAAAAAAAAGTGGTACTGATGAACCTAGTGGCAGGGCAGGTATAAAGACCTAGACATAGAGAATGCAATTGAGGACACGGGGTGGGGAGGGGGAAGCAGAGACAAAGTGAGAGTAGCATCGACATATATACACTACCGAATGTAAAACAGTTACCTCATGGAAAGCAGCAGCACAGCACAGGGTGATTAGCTCATTGCTTTGTGATGACCTAGAGAGGTGGGATAGGGAGGGTGAGAGGGAGGGGATATGGGGATATATGTATGCATACGGCTGATTCACGTTGTTGTACAACAGAAACTAACACAACATTGTGAAGCAATTATACTCCAATAAAGATCTATTATGAAAAATGAATAAATGTGCAAAATGCATGCTTATATACAATATATATTTAAGAATATATAGACATATATTGTATAAATAATCCACAATGAGAGGGGTGGAATGTGATGAAGCAAAAGTAGTGAAAACAGAAGAAAAAGGTTAAAATGTCTTATACTGTATTATTTTTGTCACATGTATCTGAATATTTGGGGAATTATTAATATGTCATATATTATAGGATAGTTAAGAAATCTATGCATGGAGCAGAAGGGAAGCAAAGGAGTGAAGGAAAGAACAAGAAAAAAAAACAACTACAAATTTAAAAAGAATAAAATAACAACAAAGAGAAAAAGGAAAAATAAAAAGATGGCACTCTTTTTTAACAGAAATTGAATCTATGCCTTGAGCTTAATTAGCTACTTGCCTTAAGCAATTCAGCAAATGTGCACTTATACTGTATGAAGTAAACAGAAGGTGTTCTAAGTGAAAGGTACTCTAGATGCTGAACTTGAGCAACATGTATATAAAGTGCACATATATAAAATAATTTTCTTGCTTAAGAAGTGTTCTGTGATTTTAAAAAAATTCTTTAAAAATGTAATTTCATAATCTATGAAATGAAAAAGAATTATTAAGAAAAATATTTTTAAAGCAATATATTAAACAAAATGGCCAAAAAAGACATCCCTCAACGTATCTCCTCTGCCAAGAAAAATGATTAAATTTGGTATCTTTCCATGAGCAAAAGTACCTTTTTGGGACCTGTGAAATGCAGCACCATATGCCAAGGAACACAGGATGAATCTCACTTACTTGTATGTTGAATAATGTGCAGACAGACCTTGGTCCCAGTTGCAGAACTTGAAGTTGCCTGGGAACCATCTCCAGCCCCTGTTGGCCACAGTCTGGGAGGCTGTGTTGAACACTGCCTTAGATAATTGCCCAAGTGCAAGAGAGCCTTTGTGGAAATCCAGCATCCAGTGACGTTCCAGCACCACTTTGGAGCAAAAAGATCCATGATTAGACACATTTGAGAAGATAAGGGGAACAGTTTGACTTCAACTGCATCACCCCTCTTTCAAGGTGGCATGAGGCCGGAGGGCAAAGGACTGAGAATGTGTGTGTGTGTGTGTGTGTGTGTGTGTGTGTGTGTGTGTGTGTATGTGTGTGTGTGCATTAGTCTTCCCCAGCTATATAGGATGCTGTCAAAGAGGACCATTTCTCTCTACCCCATTCAGAGTACTGATTTGTGAGCTACATGAAGGTGGTGGGGGTTGAGGGGTAGGGGGTGTAAGTGGCTGGAAGAATACTAGCCAGAGTTCGGGAATGTAACAAAGGAATGCAGACCCTACTAACTACATCACAGATTCTATTAGGATACCCACACAAAAGCCATTGGGGCACTTCACCTACTGATTCCTCCAACTGACTCCTGGGTATATCCAGTTCTCTAGGTGCCTCACCTGCACATATTTCCACTTCACGGCTGGCTTCCTGTAAAAGCTCCAGAAAAGCATGAGCTTTGACAGATAGTTAGTGAGCATGTGCAGAAAGTCACCAGAATCCATGGGCCAAGGGTAGTCAAAAACTTAAGCTTTAGTACTACCCTTGGGAAAGTATAAGGGAGGTTGTCAGCAACCAAGTCTGTAAACACAACATATCAGAAACTATGGGATCCTTCAAATGCAGTTCTAAGAGGAAGTGTATAGCAATGAAAGCCAACATTAAACAAAAAGAAAGATCTCAAGTAAAACACCTTAAGGAACTAGAAAAACAAAAATAAATTAAGACAAATGTTAGCAGAAGAAAAGAAAAAAATTGAAACAAAACAAAGATTGGAGTAGAAATAGTAGAAAATTGGAGTAGAAATAAATGAAACAGAGACCAAAAACAGAAAAGATTCATGAAAGTACAAGTTATTTTTTCAAAAGGTTAATAAAATTGCCAAACTTTACATAGGTTAGCTAAGAAAAAAAGGTGAAGACTCAAATAAATAAAATCAGAAGTGAAAGAGGAGACATTATAACTGTTACCAAAGAAATCAAGGATAAGAGACTACTATGAACAATTACACCCCAACAAATTGGATAATCAAGAAATGGATACATTGCTAGAAATATACTACTTACCAAGACTGAATCATGAAGAAATGGAAAATCTGAAAGGACCAATAATGAATAAGGAGACTGAATCAGTAATCAAAAACCACCCAAAAGAGGAAAAGTCCAGGGTCAGATAGTTTCACTAGTGAAACATTTAAAGAAGAATTAACATCAATGTTTCTCAAACTTTTACAAAAAATTGAAGGACAGGGAATACTCCCAAATTCATTTTAAAAGGTCAGAATTACCCTTGTACCAAAACGGCCTAAAAACACTACAAGGAAAGGAAACTACAGGCCAATATCTCTGATGAACATAGATAGAAAACTTTTCAACAAAACATTAGCAAACTAAATATAACAGCTCATTTAAAAGATTGTGCACTATCATCAAGTGATATTTATCCCTGTCATGCAAGAATGATTCAACATATGCAAAAAAATAAATGTGATACACCAAATTAACCGAATGATGAAAATTATATGGTCATTTCAATAGATGCATAAAAATCATTTGACAAAATACCACATAATTTCATGATAAAAGTCTCAACAAATTTTGTATAGAAGAAATGTATCTCAACAAAATAAAGGGCATATATATGACAAGCCTTCAGTTAAAACCATACTCAATAATGAAAGACTGAAGTCTTTCTTTCTAAGATCAAGAACAAAACAAAGGGGCCCCATCTCACCACTGCTATTCAACACAGTAGAAATCCAAGTTAGAGCAATTAGGCAAGAAAAAGAAATAAAGATATCCAAAATGGAAAGGAAGAGGTAAAACTGTATTTGTTTACATATGATGTAATTTTATATATAGGGAATCATAAAGACTCCACTAAAAAACTGTTAGAAATAATTAAATAAAGTTGCAGAATGCAAAATTATTATACATCAATTAGTTACACTTCTGTACACTGAGTGACATATCTGAAAAAGAGTAACAAAAACAATTCTATTTACAATAGCATCAAAAACAATAAAATACTTAAAATAAATTTAATCAATGAAATGAAAAATGTACCCTAAAAAATATGACATTGAGAAAAGAAATTGAAGAAGACACAAAGGATGGAAAGCTATCTTATGTACATGTATACAAAAATTGTTAAAATGATCATTTACCCAAAGGCATCTATAAATTGAATGAAATCCCTATCAAAATGCCAATGGCATTTTTCAAAGAAATAGAAAGTACAATCCTAAATTCATATTGAACCACAAAGAGCCCAAATACTCAATGAAATTCTGAGAAAGAAGAACAAAGCTGAGGTACTCTATTTTGGAAGCCTCAGGCCAAACAACCAGTAAAACAGGAACACAATCCCACTCATTAAAAAAAAAAAAAAAGACAGCAGAAAAATATATCACAGATGAAGGAGCAAGGTAAAAACCTACAAGATCAAATAAATGAAGAAAAAATAAGCAATATACCTGAGAAATAATTCAGAGTAATGATAGTAAAGATGATCCAGAATCTCAGAAATAGAATGGAGGCACAGCTCAAGAAAATAGAAGGAATGTTTAACAAAGATGGAGAAGAACTAAAGAGCAAACAAAGAGAGATGAACAAAACAATAACTGAAATGAAAATACCTAGAAGGAATCAATAACAGAATAACTGAGGCAGAAGAGTGAATAATTGAGCTGGAAGACAAAATGGTGGAAATAATTGCTGAGGAGCAGAGTAAAGAAAAAAGAATGAAAAGAATTGAAAACAATCTCAGAGCCCACTGGACAACACTAAATGCATGAAGAATCGAATTATAGGGGTCCCAGAAGAAGAAGAGAAAACGAAAGGATCTGAGAAAATATTTGAAGAGATTATAGTTGAAAACTTCCCTAACATGGGAAAGGAAATAGTCAGTCAAGTCCAGGAAGTACAGAGTCCCATACAAAATAAACCCTAAGAAAAGCACACTAAGACACATATAAATCAAACTAAAAAAATTAAATTCAAAGAAAAAATATTAAAAGCAGCAAGGGAAAAACAAACAAAAAAATAACATACAAAGGAATCCCCATAAGGTGATCAGCTGATTTTTCAATGGAAACTCTGCAGGTCAGAAGTGAGTGGCAGGATATACCTAAAGTGATAGAAGAGAAAAAACTGCAACCAAGATTACTCTACCCAGCTAAGACCTCATTCAGATTTGATGGAGAATTCAAAAGCTTTTCAGACAAGCAAAAGCTAAGAGAATTCAGCACCAACAAACCAGCTTTACAACAAATGCTAAAGAAATTTCTCTAGGCAGGAAACAAGAGAAGAAAAAGACCCACAAAGACAAACACAAAACAATTAGGAAAATGGTTACAGGAACATACATATTGATAATAACCTTGAGTGTAAATGGATTAAATGCCCCAACCAAAAGTCACAGACTGACTAAGTGGATATAAAAACAAGACCCATCTATATGCTGTCTACAAGAGACCCACTTCAGACCTAGGGACACATACAGACTGAAAGTGAACTGATGGAAAAAGATATTCCATGTAAATGGAAATCAAAGGAAACCTGAAGTAGCAATACATGTATCAGATGAAGTAGACTTTAAAATAAAGACTGTTGAGGGGGACCTTGAAGATGGCGGAAGAGTAAGACGCGGAGCTCGCCTTCCTCCCCACGGATACACCAGAAATACATCTACACATGGAACAACTCCTACTGAACACCTACTGAAGGCTGGCAGAAGACCTCAGACCTCCCAAAATGCAAGGAACTCCCCACGTACCTGGGTAGGGCAAAAGAAAAAAAGAAAAAACAGAGACAAAAGAATAAGGACGGCACCTGCACCAGTGGGAGGGAGCTGTGAAGGAGGAAAAGTTTCCACACACTAGGAAGCCCCTTCGCGGGCGGAGACTGCGGGAGGCGGAGGGGGGAGCTTTGGACCGCGGAGGAGTGCACAGCGACGGGTGCGGAGGGCAAAGCGGGAAGATTCCCGCACAGAGGATCGGTGCCGACCGGCACTCACCAGCCCGAGAGGCTTGTATGCTCACCCGCCGGGGCAGGCGGGGCTGCGAGCTGAGGCTTGGGTTTCGGTTTCTGACGGAGCGCAGGAAGAGGACTGGGGTTGGCGGCTTGAACATAGCCTGAAGGGGTTAGTGCACCACGGCTAGCCGGGAGGGAGTCCGGGGAAAAGTCTGCACCTGCCGAAGAGGCAAGGGACTTTTTCTTCCCTCTTTGTTTCCTGGTTCGCGAGGAGAGGGGATTGAGAGCGCTGCTTAAAGGAACTCCAGAGACGGGCGCGAGCCGCGGCTAAAAGCGCGAACCCCAGAGACGGGCGCGAGCCACGGCTAAAAGCGCGAACCCTAGAGACGGGAGCGAGCCGCGGCTAAAACCGCGAACCCCAGAGATGGGCGCAAGCCGCGGCTAAAAGCGCGAACCCCAGAGACGGGAGCGAGCCGCGGCTAAAAGCGCGGACCCCAGAGACGGGCGGGAGACGCTAAGGTTGCTGCTGCCGCCACCAAGGGGCCTGTGTGTGAGCACAGGTCACTCTCCACACCCCTCTTCCGCGGAGCCCGTGCAGCCCGCCACTGCCAGGTTCCCGGGATCCAGGGACAACTTCCCCGGGAGAACGCACGGCGGGCCTCAGGCTGGAGCAACGTCATGCCGGCCTCTGCCGCCGCAGGCCCGCCCCGCACACAGTGCCCCTCCCTCGCCCCCCAACCCCCGGCCTGAGTGAGCCGGAGCCCCCAATCAGCGGCTCCTTTAACCCCGTCCTGTCTGAGCAAAAAACAGACGCCCTCCAGCGACCTACACGCAGAGGCACGGCCAAATCCAAAGCTGAGCTCCTGTGAGCTGTGAGAACAAAGAAGAGAAAGGGAAATCTCTCCCAGCAGCCTCAGAAGCAGCGGATTAAAGCTCCACAATCAACTTGATATACCCTGCATCTGTGGAATACCTGAATAGACAAGGAATGATCCCAAATTGAAGAGATGGACATTAGGAGCGAGATCTATGATTTTTTTCCCTTTTCCTCTTTTTGTGAATGTGTACGTGTATGCTTCTGTGTGAGATCTTGTTTGTATAGTCTTGCTTCCACCATTTGTCCTAGGGCTCTATACGTCCATGTTTTTTTTTTTAATTTTTTTTCTTAAAAATTAATTTTAATTGTAATAACTTTATTATACTTTACCTTCGTTCTTCCTTTCTTTCTTTCCTTCCTTCCTTCCCTCCTTTAGACAACGAATCACCCCAAATTGAGGAGGTGGTCTCAGAGAGCAAGATTTATGATTTTTCCCCCTTTACCTCTTTTTGTGAGGGTGTATGTGTATGCTTCTGTGTAAGATTTTCTGTATAGCTTTGCTTCCAACATTTGTGCTAAGGTTCTATCCGTCCCTTTTTTTTTTTCTAAATATTTTTTAATTCAATAACTATATTATACTTCATTTTATTTTTACTGTATCTTCTTTCTTTCTGTCTTTTTTCCATCTTTCCCTCCCTCCTTCCTTCCTTCCTCCCTCCCTCCCTACCTCCTCTCTTTCCTTCTTTGTTTCTTTCTTCCTTCCTTCCTTTCCTCCTTTCCTTCTTTCTTTCCTCATACTTCTACTAATTCTCTCTACTTTTTCTCCCTTTTATTCTGAGCCGTGTGGATGAAAGGTTCTTGGTGCTCCAGCCAGGAGTCAGGGCTCTGCCTCTGAGGTAGGAGAGCCAACTTCAGGACACTGGTCAACAAGAGACCTCCCAGCTCCACATAATATTAAATGGCGGAAATCTCCCAGAGACCTCCATCTTAATACCAGCACCCAGCTTCACTCAACGACCAGCAAGCTACAGTGCTGGACAACCTATGCCAAACAACTAGCAAAACAGGAACAGAACCCCACCCATTAGCAGAGAGGCTGCCTAAAATCATGATAAGGCCACAGACACCCCAAAACACACCACAAGACGTGAACCTGCCCACTAGAGAGACAAGATCCAGCCTCATCCACCACAATACAGGCACTAGTCCCCTCAACCAGGAAGCCTACACAACCCACTGAAACAACCTTAGCCACTGGAGACAGACATCAAAAACAATGGGAACTACGAACCTGCAGCCGGCAAAAAGGAGACCCCAAACACAGTAAGATAAGCAAAATGAGAAGACAGAAAAACACACAGCAGATGAAGGAGCAAGATAAAAATGCACCAGACCTAACAAATGAAGAGGAAATAGGCAGTCTACCTGAAAAAGAATTCAGAATAATGATAGTAAGGATGATCCGAAATCTTGGAAATAGAATGGACAAAATGCAAGAATCAGTTAACAAGGACCTAGAAGAAATAAAGATGAAACAAGCATCAATGAACAATGCAATAAATGAAATTAAAAGTACTCTAGATGGGATCAATAGCAGAATAACTGAGGCAGAAGAACGGATAAGTGACCTGGAAGATAAAATAGTGGAAATAACTACTGCAGAGCAGAATAAAGAAAAAAGAATGAAAAGAACTGACGACAGTCTCAGAGACCTCTGGGACAACATTAAACGCACCAACATTCGAATTATAGGGGTTCCAGAAGAAGAAGAGAAAAAGAAAGGGACTGAGAAAATATTTGAAGAGATTATAGTTGAAAACTTCCCTAATATGGGAAAGGAAATAGTTAATTAAGTCCAGGAAGCACAGAGGATACAGGATAAATCCAAGGAGAAATATGCCAAGACGCATATTAATCAAACTGTCAAAAATTAAATACAAAGAAAACATATTAAAAGCAGCAAGGGAAAAACAACAAATAACACACAAGGGAATCCCCATAGGTTAACAGCTGATCTCTCAGCAGAAACCCTACAAGCCAGAAGGGAGTGGCAGGACATACTGAAAGTGATGAAGGAGAAAAACCTGCAACCAAGGCTACTCTACCCAGCAAGGATCTCATTCAGATTTGATGGAGAAATTAAAACCTTTACAGACAAGCAAAAGCTGAGAGAGTTCAGCACCACCAAACCAGCTTTACAACAAATGCTAAAGGAACTTCTCTAGACAAGAAACACAAGAGAAGGAAAAGACCTATAATAACGAACCCAAAACAATTTAGAAAATGGGAATAGGAACATACATATCGATAATTACCTTAAATGTAAATGGACTAAATGCTCCCACCAAAAGACACAGATTGGCTGAATGGATACAAAAACAAGACCCTTATATATGCTGTCTACAAGAGACCCACTTCAGACCTAGAGACACATACAGACTGAAAGTAAGGGGAAGGAAAAAGATATTCCATGCAAATGGAAACCAAAAGAAAGCTGGAGTAGCAATTGTCATACCAGACAAAATAGACTTTAAAATAAGGACTATTAAAAGAGACAAAGAAGGACACTACATAATGATCAAGGGATCGATCCAAGAAGAAGATATAACAATTGTAAATATTTATGCACCCAACATAGGAGCACCTCAATACATAAGGCAAAAACTAATAGCCATAAAAGGGGAGATCGACAGTAACACATTCATAGTAGGGGACT